>NW_006408555.1:3165723-3180270 GCF_000296735.1 Chrysochloris asiatica | reverse complement strand
TAAAAACAAGTAAAATCCAGTAAAAACAAGACTAGATACAGCAGTCTGTGCTGCCCGGTCAGGGAAGCGCCGGAAGTCCCCTCCCAAATATACTTTTAGTGGACAAATTATAAAAGTGGGTTTGGTAGTAGAAATATTGGAACCCATTGATTTAATGTGGCATCTCCCATCTTATAAAACAGGAGAACAGAGAAGCAGAGAACTTCTGTGGTTTGCTTTAGGTTACATATCTGTCATACAGAAGGAAGCATCACTGATGTTATTGCTATTAGGTTGGGTAAGTTCTCATTCATAGAACCCCATACAAAACCCAATGAAACACTGCTCGGTTCTGTGCCATCTTTATCGTTGCTGTTATGCTTGATCCCACGGTTGCTGTCAGTGTCAACTGCATTTCATTGGGGGCTTCCTTTTTTTGATGACCCTCCACTTTATCAAGTATGATGCCTTACTGCAGGAACTGGTCCCTCCTGATAACAAAACCAAAATGTGAAAGGTGACGTCTCGCCATCCTTGCTTATAAGGAGCATTCTGACTGTACTTCTTCCAAGACAGATTTGTTTGTTCTTCTGGTAACCCATGGTACTTTCAATATTCTTCACCAGCACCAAAATTAAAATGCATCAATTCTTCTATGGTCTTTTTAAGTCACTGTTCAGTTATCACATGCATATGAGGTGATTGAAGATACATATGTTGTTGTTGTTGTTGTGTGCCGTGGAGTCGGAACCAACTCATAGCGACCCTGTACAGGGTTTCCGAGGGTGTAAATCTTTACGGGACTAGAAAGCCTCATCTTTCTCCCGCGAAGCAGCTGGTAGTTTCGAACTGCTGACCTTGAGGTTCACAGCCCGAGTCGTAACCACTACGCTACCAGAGCTCCAGTTTGGATCAAATTTACCTTAGTCCTCAAAATGAATCTTTGCTCTTGAATACCTTAAAGAGGTCTTACAAAAGCAGATTTGCCAAATGCAATAATGTATCTTTTGATTTCTTGACTGCTGCTTGAATGAGTGTTGATTTTGGATCCAAGCAAAGTGAAGTCTTTGACAACTTCCATCTTTTCTCCAGTTTTAAGACATTCAGTACATTGAAGTATAATACATATTGAAGGCTGTATTCTTTGATCTTCGTCAGTCAGTAAGTATTTCAAATCCTCTTTGATTTTAGCAAGCAAGGTAGTACCATCTGCATGTTTCAGGTTGCTAATGAGTTTTTATTTTTTCAGTCCTGATGACACATTCTTCTTTACATAATCCAGTGCTGCCTCAGTTTGTTGAAACATTTTGATACGTATTCTGTCAATTCCTGGAGCCTTCTTTTTCACCAGTGCCTTCAGGACAGCCTGGACTTTTTCAGAACCATTGGTTCTTGATAATATGGTACCTCTTTAAATGGTTGAACATGAACTATTCTTTTTGGTGTAGTGACTCTAAGTATTCCTTCCATCTTTTGCTGCTTCCTGCATCATTCAATAATTTGCCCACTGAATCCTTCAGTATTTCAAGTTGAGTCTTTAATTTTTTTCTTCAGTTTTTTCAACTTTAGAAATGCTCAATGTGTTCTTCCCTTTTGGTTTTCTAACTCCAGGTCTTTGCATATTTCATTACAATATTTTGTCTTCTTGAGCTGCCTTTTAAAAATGTTCTTTTCAGTTCTGTTTCATCATTTCTTTCGGTCGCTTTAGCTTCTCTGTGTTCAAGAGCAAGTTTTAGTGTCTCTTCTGACATCCATTTTGGTCTCTTCTGTCTTTTTCATCTTTCTAACTTAAAGACTTTTTGCTTTCTTCTTGTATGGTGGTATTTATATCATCCCACAGCTCTTCTGGTCATGAGTCATTAGTCTAGTGCATCTAATTTATTCTTGAGATGGTCTCTAAATTGTGGTAAGATCTACTCAAGATCATAGTTTGGTTCTTGTGGACCTAAGTTTTAACATTTGTTGCCTTCAGCCTGGTCTTGCATATGAGCAATTGATGGTCTGTTCCACAATCTGCCCTGCTTTTGTTTTGGTTGATGCTAATGAGCTTCCCCATCATCTGTTCCCCCAGATGTAGTGTATTCCATCTGGTGATGTCCATAGGTATAGTAACTATTTATGTTATTGAAAAAAGATATTTGCAACGAAGAAATCACTGATCTTGTAAAATTCTATTGTGCTCTCTCCAGCATTGTTTCTATTACATAGGTGGTATTTTCCAATTACCCATCCTTCCTTTGCTGACTACTGATCATGTTATTAAGTGCCATTTATTTGGTTTTGACTTATAGTGGTGACCCTGTATAGGATTTCTAAGGAGTAGCTGGTGGGTTTGAATCACCAACCTATGGGTTAGTGCTTATCCTACAGCGCCACACCAGGACTGATCATCAGAGTGAACCATATTTTAAAATGAGTTTTAGAGGAAAGCAGCCCATACAATGGCATATGCGAATGAGTTTTTAGTTCTTGCTCATACAGTTGCTGAAGTTTGGTTGAGGTTTGACTGATGTCGGCTGGGCACAGAGGTTCTTGGCTCCAGGCTGTGCATTGGGATAATCACATAAAAAATTTTAAAAAAAGGAAAAAAGGGTGACAGAAGGGAAAACCCAAGCACATAAGCACATTTCAAGCCTCTGTTTCTGCCATGCTTTCTGATACCCATTAGCTAGTAAACCAAGGGACCAACCTCAGAGTCAGGGTTAGGGCTTGAGGAGGGTCCATGTTTGTTGAACAGTGAAGGACCTGACCACCCAGCTGTGCTAGAGCTCATGGAAGGAGAGGCGGTGCACGAGGCTTGCACTTTGCTGCTTGAGGTCAATGCAGTTCTCACCCTAACTTCCTATGTCCTGATGAACAAACTCCATGTAGCCACAAAGGCCGCCTTCCCAGTGATGGCAGAAGCTGAATGGTTCTGACATCTGAAACTATTCCCAGGAGCTGAGCTTAGCTCATGCCGCCATCTTGGATGCCCCCCCAATAACCTGAATTAAATCCCCTGCTTCTTACCATAGCCAGAGTGGATTTCATTGTCTGTGCTTGAACCCTGCTCCTTATTATCCACCTTCCCCCAAAATAAAAATGGAAAGAGGAACCATCAATAATGGAAAGGCTCACAGGTTTCTCTGTATTTTGCTAACTACCCAACCACGGACCCATGTTGATGTCTAACTGTGCAACAGGTGCTGGAGAAAGCACCCATCCTGCAGTACACGCCCAGTAGCTTGAGTGACAGCTCTTCTGGTACACAGCCCTGCTGACAGTGGCTGTAAACTGCCACTGAAAGGAACATTTTGGTCACATTGTGAACCAAGGTTTCAAAAAGCAAAAGACCAGCTTCTGTACAGTCTTGAAGAATTATTCATTCTCAGCTTGTATTTAATTCTACCACCCTGGGACATTTTAACACTCCATTCATTCATTTATCCATTCATGTTAGGATTAATTCAGTAAATATTCATTTAGCACCTCCTGTGTGCCCTGGTGGCTCTGTGGATAAGCACTGGACTGTTAACCACAAGGTCAGCAAACAAGCCCACCAGCTGCTCTGTGAGAGAGAGATGGAGCTTTCAGCTCTTGTATAGATTTTCAGTCTTGGAAACTCTAGATAGGTTTGCTCGGACTCAGAATTAACTGGGTGACAGTGGGGTGGATGTCCCAGATAGCATTCCAACTTTTGGGGATTTAGCAAACAAAGCAAAACTGAATAGAACAAACCTCCCCACGAAGTTTCCATTTGTAAGTAGTTTTCTTTTCTTTTTTTTAAACAATAAGCTTATTTTATAATAGTTTCATATTTTTAGATAATAGCTTCAGAAAATTGTGAAGCACCTACAGAGAGCCACCTTACAAACTAGTTCCGGTTTCCCCCGCAATTAATATTTCATGTTTGTGTGGTCCATTTGCCAGTTACAGTTAACAGTTAAAATACCCAATACTGTTGCATGGGTCCTAAATAAATTCCAGGATCCCACATTTAGTTGTCTTTTAAGAAGCTTTATGTCAGTGATAACTTCTTAAACTTTCCTTGTTTTTGATAACACTCTGAGTTTTGGGGAGCACAGGCATTTTGTAGAATACCCACTTGGGATTTCTCAAGTTTAGATGTGAAGGGTGAGGTTTTGGGAGCATGACTGCAGGAGTAAAATGCCCAGTCATAATGAAGAAGTGGGATTTTCAGGCTTCTCCTCTGTAAAGTCACTCTTCTTTTTCACACTGTCCTACACAGATGGAAGTCCATGTGTAGGGAGTGGGGAGTTAGACCCCACCTCCTGGAGGGCGGAATATTTACATGAGTTATTGAGAATCCTTCTGTATGAGAGAATTGTCTCCTCTCCCTGTGTTATTTATTTACTTAATCGTGTATTTATATTGGTGTGGACTCTTGAATAGCTACTGTCTACTCTGAATTATAGTTCAGTACTGCTTCATTTTGCTGCCCCAGTTGTTCCATCATTGGCCATGGGGAACTCTGAGTTGGCCGCTTTGTCCCTTCACTGTGGGACTTGCTCTGTGGTGTTTGAACACTCCCTAGTTTTCTGACAATAACTGATGCTCCAGGCTCCTCTGGAGTGCTCTCTGCCCCAGCCCTAGAATCGTCCTCTTCTCTAAGGAGCCCTGCGTCCTTGAGTTGGAGAATGGAATTAGCAATGAAGAGCAAGATGCTAGGTAACTGCTGGGTGCTACTGATATGTTGTAGCCCTAAGGCTTCTAGAACATACTGTAGGTCCTGAGGAGCCTGTTATACTGGTACAAGAGAAAGGAACTCTGAAAGGACACACCCACCAACAATTCACCTCATGCAGCTATCCTTGTAGTTAGGTCTCAGACTTGTAATAAATTGATTGCCAAGCATTTGCTTATTTGTTCCATCTGTTCTTTGTTTCATTTCCCTCTTTCCAGCCTTCTTTTGGACTAGCTTTTTTTTTTTTTTTTTTTAATCATTTCATCTCCCCTATTAGCTTACTGAAGTCCTGGTGTGGCGCTGTGGATTAATGCTGGACTGCAAAGTTGATTTGAACCACAATGTTGGTGGTTCAAGCTCACCAGCACTCCTTGGAAACCCTGTACAGCATCACTATGAGTTGGAACCGACTCAGCGGCACTTAATAGCAACATTAGCTTGCTGGGATGGCATTGTAGTATAAGCAGTGGACCGCAGAGTCGTTTTGAACTGCAAGGTTGGTGGTTCAAACTCACTAGCTGCTCCTTAAAAACCCTATAGAGGATGGCTATGAATTGGAACTGACTCAGTGGCACATAATGACAATATTAGCTTACTAGCAATACCTTTTTTAAAACAGTTTTTATTGTGAGTTATGTGATACTTTACATGGGAGAACATTAACTTTACATTCATCCTATCGTATTTCATGTCATTGCAATGATTACAGTCCCTTCCATTCATCATCAAACAATCAAAGGGTATACTCCTCAAGCCTGCCCCCTGGTTGTCAGCACTCAGCCCCTCTCCCTCTCTGGGTCTAGAGTCCCCAGCTACTCCATTTCTCCATGTCATTTTCTCTTCCTCCATCTCTGGTATCTATCACTGTTTCTCTGGGTAGGGTCCTGCACTCCTCTTCTCTCCCTTGATGGTCCCAGGGACCTCTGCTCCTGGATGGCAAAATCAACCACTCCCCTCCTTTTGTTAAAAAATATCTACATTTACATTTCCAACCCTCACAGTCAGTCTTGATAATGCTTATTCACTATTGAACCAAAAGAGTCTTATCCCCATCTCCTTTCATCAGCCTGGTCCCAACAGATTGGAAACCACTCAGTGGAGATTCTACCTTCCCTGCACCCTCTGGAACTAGACTCCCTCTTGAAAGCTTGTAAGCCAGTCAGTTCTTACCTTTGTAGCCCCCACCTCCCATTTTGGGTAGCCAGTGTCTATCTAAGTTGCCCATCTCTGTCAACCCTGCTTACCGAGGCAGTGGGAATGACCTTTGCTATAAAGATTTATTCTCTCGTTTGAGCTACTACCCGTAAGTATAGGTCAAGTTCATCAAATGGTAGTGGGTTACTCTTTTCCCCCTCTTCTTTCTTCTTCTAGTTGAGTTCTGATCATCCAGCCATTGAAGCCAGGTCAAGTGGGCACTATCTGCAAGTATGGGTGTTCTTGTGCATCTCCCCTCACTTCATATCAGCTGGATGCTTCATTCTCCACTTTAGTCCTATGTGGCCATGTCTCTGTCTTTGGGCCCAGGAGTCCCCAGGTCTTGCCATACTTATGGTCAAACAGGTCTCAACCCATGCTCACAGAAGTCTATTGAACGTGGTTGAACTTAGCTCACAACTTCATTGCTGTTTTTCCCTACTTCCCCTTATCGGTGACCAATGTGGTCACCAGCCAGACCACATGCCTGCTCGTGTATTCCCCTTGAATCTTAGGCTTGGAAGGGGGTTTGCCCTGAAGGGACCCTACCACTTGCCTTGATGGTTCCTGGGAGAATTACTTGCTTGTTCTTGTAGTAGTCAATCAGACTGCCGTTACTGTTTTTTATTTTTCCTACCGGTCTTTCTTTCAAGAAGTATCTTCTGTTCTTCTAGCCACTCCAGGCTGGTCTGCTTGTCCTTTCAAGTAGAAATTTCCCACCTCAGAAGATTTTGGATGGGGTTCAGGGTTCCACCTATGGTCTTAAGTAATACAATGGCTCCATGGGAAGCCCCCTTCCATGGGCAAGTTGTAGCCCCATTTTAGGTATTCCAATCAGTTATAGGCTGAAGATGGACATACATGCTTTCTATGATGATGTTTCTGGCTATTCCTTTCTCTCCTCCTCAAGTGTCTATTTTATAATGGTAGGCAAGTGAAACCAAGATTCGAAAGACAGCTAAGCATCTTAACATTATTTCCCCTCCTTTACCCATTCAAACCATGTCTCAATCCCTGTATTCCAGAGCCCTGTTTTTCTAAGGTTGTGTATACATCATTATTTAGCTCTGTCCCACTTAGCCCATGCAAACCTGCCTAACTGTTCTCCCATCCACTTTGCTCTTCCATTCTCCTCCCCCTCTTGTGTATTGCCTGCCCCTCCCACCCTCCAGCACCCGAGCTATGCTGTGTCTATTCCCTACCCTGTGCTCCACCTTCCACTCCTTCCCCTCAACCCATCCCATATATCCTGCTAACCAGCAAAGAATCCCCCTCCCTCCCACTTTAAGTGTGTGTTTTTTTTCTCAATCTTTTACAATAATGGTCTTATGCAGTTTTTCTCCTTTTGTGACTAATTTTACTCAGCATAATGTCCTCAAGTGTCATCCGTGTTGTGTGGTGGCTTGCAGCTTCCTTGTTGTTCTTCAAGGTAGCATAGTATCCCATTGTGTGTATGGACCACAGTTTGTTTATCCATTCTTCAATTGATGGGCACTTAGGCTGTCTCCATCATTTTGCTATTGTAAGTAGTGGTGCTATGAACATTGGTGTGCCTATATCTACTCATATTATGGCTTGTATTTCTTGTGGGTAAATACTAAGTAGAGGAATTGGTGGATCATAAGGTATTTCTGTTTCCAATCTTCTGAGAAAGCGCCATATTGCTTTCCAGAGAGGTTGGACCATTTTACAATCCCACAAGCAATTCAGGAGCATCTCAGTGTCTCCACATCCTCGCCAACATTTACTGTCCTTGACTTTTTAAAAAAATCTTTGATATTATTGCTGGTGTGAGATGATAGCTCATTGTTGTTTTGATTTGCATCTCTCTAATGGCTAGTGATGTAGTGGTTACGAATCGGGCTGCGAACCACAAGGTCAGCAGTTCGAATCCACCAGCTGCTCCATGGGAGAAAGATGAGGCATTCTGCTCCGGTAAAGATTTACAGCCTTGGAAACCCTGTACAGGGTCGCTATGAGTCAGAACTGACTCCATGGCACACAGCCACCAATGGCTAGTGATCGTGAACATTTCTTATGTTTGTTGGCTGCCCAGATCTCCTCCTTGATAAAGTGTCTGTTCATGTCCTATGCCCATTTTTAAATTGGGTTATTTGTCTTTTTCTTGTAGAGGTGTTGTAGTTTCCTATATATTTTAGAAATTAGTCCTTTGTTATATGTGTCATTGCAAAAGATTTTTTCCCATTCTGTGGGCTCCCTTTTTACTCTTTAAGTGAAGTCTTTTGATGCACATACGTTTTTAATTTTTAGTATGTCCCACTCATCTATTTTGTCTACTTTTGTTTGTGTAGTTTTCAAAATGTTTGGTAGTCTGTGTATTCCCTGAATTAGTGTCCTCACATTTGTCTCTATTTTTTTCATTGATGGCCTTTATAATTCTGGGATTCACCTTTAGGTCTTTATTCCATGCTGAGTTGGTTTTTGTCTAAGGCGTGAGGTAAAGGTCTTGTTTCAGTCTTTTTCATATCGCTTTCCAGTCCTGCCAGCACCATCTATTGAAGCAGCTATCTCCTCCCCATGCAATATACTTAGGCACTTTGTTACAAATCAATTGGCTGCATGTGTATGGGTTAATTTCTGGATTCTCCATTCTGTTCCATTGCTCAATGTGTCTTTCATTGTACCAGTACCAGGCTGTTTTGATCTCTGCAGCCTTGTAGTAAAATTTGAAATCGGAGAGTGAGAGGTTTTTGAATTGATTTTTGTATGTTGATCTTATACCCTGCTACTTTGCTGAATCTTCCAATGAGGTCTAGTAGCCTTTTTACTGAGTCTTTGGGGTTTTCTACCTATAAGATCATATCATCTGCAAATAGAGAGTTTTATTTCCTCATTGCCAATTTGGATGCCTTTCATTTCCCTATCTTGCCATATAACTCTGGCTAAGACTTCCAGCACAATATTGAATAGGAGTAGTGACAAAGGGCATCCTTGTCTGGTTCCTGTTCAGAGGGAAGGCTTTCAGTTTCTCTCTATTGAGAGTAATGTAGGCTGTTGGTTTTGTATATTTGGTCTTAATTATGTTGAGGAATTTCCCTTCAATTCCTACTTTGTTGAGTGTTTTTATCGGGAATGGATGTTGGATTTTGTCAATGCCTTTTCTGTATCAATCAATAAGATCATGTGGTTCTTTTCATTTTTCTTATTTATATGGTGGATTATGTTGATCGTTTTTCTAATGTTGAACCATCCTTGCATCCCTGATATGAATCCCACTTGGTCACGATGTATTGTTTTTTTTGATGTGCTGCTGGATTCTGTTGGCTAGGATTTTGTTAAGAATTTTTGCATCTATGTTCATGAGAGATATCAGTCTATAATTTGCTTTCTTATTGACGCCCTTCCCTGGTTTTGGTATGAAGCTTATGCTTGCTTCATGAAATGTATTAGGAAGTTTTCCATCTTCTTCTATATTCTGGAAATATGTGTAGAATTGGTGACAACTCTTCCCTGAATGTTTGGTAGAACTCACCAGTGAAGCCATCTTGGCCTGGACTTCTTTTAGTTGGGAATTTTTTGATGACCTGATTAATTTCTTCTTTTGTTATGGGTCTTTTCAAGTTTTCTACTTCACTGTGTCTAAGTTCAGGTAGGTTGTGTTTTTCTAAAAATGTATCCCTTTCTTCTAAGTTTTCAAATTTGTTGGAGTGCTTCTATTCATAGTATTCTGTTATTATCCTTTTGAGTTCCTTTGGTTCCATTGTGACATCATCCATGTGGTTTGTAATGCGTGTTATTTGTGTCTTCTCCCTCTTTTCTTTTGTTTGGTTTGCCAATCGTCTGTCAATTTTGTTAATCCTTTCAAAGAACCAGCTTCTTGTCCTGTTGATTCTTTCTGTAGTTTTCCATCTCATTTATTTCTGCTCTAATCTTTATTATTTCTTTTCTTTTGGTGGCTGTATGTTCCTTCTGTTTGTCTGTGTCTAATTGTTGTAGATGCTGTGTTAATGTGTTAATTTTGGTTCTTTCTTCATTTTGGATGTGTGCATTTATTGCAATAAATTGTCCTCTCAGCACCGCTTTCACTGTGTCCCAAAGATTTTGGTATGTTGTGTTGGTTCTCATTTGTTTCTAAGAACTTTGTGAATTCACATTTAATTTCTTCTACTATCCAATCGCTTTTCAGCAGGATGTTATTTGACTTGATTTCCTTCGCCTTCCTATTGTTGATTTCTAATTTGATAGCACTGTGGTCTGAGAAGATGCTTTGTAGTATTTTGATATTTGTAAATTCATGGAGATTTGTTTTGTGGACTAAGACATGTTCTATTCTGGAGAATGTTCCGTGTGCACTGGCAAAGAATGTGTATTGTGCTTTTGTTGGGTTGAATGCTCTGTACACATCTATGAGGTCCAGTTGGCTGATTGTGTTGTTTAGTTCTTCTGTGTCTTTGTCGAGTTTCTTTCTGGTTGTTGTATCCATTTTTGAAAGCAGTGTATTAAAATCTCCAATTATTGTAGATTCATCTATTTCTTTCTTCAAATCTATTATAGTTTGCTTTGTATATTTTGAATTTCTTTCATTGGGAGCATAGGTCTTTAATATGGTTATGTCATCTTGTTCAATTGTCCGTTTCATCATGAGATAATTTCCATCTTTATCTATTATGCTGGTTTTTGCCTTAAAGTTTATTTTATCAGTGATTTCTACTGCCAATTAGCTTGGTATATTTTTTTCCATCCTTTGACTTTTAATCTGTTTTTGTCTCTGTGTGTGAGATTTGTCTGTTGCAGACAGCGTATTGAAGGATCTTGTTTTCTTATCCATTCTGCCACCCTCTGCCTCTTAATTGGTGCATTTAATCCATTTAAATTCAGTGTAATAATCGATAGGTGTGGATTAATTGTTGCTATTATGTGGTTTTTTTCCTTTTTTTGTGGTGTTGCTGCCTTCTTTGTTCTGTGTGTCTTCCTTTGTTGAGTTCATGCTTTTTGTGTTCTTTCTTGTGAGTTTCCTCATAGTTTTAATATTTCCATGTTCTTCTTGGATTTTCGATTTCTTGGTATGTTGTGAAGTGTTAATTTTCTTTGAGGTTACCTAATAGTCCATTAACTTTTCCCTTCATTTAGTGCAGTGTATTTTATCCTGTAATCTACCTGACCTTTTCACCACCTGGATCTCTGTTCCTACGTGTTTACCTTCTATTTTATTGTAATTATTTTGATGACCTCCCAGATTCTTTGGGGTTGTTTTTATAGTTTTGTTCTGTTCTTGACTCTTCCTTCTATCAATGTAGTTCTGGGAGTTGCTGCCACATATGTCAGGTCTCTGATTGTTGTCTGTTCTTGTTGGTTCTCAGTCCACAGAACTCCCTTTAGGATGTTTTTAGCACAGGGTTGGCTTTGAAAAAATCCCTTAGCTTCTGTTTATCCTGGAATGTTTTGATTACTCTGTCATATTTGATTGATAGCTTTGCTGGATAAAGGATTCTTGGTTGGCAGTTTTTTACTTTCAGGGTTTTATATATGTCTCCACATTGCCTTCTTGCTTGCATGGTTTCTGCTGAGAGAGATCCAAGCTTAATCTGACTTGCTTGCCTTTGTATGTATCACACCTCTTTTCCCTAGCGGCTTTCAGGAGTGTCTCCTTATCTTTGGTTTTGGAGCGCTTGATTATTATGTGTCTTGGTGATTTCTTTTGGGGTCTGTCCTTCCTGGGGTTCGTTGAGTTTCTTGAATGTTTATCTTTTCACTTTTCAAGATGTTAGAGAAATTTTCTTCCAGCAGTTCTTCAACTATTTCCTCTGTGAACTTGTGTGATTTTTCTTGTTCTGGAATGCTAGTAATTCCTAAGTTATTCCTCTTCATGTTGTCCAATGTGAATCTTAGACTTTCTTCAGATTTTTTAATTCTTTTTTTTTTTGTCTGCTCTTCTATCTTAGTAATATTGAGAGTTTTGCCTTCCATCTCTTCTATTCTACTCCTTTGCCCTTTCAGTTTATTGTCTATTTCTGATATTGTATTATTAATTGTTCGGACCTCTTTCTGTAGGTTTTGAATTGTTTTCAATGCTATATCTATCTTATTTGATTATTCCTGTAATGCTTTCCTGACATCTTCCTTATTTTTTTTTAACTCCATTGTAAAGTATTTTGAAACATTTTGTTATAATTTTTCTGAATTCCTTCGCAGGCATTTCTAAGACCTTCCCTCCTTCTAGAATGTAGTCCAGGTCTACCTCTAGGTCATTTGTCTTAGACATTTTATCTTGTTTTTGGCATGTGCTGACATGGTCATCTGCTTTTGCTTCTTGGACATGTTTAGGGTTTATCTGTGGCCTTAATACTTAATTGAGTTATGAGTTTTGGTATTTTTTATGCTTTCTGATTGCTTCCAGGTAGATGTGATCAGGATGTGGGCTTCCCTTTTCAGTCTTCTTATTGCTTAACTCAGAGTAACTTTCACAGGTGTTATCTGCCTCCCTGGTATATGGCAGTTGGTATTGGTTCTTGCCTTGATTTTGGTGTTTTATAGAGTGTGACTGTAGCTTGACCATATGGCAGCAGTTGCTGTCTCTTCTTTGGTAATATAGGGAGAGAAAGAGGCCCCCAAAGGTACAAGGGGAAGCATAAAACAGCAGAACAGCAATAGCAAAAATATAAAAACAAAAAAGAAAAAACCCACCAAAACAACAACAACAATAAAAGCTAGATTGGATAGTGTAGTCTATAATTGCAGAAAAGGGAGAAGAGTGAGAGAAGAAAAAAATAAAATCTGTAGCCTGGTGTGGCACTGTGGGTTAATGCGCCAGACTGCAAAGCCGTTTAAACTGCAAGGTTGGTGGTTCAAGCTCACCAGCTGCTCCTTCCTCGGAAACCCTATACAAGGTTGCTATGGGTCGGAATCGACTCGATGGCACTCAACAACAACAACAACAACAATATTAGTATGACTTTAATGTCCTCTTTCAGCTTCTTGCCTTTAAAGCTGTCTGAGAGATTTCAAGATGCCACCCTTGGTTTTTATGCTATAAATCAGGCTTTAATTCAGTTTTTGGCCTGTTTTCTTTTTAAACTCTTTCCCTCACCATACTCCTTGTTCTGGCTTTTCCGTATTAAAAAAAAAAAAAAAAGTTCAGTGCTGGCTCTTCGGCTGAGAGTATCTGTGTGCATGCGTGGCAGAAGCACCCACCAGTGGTGTGGGTGGGGGGTGTCCCCTCTCTTAGGCACCCCCTCTAGTCACTAGAATGGAGGTGCACAAACAGTGGGGGCCAATGAACAGATACCAAACAAAAGAAAATCAGAACAAAGCAAGACCGACCAAGTGTACTGTCCCCCTGAGCTCTGAGATTCCTTGGGCGTTGTCCGTGATGCATTTGCTCCCACCTCCTGGTCTTGCTGGTTGGTCTCATCCAACTTGTAGGCTCCGGGCCACTGAGCCTGGCAGATTCAAAAGTACATGATTTCTTACTTTTGCTACAAGTTCCACTAGCCATAAGTCTTCAAACCTTTTTAAATATTCTTATCTATGTGGTTCCGAGTTTTGGAGCTTTGTCCTGAATCTGCTTTGCCTGGTATTCTGTGGTATTGCTGACAGTGAACCTCACTGCACCTCCACCCTAACCACCATCAAGCCCCACCTCTCCATAGTTTGGCTCTTATGGACTTGTTTTTATTTTCTGTAGCTTCAGCTTGAACTTGCATATGAGCCGTTGATGATCTGTTCTGCAGTCTGCCCCTGGCTTTGTTTCAACTGACGCTGTTGAGCTTCTCAATGTCTCTCCCTACAGATATTGTCAGTTTGATTCTGGTGTATTCCATCTGGAGAGGTCCATGTTTACAGCCTCCATTTATGTTGTTGAAAAATGATGTTTGCAATGAATAAGTCGATAGTCTTGCACAATTCTATCATGTGATCTTCCAACATTTTCTGTCACCATGGCCATATTTTCCAACTATGAATTCTTCCTCTTCATTTCCAACTTTTGCATTCCAATCTTCATTTAATTGTCAGTGAGTCTTGATTCCATGTTTGATCAGTTTCATACTAAAGAAATTTGTAGAGTTCTTAAATTTTATCATCGTTGGCTCTATTAGTGGTTAGTGCGTAAATTTGAATAATAGTGGTATTAACTGGTCTTCTTTGTAGGCATATGGATATTATCCTATCACAGATAGAATTGTGTACTTCAAGACAGATCTTGAACTGCTCTTTTTGACAATGAATATGACACCATTTCTCTTGAATTTGTTGTTCTAGACGTAGTAAATTATGTGATTGTCCAATTCAAAATGGCCAATACCTGTCCATTTCAGCTCAGTAATGCCTAGGATATTGATCTTTATGCGTTTCATTTTTGACAAGTTCCAATTTTCCTTGATTCGTACTGTATATATTCCATGTTCAGAATATTCATGGATGTTTATAGATGTTTCTTCTCATTTTGAGTTGTGCCCCATCAGCAAATAAAGGTCCTGAAAGCTTTACTCCATCCACGTCACTAAGGCCAACTCTAGTTTGAAGAGATGACTTTCCCAGTTGTATTTTGAGTGCCTTTCAGCTCATCTTCCAGTGCTGTATCTGACAATATTCGACAGCTATTCATAATGTGTTCATCTTCTGAATACTGTATCAGACAATGTTCCGCTGCTATTCATAAGGTTTTCAGTGGCTAACCATTTAGAAGAGGTTTGCCTCTCTACCTTCCTAATCTGTTTTTTTTTTTTTTT
>NW_006408555.1:3164526-3165403 GCF_000296735.1 Chrysochloris asiatica | reverse complement strand
CCATGTCCCCATCTCTGGCACTGCTGCTTCTCTGGATAAGGTCCTGTATTCTGCTTGTGCGTTCCTCTCTTGATGGTCCTAGGGTCCTCTGTTTCAGGACTGTAAGATTAACCACTCCCGTTTTTTGTTACAAAACTTCTACCTTTATAATTGTGACAGTCGCGATTAGTCATAATAACAGTTATTCACTATTGAATCTTACAAATCTTATCCTCATCTCTTTTCACCAGAATCATGTAGACAAGATGATAGCTATTCAGTGGGGACTCTTTCGTTCCTCCCATACTTTTAAACTAAGCTCCCTCTTGAAACCTTGTAAGCCAGTCACTTCGTGCCTTTATTGCCACCTCATTCTAGGTAGCAGTGTCTAAGTTGCCTATCTCTATCTACCCTGTGCTCAGATCGGATAGCATTGATACTTGATTTGAAGACTCTTTCCCTCTCTGTTGGTATTTAGAGTAACTACAACTCTGAGTATAAGTCAGGTTCATCATAAAGATGTATCTTCTGTCACTGTAGCTGTTCCAGTCTGTTTGTCCTTTCTAGTGGCAATGTCTCACCTCACAAGGTTGTGGATGGGACTCAGGATTCCACATAAGGTCTTATACTCTGTAAAGGCTTTGCATGAGGTTTCACAGGGGAAGTTGTAGGTTTCACAGGGGAAGTTGTAGAACCCATTTTAGGTTTTACAATCAGTTATAGGCTGAAGACGGGCTTACAAGTTTTCTCTGATCATGTTTCCCAACATTCCTTTCTATCCCACTCAAATGTCTATTTTACAGTAGTTGGCAAGGTAAACTAATATTCATAAGGCAGTCAAGGATTTTAGTATTATTTACCCTCTTCAAGCTATACCTAGATCCCTGTATCCCAGAGC
>NW_006408555.1:3036564-3163096 GCF_000296735.1 Chrysochloris asiatica | reverse complement strand
CCTTAATACTTGGATGGGTATGTATTTTGGTATATTTTATGCTTTCTGATCGCCTCCAGGTAGATGTGGCCAGGAAATGGGCTTCCCTTTTCAATCTTCTTCTTGAGAAATTTCAAGATGCCACTGTTGGTCGTTGTGATATAACTTAGGATTTAATATTCAGCCTATTTCCTTTTTTATCTGCATATCCTGCTCCACAATCCCCGTTCAGGCCTTTTTTCTAGTTATAAACAGTTCAGGGCCGGCTGTGGCCGTTTGGCTTTAAGTGGAAACTATCTCTTTAAATTTCTAGGAGATCTGTGCACATGAGTAGTAGAACACTCTGAGAGTGGGACTGGGGTGTCGACTAGCTCAGGCACCCCTATAGTCACCAGAATGGAGATGCGCAGACAGCAAGGGACCAATGAACAGATACCAAAAAAAAGCATGTCCACACCTCTATCTCCGAGGCTCTGTCAGGTGTCTGTGGCTGCTCCGTTCCTTCCACACTTGGCCCCACACAAGATGGCGGCTCCTGGAGCAGCTGAGCTTCCCGAACCAGAAAGCAATGGATTTTTTGATTCTGCCACAAACTGTCCCAGCTGTAAGTCTTACAACCTTCTAAATATTCCTTTATATGTGATTCAGAGGTCTGGGACCATTCCCTGAGCCTGCTTGGTGTCCTGTATTCTGTGTTGTTGCTGGCAAAGCTCGTCACTGCACTTCCACCCAGTCAGCCATCTTGTTTGTCGCAAAAATAATGTCTCCTTCCTAATCTGTTTTTGTCTGGAATCTTTGATGAAACCTATCCACATGGATGACCCTGCTGCTATTTAAAATACTGGTGCCATAGCTTCCAACATCACAACAACACACCAGCCACCATAATGTGGACAAACTGAGAAACAAATGGTCACCTAACTGCTGTTGAGTCAATTCCAACTCAGTGACTCTATAGGGGATTTCTGAGGGGCAGTTGGTGGGTTTGAACCACTAACCATGTGGTTTCCTGTCCATAGCTTATCCTATTGCATCACACTAGAACTCCTCACTAGTCATTTATGTTTAAAATAAAATTTTCTCAAAGGAAAACCAATTTGCTCTGTGAACTTTTACCCAAATCACTATAAAAAGTTAAAAATAAAATTATATCTACTAAAAAAAGGAAAGGAAAAAGGTCTTTTCTATTCACCTGCATCTTTGACATTTCTGGTATTCTTTGTTACTTAACTTAGATCCAGGATTGCCGGTCTGCTTATTTTCTCAGCTTTTATTTGTAACAGTCTACATTTGACCTTCAGTGTTTTCCTGAAGATTCTCATTGGTTATAGAATTCTACATTGATGGTTTCTAACGTCTCATCACCTGTCCAGAATTGCCTCATTGTCTCCTGGCAGTACTTGTTCCTAGTGAGGGGTCTGTGACTTATTACGTTTGTTCTCCTGAATTCAATGTATTGTTTCCTCCTAGATTTCTGATTTATGGCCTTGTGTTTTAGGAGCTCCCCCCCATACCCAGCCTCACCCTTAACATTGTAGTAAGCGCCACTCTGCCACCGCCTGCCCCTGTTGGCTCTCACCAGCTCACAGAGGCCAGCAGTGTCAAGGGATGATGCTGCGTATGAGTGTCCCTCAGCCAGTGGTGATGGGGGTCCTTGTGGGCGGAGAACTCAGGTGGTATTCTGCAGTGGCCCCCAGAGGAATTGTGCTACAGTTGCCCACTGTGGTAATTCGCTTAACAAGCCACTCTGTGTTGGTTCCACCCTCCACCGCTTTACCTCTCTACTCCCATACTGGGGTTTACTGGAATCCCTTCTAGATAGATTTATGCTGCAGTCTTTCTCTGAAGCTCTGTGTTGGGAGAACCTATCTAAGATAGGATAAAGTGAGCAAGCATGGGTCAGTCATTGGCACGTCGTCCATGCTTACAACATGTGAGAGGTGTCTTCCTTTGGGCTCTGGGTGGGCCTGGGGTCTGGGGAGTGCCTGGTTTGTGGGGGCAAAACAGAACTCCAGGTCCAGGGCAAGAGGCAGGCTGTATGTGGAGCAGGAGCCTGGAAGCACTAGGAAAAGTGGTGCTGGGGTTTCAAACTGCCCCCATCAGCCACCAGTGCTGGGCTGGGGTTCAGACCACCAGAGGCGTGGGCAGGAGGGGCGGGCCAGGGGCAAAGCAGCAGAAGGTGCTGCAAAGCGAGGCCGAAGCCCCTGAGAGGCAGCTGGGATGTGATAAGAAGCTGCCTCGGCAGCAGAAAGGCTCAGAGCCAAATTCCCCAGTATTAGCTCAGGTAGACAACTTTGGGGGTGGGAGTATGCACGCAAACAAGCCATTGCTGGCTCCATCTCCTTTATCTGTCGTCCAAAACGGTGTTATTTCCTCCCTTGAAAATGTCTTCAAGCAGTATAGATAAAACATGAGTGTTACTGCTTATATTACATTCCTTCCTCGCTTTCATGCCAACTCGGGCTCCCGAGAGTCCTTATCAATTAATGCTTTCTCTGCCCAGACCTCCTCCTCCAGCCTGGTCCACTCCCCGGGACCAAACCCGGAGATTCTTCCTGAGGCTAGGCGGGGCTGGCCCCCGGGAGTCATGCTGCATTCATCTGTCCACAGACACTTAAGAATCAAGCCTCGTCCCGTCCCAGACGCCCAGTGGGCTGCCATCCGAAGTGCCCGGGCTGGGTGCTGGTGTGGGCAAACCCAGCCCATGTCCACCTCCTCCCTTTCGTGCTTGGAGGCTCATGGAGACCTGAGGAAGCCCGCTGAACTGGGGCAGCTTCTCAGAGGCGGCCTCATCTCTCTCCAGGCCTGGTGGATTAGCGGGATGCGTACAATTTCCAAATTTAGCTTTCAGGAATCGCTTTGTATAAACAAGGGCAGCCTTCGCCGCCGAGATGCGAAGGAGATAATGCCAAAAAAGTCCCCCTTTGCGACCAAATTCTGTGATTCTGCAGCCAGCCTCCCGGTTGACTGTTGGTGCAAGTGAGAGGCCACTTCCTGCCTGCCCCTCTGCCTGGGTGGTCGGGCTTAGCATGAAATATCCAGGCTGACAAATGCTTTTACAAAGGCCAGATTATGAACTGTAAACCCACTGTCAGCTGGGCAGAAGAGAAATCGAAATGCCGCCCCTACCACTTACAGATCTCATTTGGCTTCAAGACGAAAGCACTTCTCAATCGAGAAAAGCAGCCTCACGTTTATAAACTGTTGTATGTGAGCTGCAGCCAGCCCAGGGTAAGGGGATCTGTCAACCCGGAAGAAAACCACCTTCCTGACCCTGCTCTAGACCTGGTTTTCTTACAGATGCATGGTACTGACGAGGAAAAGCAGAGCCATGCACACAGAACTCCTAGAGGGAGCAGGGCCTGGTCAGATTCACGCATGGAGAGTTTCAAAGGGTAAATTTTCCATTGGCACAAAGGCCTAGGTACTCGGCTGCTAACCAAAAGATTGGAGGTTCAGCTCCACCCAGGGGTTCCTTGGAAGACAAGCCTGGCATTCTACGCTGACACACGTGGGGTCACCGTGACCCAGAGTCAGTTATGGTGGCTGGTTTGGTGTTTGGCAAATAGCCTGGTAAACATACTGGAAGTGAGCCTTCTAGGGAAAGGAGTTCTGGTTTCCAGGGTGCTGTGTGTGTGGTGGGGGAGGGAGCTCCAAGCCCATGTGGAAGGTGGGGAGAGATCCTGCAGTAGCCCAAGTTCACCTCTCCACTCAAAGCAGAAGGGCCAAAGAGTCTGGAAAGTGTGGCTTTGGGGACCTTTCAGCCATAAAGAGGGTTTCTCCTGGGTGAGCCCTCCCACAGGCTAATCTATTAGGGATGGGTCAAAGAGAAAGCATCTTTGTGATTCCAAGGAAGCCAGGATGTCATCTCAGCTTGTGGATTTCCATCTGCTGGGACACAGGAGAGTGAGGAACCTGGGATTGTGTCAGCCAGGTAAGCAAGGGTATGCTAGACACTGAGCACTGAGTGACCGACCAGGCCACTGTCTCCACATGTATTGCCTGTTGAGGACTCAGCCTTGCTTTCTGCATTCAATACCTACCCTGGGCCGGCCGCACCATGCCAGGAGCACGAATGCAGAAAGCAGATAGCTTTTGTTTTCCATGGAGCTCGTGTTGGAACAAGGAAGCTCCACAGTGAGCAGGAGGCCTTTAGTACAGTGAACACACAGTGTGAGGAGGCTAGAAGAGGGAGGGTGTTGGCATCAGTAAAGGAGACACCAAGGGAAGGAGACATAGGCAGGGAATTTTGGATAAGGAAGAGAGACAACCAGGGAGGCAAAGCAGATGCAAAGGACCTGAGGCAGGATTGTTCCTAGAGCAGACTGAATGAGACAGGTCAGAGAGAAGCAGGCAGGCTGGGGTGAGAGGTGGGGAGGGGCACTTGGGCGACTGCTATGCTGGACAGTCTGGGCAGTTACCTGTGGCTCTGACCATTTGAATTGACATGAATGAACAGTCAAGCTCCAAATGCATTCCTTAGTCACGCCTGCCCGATTTCAAGTGCTGTATTGAACGGCAACCATCTGAAACATCCCATTATCATAGCCTGTTCTTTTGGGAAGTGCATTGTGGCTGTGTGTCTCAGAGTTCATTCTGACTCAGTGACTTCAAGGTGCCACAGTAGTACCGCCCCATAGCATTTCCTAGATTGCCATCACTATGGAGACAGACTACCGGATTCTTGTTTCCCATGGAGCTCTGTGGGTGGGTGCCAACTACCGACCTTTCAGTTAGTTGTTGTTTTTGTTAAGTGCTGTCAAGTTGGTTCCAACCCATAGCGACTCTCTATAGGGTTTCCCAGAAGTGACTGGTGAGCTTAAACCACCGGCCTTGCAGGTCAAACCAACTTTGCAGTCCAGTGATTAACCCACACTGCCTCATAGTAATACCCACTTAACCATTGTACCACCAGGGGTCCTTTAGGGTCCTATATGGATATGTTCATTATAAGAACTTGGGCTTCTACTGAGATGAGAATGGGAAGCCACTAGTTTTGACAAGAGAACCGACACGGCTTCAGCTTCTTTGTTTTAGTTTTTAAACTTTTCATTGTGAATTGGGTGAAGATTTATAGAGCAAATCAGTTTTCCATTCAGTGATTTGTACACATTTTGTTTTGTATCATTAATTGTACTCTCCACAATGGAATATTCCTCGTTCCACTTCTACCCTGTGTTTTCTGTTTCTATTCCTGTCTTCCCTAACCCTTCATCCCTTTTAAGCTTTATCCCTGGGCATAAATGTATCCCTTTTCATCTCGTATACTTGGTTGTTCCAGTTGGCTTGTTTTAAGAGGGTCACTCTGGTTGTAGTTCTGAGAAAGGATTCCAGAAAGAAAAGAGGATGCTTCACAGAAATGAACCCAAGAGAGAGAGTGCCCTGCCCAGGGTCCATCAAGTCTCTTGTCCCTCACCATGCAACTCTTCCAGCTAGATAGAGTCTTTATTCTAGATACATCACACACACACACACACACACACACACACAAGCATATTTGTGTGTCTGTCTGATTATCCTGGTGTGGCGCTATCTATCAGCCCACCAGCTCCTTGTACAGGATTGCTGTAAGTCAGAACCAACTTGATGGCGCTTAACAACTCTCTCTCTATATGTATCTATATACATACCTGTCCATTATCTACTGTCTATTTTCCAATGAATATGTTTCATTTTTTAACAACTTTGTTGAGGGATAATTTGCATGCCATAAAATCCACCCATGTTAAGCGTACATTTCGTTGATGTTATGTAAATGTGACAGAGTTGGACACCCATTCCCATCCAGTCTGACACTGCATTTAGGGCAGTGACCAGGAGCACAGGCATGGGCTGGTGTGTTTTGAGCTCCAGGTTCAGCACTTGCTTAACTGGAAAATCCTTTTCTTGGTCACGGAGGTGTAAGTGGCTTCTCATTGAAAATTACTCACCAACAAATGTAAGACCAACAAATCCTGAGAAGGAGCCCTTTTAGAGATGACAGGCCTCAATTGCTCTTAGCCCCCGACAGCTCCTTTTCTACCTCTGGCAGACACTTTCTCCCCATCCTTCCTTGGAATCATGCTTCAGTCCTGGGTTGTCCGTCTTTGGGCCTGAAGTGTGAAAGTATTGGTTGGTTGGTTGGTTATGTGCCATGAAGTTGATTCCGACTCATAGCGAGCGACCCTGTATAGAGTTTCCGAGGCTGTAAATCTTTGTGAGAGCAGAGAGCCTTATCTTTCTCCCACAGAACAGCTGGTAATTTCAAACTGCTGACCTTGAGGTTAGCAGCCCAACTTGTAACCACTACACTATCAGAGCTCCTTGAAGTACAAGTATACATAGAGACAAATATCGAGAGAGTTTAGGCTCCTTCTCCCACTAAGCTCATATATAGGGGAAAGAAGATTAAACAGTCAGTTCAGGGTAGTAAAGGGTCTTAGCAAAAAGAGAAAAAAAATCCAAATAAGAGGGAAAAATGTTCAAAATCTCAAGAGACACAGCCATGGTGCTGTTGTCAAGTCAGGGACTAGACTCTTTAATCAGCTGACAACCAGCTGCATGCGGGCTACTGACTAGTCTCTGTTAACTAGGCAGTTCTGGTTGGGAAGTCATTATTCATGTCTTTATTTGCCAGGTAGTCACCAAAGACCTAGTACGTGCCAGGTCTGTTCCTGACACTGGGCTACAGGTTCTTGTCTTTAAGACGGCCATAGTCCATTGAAGACAGACTCTCCTTTGCCTGGAATTTTCATTCATGGTGCATGAGCTTTGAGTCCCAGGGTGTTACTCAAGAATGGATAGCACAGGAGGAGGTTGAGAAGGTGTCCTCCTCATCTCACCCCTCAGCCCTTCCAGCACCCCTGAGCTGTAGTTACAATGACTGAGAGCGAAATAAAAATAATTTTGTTAGACTCATGGATTCTGTGGGTTAGGGGATTTTGATGGTCACCACAGGGATGAGTTGCCTCTGCTCTACAACATCTGGAGCCTCAGCTGTGAAGACTCAGGCTGGGGAGACCCAATGGCTGGGGACTGAATTACTTGAATTCTCTCACCTAGGGTAGGAGGAAGGACTACAAGACTCCAACTGTCGACTGACTGGCATTCTCCATGAGTTTCGGCTTTTTCACAACAAGGCGGCATCAGCCTAGATGACATTCTTAGTGGCTACCCAGTGCTCCCAGCATGAGCCTTTCAAAGATCACAGCAGGACTTACATCCTCCTTTTTCTGCCACGTTCTAGAGATGACAGGGGAGTCCCAACACTTCCCAGACTCAGAGAGAGGTGCGTAGACCTCGTCATCATGGGAGGAGCATTGAACTGAAAAATACAGTCTGTAGAGATGTTGTATGGCAGATGAGGAAACCTGGGCACAGAGAGAGGGGTAAGTTGCCCACGGCCACACAACAGGAAGCAGCTCAGCCAGACTTTGAGCCTCAGTGTGCTAGGTGTGAGTGTCAGTGTTCTCTCCGTGCTTCCAGAGCTCTGTGGGCAAGAATGGCTAGGGAAGGCATCAATCTCCCAGGAGACCACAGGCCTCTCTCCCCTCTTGCCACTGAGTCAGAGTCCGCTCGACGGCAGCTAACAGCAGCCACAACTTAGCTCCGTTCTTAATTTACCTGCTATTTGAAATCAAAAGAGCCATTGTATATAGTTAGGAAACCCACCATACACAACGAGGAGGAAATCGTAAAATACTTCTCCCTCTTCCTACCCGACTCTGGTTCTCTACCTAGAGCCCGCAAATATGCCTGTTTTTTGTGTAAACTCAAAAATGGTCTGTACCCCTTAGTCTCCACAACCCAGTGACCTGAAGAACTAGCTGGTGCCTGGTTACCACTACTAGCTGCTCGGAAAAGGATTACATCAGAAGGTCCTCGATAGACTGGGAGAAAATGTGGAACAAAACTCAAAATGATAAAACGATCAGGCTTACTGGTCAGAAAAAGGCTGGAGACTCTAGCCCTTGGTCACTCTAGGAACTGAACTCCCCCAGTAGCTCAGTGTTCTGCCAAGCAGTAACTAGGTCTATGGGGGTGGGTGTCAACTAAACTAGTGCGATAAGCAAACCCTAGTATGGTCAACCATTTAAGAACAAAAGGGCAGCATTACCTAAGGACAGAGTTTAGAAGGGTAGAGAAAGGAGGAGGGAAGGAATGAAAACAAGAATCACAGGGAAGAAATGGGATAAGCCATGTTAAAATGATGCTTATTTGAAATAAAACCTATGATTTGTTTAATATAAAACTGATTATCTGATCTGTAAACCACTCAGTTCACAATAAAAAGTTGATGTGTAGTTTTTTTTTTTTAAATAGCCATACAGTGATACCAGAGATGGAGACAGAGATGAGGGCAAGGAGAAAGGGAGCAGCTGAAGACTCCAGAGTCATGGAAAGAGAAAGGCTGTGTGCTGGCAGCCAGGAGGCAGGCTTATAGAGTGTGCCCTTTGTTTGTTTAAATTATTATATATTCCTGGGTGTTTTTGTGTAAACCCACCTCCCAGAAACAAACAAAACAGAGGGAATGGAAGCAAATACTATTGAATGATAATGCACAGAGGACATTGTAATCAGTGTAATGAAATGATGAGTATAAAACCGATGTTCTCCCATGTAAAGTATCACTCAGTTCACAATAAAAAATTGAAAAAAAAAACCCCACCAAAAAGCCATTGCACGTGCAGGCATGCACCCTGTGAGCTCACCACATACACACAAGGAGATGTACTCTCCTTTCTAACTGGAATTTTAATTTTTAAAGTGTATCTTGGAGACTGTTCTTTATTAGTACATACAGATACGGTTTTAGTTTTTTGAAATCTATAGTATTTCACCACTACTCATCTGTTGGTCTGCTGGCAGCTATGCCACCCAGAGTGGACAGGTTTCCAGATTAAGACAGATTAAAGAGAAAGAGAGACAAACTACTTCTGAATGATTAGTAACTGAAAACCTTATAAATAATAGTGGAACATTGTCAGCACCAGAATATTGACTATTGAAACATGATATGATAGCACCAGAGTATTGTCAGATATATAGTGCCAGAAGATGAGCCCCTCAGGTTGGAAGACCCTCAAAATACAACTAGGGACAAACTGTCTCCTCAAAGTAGGGTTAACTTGGATGACGCAGTGGAGTAAAGCTTTTGGAAGCTTCATTTGTTGATGGGACACAACTCAAAATGAGGAGAAACAACTTTAACATCTATTAATAACTGGAATATGGAATGCACCAAGTATGAATCTAGTAGGAAAGTTGGAAGGTGTCAAAAATGAAATGGAATTCATATAGATCGGTATCCTAGGCTTAGTGAACTGCAACGGACTGGTATTGGTCATTCTGAAACCAACAATCATATAGTTTACTGTGCTGGGAATGACAAATTGAAGAGCAATGGTGTTGAATTCATCATCAAAAAGAACACATCAAAAGTATCTTGAAGTATAATGCTGTTTGTAATAGGATTATGTCCATACCTCTACAAGGAAGACCAGTTAATGCCACTAATGTACGTACCAACCACTAAAGCCTGTGATGATGAAATTGAAGAATTCTACCAACTTCTTCAGTCTGAAATTGATCAAGATGTGTTGATAATTACTGACAATTGGAATGCATAATTTGGAAACAAAGAGGAAGGATCAATAATGGGAAATACGTCCTGTGTGATAAAAACCATGAGAGAGGTGACGTCATAAAATTTTATAAGACCAATGACTTCATTACAAATACCTTTTTAAAACAACATAAGAGATGACTATACATAATGACTTTAGCAGATGAAATATACAGAAATCACATTAACTACATCTTTAGGAAGAGATGGTGGAAAAGCTCCATTTCATCAGCCAAAACAAGATGAGGGGCTGACTGTAAATGCTCATATGTAAATCCAGGATGAAGAAAATGAAAAAAAGTCCACAAGAGCCAAAATCTGACCTTGAACATATCCCACCTGAATTTAGAGATCATCTCAAGAACAGATTTGATACATTAGATATTAATGACTGAAGACCAGAAGAGTTGTGGGATGACATAAAAACTTCACTCAGGAAGAAAGCAAAATGTCATTAAGAAGGCAAGAAAGAAGGAAAATATCAAAATGGATGTCAGGAATTTGCTCTGCAGTGTAGAGATGCTAAAGCAACTCAAAGAAATGAAGAAATAGAAGAGCTGAACTTAAAGTTTCAAAGGGCAGCTTGAGAAGATAAAGTTAAATATTCTAATGAAAGGTACGGAGACCTGGAGTTAGAAAACATAAAGGGAAGAACACACTCAGCATTTTTCAAGCTAAATGACCTGAAGAAAAGTTTTAAGCCTCAACTTGAAATATTGAAGGATTCTACAAGCAAAATATTCAATGTTTCAGAAAGCATCAAAAGAAGATGGAAGGCATATAGAGTCTCTGTGTTGATAAGAAATGGTCCATGTTCAACCATTTCAAGAGGTAGCATATGATCAAGAGTCAATGGTACTGAAGGAAGAAGTCCAAGGTGCCCTGAAGGCATTGGCAAAGAACAAGGCTCCGGAAATTGATGGAACACAAATTGAAATCTTTTAACAAACTGATGCAGCACTGGAGGCACTCACTCATCTTTGCCAAGAAATTAGTAAGACAGCTACCTGGCCAGTGGACTAGAAGAGATCCATATTTGTGCCCATTCCAAAGAGAGGTGACCCAACGGAATGTGAAGATCATCGAAAGATACCATTAATCTCACATTCAAGTAAAATTTTGCTAAAGATGTTTTTAAAACGGATGCAGTAGTACATTCACAGGAAACTGTCACATCTTCAAATTGCATTAACACAAGGAAGTGGAATGAGGGAGACATCATCGCTAGACTTTTGACTGTGTGGATCATGCAGGCTATGGACAACATTGCGAGAGTGTGTATTCCATAACACTTAATTGTACTCATGAGGAACCTGTACATAGACCAAGAAGCAATCATTTGAACAGAACAAGGGAATATTGAAAGGTTTAAAATCAGGAAAGGTGTGCATTTGGGTTGTATCCATTTCCCCCGTATTTATTCAATCTGTATGCTGAACAAATAATCTGAGAAGCTGGATTATATGAAGAAGAACGTGGCATCAGGATCAGAGAAAGATCATTAACAACCTGTGATATGCAGATGATACAACCTTGCTTTCTGAAAGTGAAGAGGACTTAAAATACTGACTGATGAAGATTAAAAAAAAAAAAAAAAAATCACAGCCTTGTATATGGGTTGTACCTCAATGTAAAGAAAATAAAAATCCTCACCACTGGATCAATAAATAACATCATAATAAATGGAGAAAAGATTGAAGTTGTTAAGAACTTCAGTTTGCTTGGATGTACCATCAACATTCATGGAAGCAGCAGTCAAGAAGTCAGTTGATACATTGCATTGGGCAAATCTAGTGCATTAGACCTCCTTAAAGTGTTGAAGAGCGAACGTTTGAGGACCAATGTGCGCCTGACCCAAACCATGGTATTTTCAGTAACCTCATATGCACGTGAAAGTTGGACAATAAATAAAGATCTTAGATGAATTGATGCATTTGAGTTATGGTATTGAAGGAGAATATTATAAATGCCATCAGCTGCCAAAAGAACAAACAAGTCTATGTTGGACAAAGTACAGCCAGAATGCTCCTTAGAAGCCAAAGATAGACTTTGTCTTTATTACTTTGGACTTACTATCAGGAGGAACCAACCAGTCCTTGAAGAAAGACACCATGCTAGGTGAAGCGGAGGGTTAGGAAAACCATCAGGGATTTGGATTGGCACAGTGGTAGCAGCAACAATGGGCTTAAGCGTAATGATTGTGAGACTGGTGTAGGACTGGGAAGTGTCTCGTTCTGTTGTTCATAAGGTCGCTTTGAGTTGGAACCGAGTTGACGGCATCTGGCAACAACATAGTATTCTAGTCTATGATTGTGAAGCATCTCATGCAGGATGAATATTGGTTATTTATAGCATTCTACAAGGAGCTCTGGTAGCGTAGTGGTTACGAATCGGGCTGCGAACCTTAAGGTCAGCGGTTCGAAACTACCAGCCGCTCCGCGGGAGAAAGATGAGGCTTTCTACTCCCGTAAAGATTTACACCCTCGGAAACCCTGTACATGGTCGCTATGGGTCGGACCCGACTCGATGGCACTTAACAACAACAACATAGCATTCTACAGTTGGTGTGGCACTGTGGGTTAATGCGCCAGACTGCAAAGCCGTTTGAACTGCAAGGTTGACGGTTCAAGCTCACCAGCTGCTCCTTGGGAACCCTATACAGGGTCGCTATGGGTTGGAACCGACTCGACGGCACTTAACAACAACAACAGCAACAATTGCAATTAATGAGGCAACGAAGAGTTTTTTACATATATCTTTCAGTATTACATGAATATATCTGAAGAATAAACTCTCAGAACTATAGCTGCTAAATAAAATTATTTGTATATTTAACCTTTTGGGTAACTTTTTCCAAACTGTATAGTTTCTTGCAAATTATATCCCTCCAAAAGTACATACAGCCATGTGTCTATCTCCAACCACACTTGGAGCTCTTCTCCTAAAAGGGACCATGCTGTTGTGTGTGTGTGGGGGGGGCATCAAGGAGATTTTTAACTCACAGCAACCCCATGTGACAGAGTAGACCTTCCCCGGAGGGTTGTCTTGGCCAAGACTGTTTCTGTGACCTCACTGACTTTTAGTGGGGGCACATAACCAGGCCTTGCTCCTGTGGAGCTGATGGATACGTTCCAACCACCAGCCTTTCAGTGACCAACTCAGACCACCAGGGTTCACAGGCTCCAGAGAAAGCGTCTTCTCCCGCCCAGTTAAGAACCTGAGAGAGAAAGGGATGAGTTCATGGTTCTCACTCGGGAAGCACACCATAGCTGGTGGAGTCTCCACAATAAGCCACAGCAGGGTAGGTAGGTGACTGTGCAATGTCTGCTGTAGATGATGACTGTCCCTTGGCATGACCTCCCCACTCCTCCCATGTTACTAAAGAACTTTGAGTTCCGCAGGACCTGTGGCCACTTGTATCTGGATGTGGTGTGTGGCGGGGCTGGGTTTGCCCCTTAAAGTGCAAAAGGAGGTAACTGGGCAGCTTCTGCACCCCTTATTTTAAAGACAATTGTCTTCTTGCCATGTCTTTGCTGTCCCCAGAAACCCAGCTTCAACCGCATACCAGACTAGTTCCTGGTGTCCTAACAAAATGGGTGGACCCTGGGTTCTAGGTGAACACATGAAGCAAGAGGAGGAAACATCTCCCTGTGTTGGCAAAGAGTCAAGCACAGCAAAAGCTACTTGCTCTCTGAGGTTTGCAGCTCAGATAGGGAGACAGGTGTTGGACTGGAAGTGGGCATTAGCATAGAGCTAGAGTTGAAAACACGGGAGGCCTTGTTGGTGGGTCCATATTAGGCATCCTGTGTACTCTGAGAGATAACTGAAGCCCTTGGTAATGCAAGTGGACCTAGGATCCTGGGGTGTTATCCCAGTGTGATGGCATCTGGAGATACTGGGTTGCGTGAGGATGACACAGCTTGTAGGTTTTGTGGGTTCTCGGTAATTGCACAGCAGGTTGGAATTCTGAGGCCTCACTGCCTGATTCCAATTTGTCCAAGATCCAACTCACCAACCAACAGCTGGAAAAAACACACATAAAAAGTCACCCACCTTCTGCCCCCATCTGCTTCCTGGGAACTGTTCACAGCAGGCTCTCTCCGCCCACACAGCAGAACACTGATTAGATCTTTCCCATGAGCTGCTCAGTGGCAGAGCCGGGAGTTTCTGGGACTTGCTAAATCATTCTGACTGTTGGCTTTGCGATTTGTTGGAACCCAACTAAAGGAAAGGAAACTGAATGGCAATGGAACAACTTGATTTTCTTTCTTTGCTTCTGGACACTTGCAGGTACCTTAGACTGAGGGAATTTGCTAAATAAAATATTTAAATAAACAGGCAGACCATTGAGCTAGAAGAATTCCTCATGAAGCAAGTAGCACTAGAAATCATTGCTTAAAGGATGGCAGTTACGGGAAGGAGTAGATGCTGATCATCCATCCATTCTTCCAACTGTCCATTCACCTACACATCCAGCCACTTCTCTAAAACATTGAGTGTTTCCTGTCTGCTAGGCTGTGTGCTATTGGTGAGGATGCCAAACAAAGAGAACACAGTTGATTGGCCAAGGTGGGGGGCCTTGCAGAAGCCCAGTTAGAAGGTCAACACTGAGCCCTGTCACAGGTGTCAAATCTGTTTTCAGTACTTCTTCGGTGGACATCAGGTGTTAATGTGCACTAGCTGGGGAAACCCTTAGTCAGGTGACTATATTCTTGACTGACCTACTGGCTTCCTCCCCAGCTGGATTCTGTAGATGGCTTTCTTGTTGCTCAAGCTTTTCTTTGCTCTAATGTAACATAGGCAAAGGCCTATGTGACCAGCTGCAATAGCTCTAGGGCCATGCCGGATGGAACCATTCTGGGGCTCTGAGACGCCACCTACAGCACCACTAAGTCTTTTACATTTGGGCCCCCACTAGGTGGTGGCCTATGGGTGGGGCCTGATGGAAGTTAGTGCTGGCTGAGTGTCCCAACAGCCACGTGGCTCCACAATCAGACACGCCATGGGACGGAAACTAGGTTTCATCAAGATCAGATCTGTGAGGATATTTATGATGCAGATAATGTTCCAGATGGTGACTGTTTGCACATGATTTCATAAGTTTGGCTCTTTAAAAAGTCTTGTAAGTTGTCTCATCTCCAGCAGTTTGTAACTGTGCTCTGCAGAGCTGCTGGCTCTGGGGGTGGTCTGGGGGCTGGGAGGCAAACAGTGGAGATCTCTGTGGGTAGATCTTGTGTCTGCTCTGCTCCACATGCCCTCATCCTTGTGTATTTACTCTGTGAGCAGGGCCTCTGAGGTAGTTTCCTTAAAATCAGGACTTCGAACTAGTTCAGTCATGGCCAACAAACAGAGACCAGCAAAGACCTGAATTTTTAAAATTTGGGTGATCTTGTATGCGAACTGGAACAGGAAAAACTACTCCCTGGAACAGGAGACTCGGAACAGGTGTAGTGAGCCCTTTCAGGAGCCTAATGTCAGGACTGTGGAGAGGGACGTGCCATCAGCTGCCGTCTTTGAGTGAGCCACCATTGTTTTAGACTCAGACCACCAGAGATGTGGTTGCTGTGTGTGTGACACACATACGTGCGTGCCCTTTGTTTTAAAAGGGAGGTGAAGGTTCAAAAAGCAGGAGTTTCACCCACAATTGTTCCTTTTCTGATTCGTTTTACAGTTCACCCACATTAACAAATTCTGCTCCATTCCACTGGTGCTTTGTCCACCAACTAGACTGAAGCGGTTCAAAGTCATAGTTTAAAAGAAATGAATCTCTGGTTTAAAATAGTTGTAAAACCACAGATCAAGGTCAGTGGTTCTCAATCTGGGCTGCTCACTGGAATCGTTTGGGAAATTTTCTAAAAGTCTCAGGTCCAAGAAGCCTTACACCCAAATATTCTTCTTTAGTTGGGGGTGTGGTGGGGTCCAGGCTTCTGTATTGAGAAAACAAAAACTTCCCAGAGCATTCTAATGTGCCTGCAAGGTTGAGAATTTCTAATCTGGCTCAGCATTCTTGTTATGGAAAATTGGGGTCAGCAGTTCCACCCCTACTGGAGGTTAAGTGTCTTGTGTAAAGTCACATGGTCAGTTCATCTTTGTAGTTAGTGAATCTTCCATTTCTCATTCATTCTTTTCAGACTCTAAAACACACCCCCACACAAGGGGATAGTATTGTTACCTTATACTCATGTAACTCTCTATGGTTTCATTTTCACATTCAAACAAATGTTTTTAATCCAACGTTTGAGTTCTGGGGGAGAACAGCCTCGAGCAGGAAGGGCCGTTGATATTTATACTTCTGCTGGGAAACAGAGGTACGGGGTCACAAACTGCATTGCCACTCAGACCACACAGATACACAGAGCTGAGGAAAGACCCCGGGTCCTGGCTCCCAGGCGCACGCAATTTCCCCTTCCCTCAGGGTAGCCATTCCAGCTGCTTGAGGGAGACAAATTGTCAATAATGGCGAAATGTTTGGTGTTTCAAAGGTCAGTCTCCACTCCCCCTTCCTCCCGCCCCATGAATTAAAGAGAGAAAAAGGATCCAAATAAACACAAGGGCAGTAGCCAAGCTGGGCCTAATATAGGGCCAGTTCTATGTAGTTAGTAAATGTAAGAGTCAGTTCACTAGAAATAGTGGTGGGAGGAGGCAGGGGCGAGGCCTAAGGCAAAACTTTGAGATAGTCACCTCCTTCTCACAGGGCTGCTACCTACCTGGTCCAGGCCCCAATCCCAGCTCACAGCAGCGCTTTAGGACAGAGTAGAAGTGACTCTACAGGGTTTCCAGGAGTATAACCTTCACCGAAACAGACTGCCACAGCTTTCCCCTGGTGACTTTGAACCACTGCTCCACCAGGGCTCCCACACAGGTAATACCCAGCTGACACCGGATACAGGAAGGAAATTTGCCAGATTTCCTTATAGTCATAATATAAGTGGTGGTTGTTGTTGTTACGTGCCATTGAGTCTGTTCCGACCCATAGAGACCCTGTATAGGGTTTCCAAGGAGTGGCTGGTGAGCTTGAACCACCGACCTAGCAGTTCAAACGACCTTGTAGTCCAGCGCATTAGCCCACAGCGCCACACCCAGGACTCCCATGTAAGTGGTAGATTATGTTATAAACGTACAGGGTTAAAAAATGCTTGGGATTCTGTTAAGCAGTTTACAGATGACCAACAAGCACATGGAAGATGTTCAGTATCATTAGTCATTAGGGAAAATGTGAATGAAAACCACACGAGATACTACTGCACACCCTCTGGTGTTGGAAAATGCCTTTGAGTTGATTCCGACTCATAGCTACACTTCCTAGGGTTCGAGGCTTTATATCTTTGCAGGAGCAAAAAGCTTCAACTTTCTCCCACAGAGCAGCTGGTGGCTTGAACCACTGACCTTATGGTTCACAGTCTAGTACTGCATGAAATCAATGCATTCCCCACTTACCCACCAAAATGGCTGTAATTAAAAAGAAAAGTGTTGGAGAGTGTGGACAGATTGGAGGATGTGCTCATATATCTGTTGTGAAGTGCCGTTGAGTCAGTTCCGACCCATAGTGACCCTGTGTAGGGTTTCCAAGGAGCAACTGGTGAGCTTGAACCACCGACCTTGCAGTTCATATGACTTTGCAGTCTGACGCATTAGTCCACAGCGCCACCCCAGGACTCCACATCATTAGTGAGTATTACAATAGTGTTGTTGTTAAGTGCCTGGGAGTCAGTTGCAATTCATAGTGTAGTCACTATGAAAACCATTTTGTTAATTTCCTTAAAAAAAAAAAAGGAACATGGAAATAATACATTATTATTATATTATTATGTTAGTGTCCTCGAGTCAGTTTTGACTCATAGTGATTATGCATAGGGTTTCCAAGGAGCAGCTAGCTGGTAGGTTTGAACCACCAACCTTGGGGTTAGCAGCCCAGTACTTATCCTGTGTTGTTGTTGTTGTTAAGTGACATTGAGTTGGTTCCGATCCATAGTGACCCTGTATATGGGTTTTCTGAGGAGAGTTGGTGAGCGTGAACCACTGACCTTGCAGTGCAAACTGACCTTGCGGTCCAGCATATTGACCGGCAGCACCACAACTCCAGAATTAACGTATGACTTACCAAAAGAATTGAAAACCGGTATTCCTAAAAGAACTTGTACAAATGTTCATAGTATCAGTACAGACATTGCCCAAAGGTGAAAACACCTATGTGCATCAATCAATAGGAGAACAGGTAAACCAAATGTGATGTGTTCATACAATGGAATATTCTCCCACAAAACATGCTGCAGCATAGATGAACCTCAAGAACATTATGCTAAGTGAAAGAAACCAGACACAGAAAGTCACATTGTATGATTTCATTATAGGAAATGGAGTCCTGGTGTGGCTCTGTAGGATAAGCGCTAGACTGCTAACCATAAGGTCAGCTGTTCAAACCCATCAGCTGCGCTTGGAAACCCTATACAGGGTTGCTATAAGTTGGAACCAACTTGACGGCACTTAACAACAACCAACAATAGGAAATATCCTGAATGGGTAAATCCATAGAGTCAGAGAGCAGCTTTGTGGCTGCCAGGGGCCAGGCCAGGGGAAAGTGGGGAGTAACTGTTGATGGGAGTGGCGTCTCCTTTGGGAGATGGTGGTAATGTCCTGGAACTAGACCCCGTGGTGACGTCACAACAAGGTGACTGAAACAGCTATCACACTGAACTGTACTTTTGAGGGGCTCATTTTATGTGCTGTGACTGTCACCTCAAAAAAAACAAAACAAGACCAAGCAATGCTTGAGGATCAACTGGAAACTCTTGCAATTTTACGTTTAAGCAAACTGACTTGTACAACTGAAGTGACTTGTCTACATTCCCTTCGGGAGCTAGTGTCAGAGCCAATGCGACAACACATGGTCCCTGAGTCTGTAGTGTTTTCTGTGACACTCTCTAATACAAAGAGTGAGAGGGTGCAGAATGGTGGACATGGCCATCCTTGTCTATGGTAATAGCCTTGGGGGGTTCTGTGTGAGCACTGTGGTGGATGACCACAGATTTGGTTTAATTTCTCTCATTCAGATTCTTTGAACCTGGAATGGTTTTGTGATTCCTTTTGGTCCAAGGAACATGGTAGAAAATGCCACTGTTTAATTTTCTGAGGATGGGTCTTAAGATAGTTGAAACTTTGCTTTGACATTTGGAAGACCCTGTCTTGGAATCCATGGTCAGTTCACAGGAAAAGCAGGGGACTCTGCTCAACAGCTGCAGCTGAGCTCAGCTGAGGGCCAACACCAATTCCAAGTAATAGAAATAAGCCAGCTTGGATGTTGCAGCCCACACAAGCCTTCATATAACGTTAGCCCCTGTTGATAGCACATGGAACACAAGACCCACTCAGCAGAGCCCAGTTAGCACTCAAAATAGTGAAACATAAGAGATGGTTGTTACTACTTTCAGTCACTATGCTTTAGAGTGGTTGTAATGCAGCCAAAGGTGACTGAAACCAACTGTTACCAGAACAAGCTTTGAAGGTTCAGTGCATGAACACGTTTTAAGCACTTAGAACAGTGCCCAGCACATATAAGTTCTGTATTCATTGTTGTTAAGTGCCATCAAGTCAGTTGTGATTCATAGCGATTCTATATCGAGTTTCCAAGGCTTTAAGTCTCCGAGGGAACAGAAAACTGTCTTTCTCCTGAGGAGTGGCTGGTGCTCTTGAACCACAGCCCTTGTGGCTCACAGTCCCGTGCTTGTCATATGGAGCCATTGGGCTCTGAAGTTCTATATAACTGATAGTTATTAGGTGCTTCCTAGAAAAAGGTGTTGCTTTGCTTTGTGTACGTAGACACTGTACGTAAGTGGAGTTGAGTTGCATATCACCTTCTGTTACTTGTTTCACTTGGCACATTTCGTTCATATGTGTGAAATACTGAAGTTCTTCTCCTCACCTCCGGCATTAATTATTCTTCATAAAGATGCTTCTTATTGACTTCATGCCTTCTTTTACCCGTTTACCATTCATTCATTAATTTGACCAATTCCGAGCATCTAGGTTGCTGCCAAAGCTTTACTGTAATAATAACCCTTCTCCGTGGATCCATATACATTTCTCTGTAATCTTTCATCGTTTTAGACTAGACTACTAAAGTCAGACTTGTTGGCCAAGTGGGTATGCACATTATAAGCGATCTGGTTGTGATGCATCACAGTGCCCTCTAGGCTGGCTGTGCCGATTAAAACGCTCCTTGATGCTAAATACATGTTGCTTATTTTGCACCTTGTCCAGTAGTGTGTTCTTTTATTTTAAAATAAAATGAGTATAAAATGTAAAAAATTTAAAATAAAAAGAGATATCAATTCTCTATGGCAGTCCCATTAAAGACAGGGTGAACCTTATCCTGCAGACAAAACTTAGCATCAGACGAGAAGTGTCCTGAGAAGAAGACTTCTCCTACAGCAGGAGGCAGGAGAGCAACACGGAAGGGAAAGACAGATGCCAGGACTGTGATTTCACAGAGGACCTCTGTTGGTCACGGAAACAGGACCGGTGGTACAGAGGAGGAGGCTGGGAGGGCAGGTTGGGGGTGCAGCAGGCTCTGCCCATCATTCCTGGAAGTGAGCTGCCCCCTGGTTACATATTAAGTTCATTTTGATTGTAAGTACAGGTTTGCCTTCTCTAATGGTAGGGTTGGGTAATGATGTGGTGATGAGGGGCAGGCGTTACTCAGGAGAGTCTGTTCTGCACATTCCTGGTTCAAATATTGGAATGCTTGGCCATTTGATTTTCATCTCCCAGCATTTGATTGTATTTATTGATCTGGGAATGTGGAGAAACTACTTCTGATTTTGTGTTGTTGTTGTTTTTAGTTTGGGAATGTAGCTAGAGAGCAGACAGCCACTTTAGTCCCACTGGATAAACCTCCCTTGATAATATGGGAGTTGAAATTTGCTGCAGGATTATGCAGTACAGAGGCAAAGCATGCTGAGTGGCTTGCCTGAGATGAACCCAGAGGTGGCAGGGTGTGGAGGGGAGTCAGGAGGTTGGGTAAGAGTTATGTAATGGGGAGCTTGGAATGCATGCTAAGGACAAAGCTTACAAGTATTAAAGGTGGTTTCTGGCTTGCATCGTATATTAGTTAGGAATGCTGTGAGCTGCAAGTAACTGTTTCACAACTAATAGAAATGCAAACATGGGAGCTTTACTCCTGTCACCGGATGGGAATGCTGGAGGAGGGAAGCAGTTAGCTAAGCTTTGCCAGTGCTCTGACAGGGGCGTCTTGGTGATTCTCTTAACTTTCATCCCAAGCTGTTGGAGCAGCCGTAAGGATTCCATTTTCCTACTTCCTCCACTCCCCAGTTCCCACTGCAGAGACACCTGGCTCTCTCAGGTGAGGCTGATGGTGAACACAGCTGAGTTCCCACAGTGCATCTCACCTGCAGCACACCAGAAGGGCCAGCCTAGCAGCTGTCTTGCTTGGCTGCATTCTGCTCTGATTCCTTACCTGGCCCCACCCTGCTGTCTTATTGACTAGGCAGCCTGGAGAAAGAGGGAAGCTCGGCTTTGGAGGCTCAGATTTTGGTTCAAATCTCAGACCTGCCACTTTTCGTTTGGGTGACCCTGGGCAAACGTGAGTGTGCTCGTGAGCCTCCATCTCCCCATCTGTCCACTGAGAATGATATGGCACAGAAGGATGGTTGTGAGGACCAGAGGAAGAGCATGAAAGGTGCATGGCCCTGCTGCTGACAAAAGACGAGACAAGGCCTAGGACTAAAAGGCCAACTCCAAAGGGATGGGCCTTGTCTTAGTCTTTGTTCCCAGAATGGACTGTGATTATGGGAAATAAACACACAAATGCATATGCTGTGTGTTTCTCAGGCAGGTTCCATGTGCAGTCAGGATTAAGCCACCCCCGTGCCCATTGTGCCACATTAGGAGCCACTGCAGAAAGTTGCACTGGTTGAGATCTTTAATCCGAAAAAAAGGACCTTGCTTCTTAACGGCCCTCTGCTTGATGATGAACAGATGTGTCGGAATGCAGGCATCTAAAGGTACAGCCTTCTCTGGCAGTCAGTGTCAACCCACCAACAATAGTTCCTTCTCAGTTGAGGATCAGGGAGCTAGGGAGCTAGGGACAGACAGCACAGGGAGACCAGCGTCTTGGAGAAATCACGGCAACCAACTGCAGCGGTCCTCTCCATGGGACGCCTTTATGGCATGAGCTTTGGGGACAATTGCAGGGTCACTAGAAGTGGTGGCAAGCCAATGGGTAAATGGGAGAAGGGCCAGTTTTCAAAGCAAAGCCACATCCGGGCATCTGGATTCAATCTGATGAAGAGCTGGCAGTGGAAAGAGTTAGATTCCATCTAGTTCAAACCCCTTCTATGAGAAACGAGAATGCTGAAGCTTAGAAAGGGGAAGTGACTTGCATAAGGTCATGCCACAAATTAATGGCAGTGCCACGCGACAAAACCCACTAATCAAGAAATACGCTGATACGGAACATGGGATATCAGATCCCCATTCTCGGGGAATTTACATTCCAGGGGAGGAGGCAAACGATAGTACATGATTGTTGATAGTTGCTTTCCAGTTTCCTGACTCATGGTGGCCGTACATACGACAACATGCAGTGTCATCCAGTCCTGCACCATCCTCAGGATTGTTGGCACGTGTAAGGTCATTGTTGTGACTGTTGTGTCAACCCACCTCATGGAGGGTCTCCTGCTTTTATACTGACCCTCTACCAAGCATTGTTTCCTAGTGATTGGTCTTTCCTGATGATGTGTCCAGAGTCAGTGAGCCCAAGTCCCACGTCTCACTGCTGAGAGCACTGCGATGGTGCTCTCTTGTAAACTCGTCTGGTTATCCTGGCAGCGCACCGCACAGTCAGTGTTGTTCCCCTGTAGCAATGTCCAAGTGCCGCCATCCTTGGCTCTGTCTTCTTCTCATTGGCCAGCTTTCACATGGGTCACACTCACCTTAGTAATCAGAGTGAGATTACAACATTGAAGAGAGGCACTTTACAGCAGGCTTGCCCGGTGTGTAGTGGCTAAGCGCTTGGCTGCTAACCGAGCCAATGGCAGTGTGAACCCTCCGGCTGCTCCACAGGAGAAATCTGAGTCAATTTGCCTCCATAAACACTTACAGCCTGGGAAACCCATGGGCCAGTTCTCCTCCAAGCTCTAGGGTCACTATGAGCTGGAATGGCCTTGAAAGCAGTGGATTTTCCCAGTGCAATTTCTTGTTTGATTTCTGGACTGATATACAGCAAATGACAGAGTCCTGGTGTGACGCTGTGGGTCAATGCACCAGACGGCGGGCAGTTCAGGTTTACCAGATGCTCCTCAGAAACCCTATACAGGATCGCTATGAGTCAGAAATGACTTGACAGTACTTAACAACAACAATACAGCAAATGACACATTTGATCTCAGTTGGGATGGTTGCTTTAAGAAAAAATACCGGGGAAACAGAGCAGCAGTACTGGTGTGCTGCTGTGGGATAAAGCATTGGACGTGCAAGGTTGGTTTGAACCACAAAGTCAGTGGTTCAAACTCACCAGCCACTCCTTGGAAACCCTATACAGGGTCACTGTGAGTCAGAACTGACTCCATGGCACTTAACAACAACTACCGCAGGAGAAAGAAAGTAAGCCTAGGGGGATAGATGGACGCTCTATGGAAGGGACCTTTAAACCGAGAACTGGGCCTGAAGAAGGTCAGCCAGACAAACAGCATGCTTGGCCCCTTAACTCTGGCCTCAACCACATGACTTGCTGTGTTAGCACATAAGATAGCAGCAGAGACTTAAAGTGGCTGGCAAGCTGGAACTTGCTCTCCTGTGTCTCTGCTGTGATTGGGTGGACCTGCTGGAGGGTGAGAGACAAGTCCGGCAGGGTCGACTCCCCCTGGTGCCCAGCCAAGATCAACAAAGCTGCCCAACTGATTCCTAGCTCACCTCAGACACATGAGCAGTATTCACTTACTGTTCTTATGACATGGTGCCTTGGTGGTGGTTTTCTGGGCAGCTCTATTGTATCAAGTGATAGCCACCAAGCCCAGGGAGTCTTGGAGTCTGGCAGACTCCCACATCCTTGTTCTTCCTAGTCCGACTCTACTCTTATGGTTCTTTTAATGATCAGCATCCCGGTGGGATAGGGAACTAGCTAGTGTCTCTGCTAGCCACAGTTCTGTAACTCCTACCAAATAAGACCCAGAACTGTGAGTCAAGTGTCTTGAGTTCTGTGTGGCTACTGCAGTGCATTATTGAACCCGCATTAGGAGAGAGTGCTGAGGGAGGAATGGTTGTGCTTTCTATGGCTACAGTCTCCAGTAAAGCCTAGAGTGGACAAGTTCAGAAAACACAGGAGGCCGTGTTGGGGAAGTGCAGTTTCTCTTTTCTGGCTGGCAGAGGGATGAGAGGCATCTGATTGGGGAAGTTTAAGGACATCAGAACCCAGTGCATGCCATGTGGTTGAAGTCTGGCCAGTTGCTCCTGATCCACTGACAGCCCCATCATTCCTTTCCCTTTCTGGCCAACACTAACCACATGTCTAACGAAAGCCTCTCCTGTCTGCCTTCCCCACTCTAGGGAACAACAGTGTCAGTAGCAGTGTGGTGCTGTGGGTTAATGTGCTGGACTGCAAAGTTGATTGAACTGCAGTATAGGTGGGTCCGGCTCACCAGCTGCTCTTCGGAAACCCTATACAGAGTTTATATATGTTATAGGTCAGAACCTACTCGACGCCACTTGACAGTAACAGAAGGCATTGGGCACTCACTCTGTGCCGGTCACCAAACACCCCTATGTATATTATCCCACTCAACCTTCCCAGAAAACCCTGGGGCCTTTTATACCCACTTTGCATACCAGGAAACTGAGGACCAATTCTTATGACCTCAATCAAAATGCCCTTACTATTGATTTCTTGAAAAACTGCATACTAGGGAGGTGATATTTCTACAGTGCAGAATCTGTGTTACTGTTACGATAGTCAATATTTTAGTTACTCATTCAACAAACCCAGTTGATGTATTGATACAGCAGTATGATTAAGTCTTTAGGCTTCAAAGTGCATAATGATGCAAAACATGATTGAGCTTAAGGAGAAGCAGTCAAATTTGTAACTACATTGGAGATTTCAACCTTTCTCTCTCAGTAACTGATAAAGTAAATAGGCTGCACAATCACTCCAGATAAGAAGACTTGAACAATACTATACATTAGCTTGATGTCTGTAGTGCATTTCATCCAATAACAGTATAACACACATTCTTTTTACCTGTACCTGGAGAAATAGCCCAGGGCTCTTCATTAACCAACCAAGGCTAACCCAAAACAGCCAACAGTGAACCATATTCAAGTCAGGGGGTTGGTGTTACTAATAAAATATCATTATAACTAATCGTTGTTAAGTGCTGTTGAGTTGGTACTGAATCATAGTGACCCTGTGCAGGATTTCCAAAGAGCAGCTGGTGAGCTTGAACCATCGATCTTGCGGTTCAGCGTGACCTTGTTGTCCAGCGCATTGATCCACAGTGCCTCACAAATTAGTTCTTTAAAAATATCTTGTTAAGAGACTTCGGGTAAGATGCCAGACTAGGCAGGCACACTACACGGACCCTCTATAGCAAAGATATGAGAAACCAAAATAAAACAGAAGCAGATGGAAATCCTGGAACCCTGAACTTCAGAAGAAAGGTTAGAGGAGTGGATTGAGTGCTTGTTGGGTGGAGAAGCTGAGCAGGGACAGCAACAGGGGGAGACTGCTGTGCTGAATGGGTGACCAGACATGGCACAAGCAGGTTGTACCTTTGTGAGCAACTTTGGCAAGAGAAGGTGGCTTAGGAGAGCAGAGTTACACAGGTGCCTGAAAGGCGTGATTCCTCCTGTTTCCCCACACTCCCTTAGTGACCAGAGATGTGGTCAGTTCCTACTCTCATCCACCCCCAGCACAGAACCTGCTCTCCAGGAGTTGGGAACTGTGTAAGTGTGAGATGGGGGCAGGCCGCTCCAATTTAATGCCCTGCTTGGGTGCCTGGTTTCAGCTAGGCTCAGATTAGGACCTATGGAACTCACAGAGCCACTAAACCAGCATTTAACCAGTCACCCTGCTGCTGCCTTGGGTCCTAACAGACACTGAAACTAGTCCATCAAGGACCTCCATGAACTACTTCCGGGTTGACTGCCCTGAACATAGATAACACTGAGGCCAATAGGAACTCCATCTAGGGCCAGGAACTCCACTGTCACATCCCAGCAGGACCACACAAAAAATACATAGCAAAATGATAACAATCATTTGTTGTTGTTGTTGTTGTTGTTAAATGCCTTCGAGTCCATTCCGACTCATAGCGACCCTGTATAAGGTTTCCAAGGAGCAGGTGTTGCGTTTGTACCACTGACCTTGTGATTCAGACAGATCTTGCAGTCTAGTGCATTATCCCACATAATTACACTGAATGTGAATGGATTAAATGCACCTGTCAAGAGACAGAGCCGAATGGAGAAAACATTAGGAACCTTAAATATGCTGACTATAAGAGACACAGCGAAAAGATGGAGACAGCCTAAATGCCTATCAACAAAAGAATGGTTAAACAAACTTTGGTACATACACACAATGGAATACCATGCAGTGTTGAAGAATAGTGATGAATCTGTGAAACACCTCACAACATAGATGAACCTGGAGAACATTATGCTGAGTGAAATGAGTCAGTCACAAAAGGACGACTATTGTATGAGACCACTGTTGTAAAAAGTTAAGAAAAGATTGTTTTGATAAAAGAAACCGTCTATGATGGTTACAGGGGTAGGGAGAAGGGAAAGATATTCATGGGCTAGAAGGTAGCAGGTAATATAAAAGAGAAAGATGAAGGGAGCGGGAGACAGGGAGAAGTGCAAGAGTTCAAGTGACTAGAGAAAAATGCTGTTCCACACTGGCATATGAAGAGGATTACAGTCATTGTAATGAATCAAAGTGTATGACTTGTTGACTGTAAAATCGATGATCTTTTCTGTAAACCTTTGCTCAATTCACAATAAAAGGTTCAAAAAAATTATTTCATTAAACTTTCAAAAGTTCTTGGAGTTAATGAGTCAAAATAAGCTATCCGTCTCTGGTAGCCACCGATCACTCATCTGTGTGTATGTTGTGCTCTGGTGGCTCGCATGTTGCTGCTTGGTGACGTGGACAGTCAGCTCAAAAGAGGATGCTGCACACAGTGGCAGCAGCAGTGGGCTCCGCTCAAATGTGGCAACAATTGTGAGGGTGGCCTAGCACCCGGGTGCTGTGCATAGGGTCACTATGAGTCGGAACCAACTCGATGGCACCTAACAACAACAACAGCAACATTGTTGGTAGATGTTATTTTGCATCCATGCTTAGCTTTTGCTCACTGTGGCAGATGACTTTGTGAGTTGGAGAATGATTTGAATTTCTTACACATACGGGCGAGGTCCCTTCTTTATACCTCTAGTTCTAAAAATCTAGCCACTGCTTGACACTGCGTGACCTATGAGCTAAAAATTATTCTTCTATTTTTGAAGGGTTGCAAAAAATAAAACAGAGAAGAATATACATCAGGAACCCTATGTAGCCTGGAAGCCTTAAGTGTCTGCCATCTGACTCTTTACAGAAAAAGTGGCCTGATACTCCCCCGCCCCCTCCCCTCCTGGCCATAAAACAAGTCTCAATAAATTTAAAATGATTGAAATCATATAAAACATATCTGACCACGACAAAACTAAGCAAGTAATCAATGCAAAGGTGTCTGGAGAAAAAGATCCCACCACATGTTTGGAAACAAAACAGACCAGTGGGCGAGAGCAGAGTCCTGCAAAAGATAACCTAAGATGAAGACAGTGGCTCCCATTGTGACAATGGACAGATACGCAAAAGTAGAAAACTAAACTCTAAAAATACAGAAATAAACTTAGAAGAATATAATTATAATGTTGAGGATAGAGTAAAACATTAGAAAAACTTAAAAGGAGCAAATAAATGAAAATTTAAAATAGGTAAAAAATCTATACCACAACGCCATATCGAAAGAAAAACTTCAAGTGGCCAATTAGGGAAAAAATGTTTATAAAATTTAAAACACTCCTATCCAGAATATTACAGCACTCCTAAAATCCACGGTTACAAAAACTCAAACACACATGTACACAAATAGAAAAGATGTTCAGATGATAAGAAGCAGCCACTGGCAGGAGAAAGACAAACTGCTCAAGGTGAGAGGTCATTCCGACTCATGGGCAAACTGAAAATGCCAGTTAGAATAAGGCACTCTGCTCCTCACTTACCAGCCTGGTTAAGTTCCAAAGGGCAGATGCTTCTGCGAAAATTGACATTACACAAAAACGGAAGATGACTATATCGTCGCATAACGGCTGGACCGCTGACAGTCTTGACCCACATTGACACGTGACCTTTGCTATCACGGCCAGCAGTGCCCTTGGCTCACACCTCATCCTGGCATCTCTGTGTTCATCACTGCCAAATGTGTGATATTAGTGCACAAAATAATTGGGTAATAGATTATTGACTCTTGTGGTAGCCGCGAGCTGTGGCTAAGGAGCCTCTTGAGTGAGTGGTAGGTGTATGGGGGGTCATGTGTAAGTCAGGTGTATGAGGAGTCAGGTGTAAGGCAGGTGTATGAGGAGTCAGGTGTAAGGCAGGTGTATGAGAGGCTGTGCACATGGGGTGTCAACAAGCACTCACTGTTAGGGGTCAAGTGTGTTTCTGGAGAAACGTTCAGTAGTGTATCATTTATGGTTAAGAATAACACAACACATATTAAATGTGTGTCAATCTGCATAAGTGTAAATCATAGAAAAGGAAAGTTACACAACGCACTGGAAAGGGATGACATGTGGTTTTGATTGTCTTCTGGTACTTTTTGTCCATTTTCCAAGAGAGAGCCTAGTTTTGAGAATTTTGAAAAGGTTAAGTGCGTAGGATGATGAGCCTTTCTGTCCCCTCTGTAAGGAAAAGCAATGGTCCTACTGATACTGCCTTCTGAAGACCCTGTGCCCTCCACTTTCCACAGCCATACACACTCAGGCTTTCCTTTGATTCTCAAAAACTCTTCCCAAGCTGAGAGGGATAATGGTCCTTGTTGTAAGGGCACCTGAGAATGGTTTCTTATTGTTGTTGTTAAGTGTCATCCAATTAGTCCTGAATCATAGTGACCCTGTATAGGGTTTCCAAGGAACCACTGGTGGGTTTGAACCATTGGCCTTGTCCTCCAGTGCCACACCAGGACTCCTAGAATGCTTCAGGGTTTTGTATCTTCCTGTCAGCTCTGGTCTTAGGAGAGAAGCATGGCCACGTTTGCATGATGACTGACCCTCTCTAGAGGGCTCCTGACCTGTGTGTCCCCAGGAGTCACTCCTGCATCACTGGTCACATGGGAGATGACCAAATCACCAAGCCCTGGCTCCCACTGCACCCTGCCACCCCTCCTCATCGTGGGTGCTTTTTGTAGGTAGCACAGAGTTTGGATGCTTCGTGTCCCATGTATGGCAGAGCTTACAAACCCTTCATTTTTCCTGGACTGTTGGTGACCTTTGGGGAGGTTTGGGTGGCTGGAGGGATCCCTCAGGAGGAGAAAGTAGTGAGAAGGCTACACTGAAGCACAAGGGAGCACAACTGTGTCACTTCCCTGCTCCAGAGTCTCAGAGGTTGTGGGGAGCCCTGGGAAAGTGTCCTCCATGGGCACAGTTGTGAGCAGATGTCCCTTTCTTCTCCCAGCAGAGCCGGCTGGGACAGAGCCTCAGGAGACCTGGTCCCATGCTTTAAGGCAAGGCAGTGAAGTACTAGCTAGTGGCGGGGTCAGTTTAGAGCGCAGCAAGCAACACGAGGAACAAACTAAGTGAATGAAGGCAATAGATGAGACCCAAGGCCTGGAGAAGTTGTTGAAGATGCACTTTGTAATTGTGTGACTCTGGCCTGGGGCCCTGACTGCCAGAGCCTGACAGGGAGGGTTCATGGACCGCACTGTGCACGGACTAGAAGGCTCTATTGACTAGAGTGAAACATTTCTGAAGGCGTTACAGGGTGTAAGGTTATACCTGTTGTTGTTGTTAAGTGCCATCAAGTTGGTTCCGACTCATAGCAACCCTGTATAGGGTTTCTGAGGAGTGGCTGCTGGGTTTGAGCCCTCCATCTGCAGTTCAAACCCATCTTGTGGTCCAGTGCTAATCCTACAGCGCCACATTATGGTGCCAAGATTATGCCTAGTTCTGTGAAAAATTTGAAGTGTGTGCGCACAAGTGTTGTATCCCTATAGTGAAGTGTAGTCCCCAGAGTGGAGCTGGACTTGAACTACAATCAGGACCAATTCAAAGAAACAAGCTCAGGTGGACACTGGCTATGGATCATTCTGACTGTATTGTAAACATCAAAATGTCCCTGTGAGGGGATATATGGCTTATCTAGTGCCATGTTGCTTCCATGATGAAAATTTGAACTGGTGCCATTTCCTGTGGCCAGAGCTTAAACAGAGGGGTGAGAAGGGCATGTCTATTTTGGATTCTCCTTTCAAGCCCTCCCAGTATCATCGACATCAACTGGCACAAACAGAGGGCTGGGAGTCTCTTTCATAAGAAATGGCAAAGTGCGTCTATCAATGGAGCACATGCAAGCAGGGCGGAAGGGACCGCCAATGGCTCTTCCATCAACTTTGGCAGATGTGTACATTATGCCTTTTGATCTCGGAGGATGCTGTATTTAGATGACATAATACGCCTTGGTTATCTTTCTCTAAGGTAGAAGGGACGTAAGCAGATACCCATTTTTGCAAGATAAAATTAGCATCTCTTTGCGGGAAGATAAACATGTTCGGCAGGAAAACCCTGATTAAAGTACAAAGCGGCCCGGGGGTACTGGGTTGCACCCCTTTGAGTGATATTCCTATTTATAATCAAAGGAAATAACATTGGTCTGACATAGGGCCATGAAGAGAAGTCACCTTCTCCAGCTTCATTCTTATGGCCATTCTGGGAACCACTGCAAAGACTGGGCCCCTAGACTCCAGAACTGGAGTTTAGGGAAGGAAAGGGATCGAGGGGGATGATGTGTGGAACCTTCAGTCAGGATAGAAAGAAGGGCCTGGCAATCTACTTGTGAAAACCAGTCTGTGAAACGCTGCCGAGCGCGGCCCATCATGGGGGGCGCACGGGACAGCACAGTAGTTCTTTCTGTTGGACTCAGAGTCACCATGAGTTGGGGGCCCACTGAAGTGCAGCCACAGCTAACAGCTCAGAGCAAGGGACTTCATGGGTCTGGACACCTTCTGTGTCCACTTTCCAGCTGTGGGCTACTCACCACCCTGCTGTGCCCCCTGGGAGTCACGGGGAGGTACTTTCGTGTTTTTGTGGTAAAACGGACATAACAAAAAAAATTGTTAATCACTTTGACATGTATGATCATGTTCATGATAGTCACCATGTTGTGCGACCCTTACCATTATCCATTTCCAAAAGTGTTTCATCCCCCCAAACTGAGACTCAATGCCCCTTCAGTTAGAGCTCCTGTCCCCCTGGTTACCTGAGATCTGTTTTCTGCCCCTCTGAATTTGCGTGCTCTACAGACTTCCTATCACACCTTTTGAAACTGCTTCCTTTACTCTGCAGCTTTCCTTCAAGGTCCACTCACATCCTACAGCGCATGTGTGAGGACTTCACTGCTCCATGTGTCCATGTGCCACATTGTTATGTGTGTCCGTCACCTTTGGATGGCATTGGGGTTGTGTCCACCTTTGTTGTGTATGCCCATGACTTGTGGGCAGGCATTTGCATTGTGTCCACCTTTGCTGTGTGTATTAGTCATCTGTGGACAGACATTTGGGTTGAGTCCACCCTTGACTGTTGTGAATTGTGCAGTGATGGGCATGGGTGCACAAGAGGTGCCTTTTTCCTCATGCTCACAGAGGGACAGAGTGGGCTAGTGGAGGCAGGCTGTCCATTCCTCTGGCCTTTCTTGCCAGTTCCCATCTCTGGGCTTTACCAGTGAGACCCCGCTCCCCCAAATGTCTTTCTCACTCCTCCCTGTGCTTCTGTTGGATCCTGTCACAGAGCTGCGAGCATGAAGAAGCAGCACCAGGCCACGCTGCAACTGGGGAAATTAACTAGTGGTGGTCACTGTTCCTGGATGGCTATCTTTTAAAATCAGAAAATGTTAGTGCCAGAAAATGTCATCATATTCCACTTGTTTGCTGAAACTTCCCAGAGACTTGAAGCCACTAACTTTTCCCCTCCTGTTGGAGTGGCTGTCTGCTCCTTGAAGAGTGAAGTCCTGTAGCCAGTGTCCTTGTCCATCTTCCTGCACTTCCTGATGCAGAGCCTGCTCAGTTCACCTGGGAAGCCTGACACCCCGCCCCCCTCCCCCCCCAGAACAGTGAGGGAGTCTAGTCAGGAGCATTGGCCCCCCCCCCCCCGATGTTCCACTGCTGGGGACCCAAGCCAAAGGAACAACTAAAGATCATCAAAAGGGATCACTGACAAAGTATTTCTGTTATGGGGAGAACCTGAAGCAGCCTAAATGCCCCACAATGTGGGGTACAGACCCCACATTAACTCCTGCCCACCCACTTTGGAAGTCAGCTGGGGAGTGGGGAATGTGAGCACAGGACACCGGGAGCCTCATCTCTGACTACAACCCCTTGTATCTAAAAAGATGGTCATAGAGAATGTAAGGAAGAAAGAACACACAACATTGAGAGAAGGTACAGTACAGAAAAGAAAGAAAACCCACTACAATCCCACCAAGCACTCTTCAGGCTTTGGCTCGTTGCCTTTTGCACATGGTCGTTTTCATGACACCTGCATGGGTACCTTACTGCTGCCGAGGCCGGGTCCTTACATTACACATAGTTCTCTGTGGTTGAAGGTTGTAGTGAGGAATTAAAGGAAGAAGGTACACAGAAAGCTTACAGATGGCTGTTTACAGATGGGGAAATAGGTTCAGTGTGTTCAGAGAGGCCCAACAGGTGAGGAGCAAGATCCCCAAAAAACAGACAAAACAAAACTTGAATCGCCAATGGCCAAATGGCCTGCCCCCACTTCTTCCACACCTGGAAAAGCCACGTTCTTGTGCTTCACTTCTTTCTGTTGTTGCTATCTGCCTACGAGTCAGTTCCTGACATGGGGTGACCCATGCACAAAGGGACAAAACAGCCTGGTATGTGCTGTCCCCATGTCAGTGACAGATTGGACTGTTGTGACCCACTGATGGGTTTTTGTAAGACTTTTTTTCCTAGTCTTAGCTCTGTTGAAATCTACTCAGCATCATAGCAACATGGAAGCCTCCACTGACAAATGGGTGGAAGGTGCACATGAGGTGCCCTGGCTGTGAACTGAACCCGGATCTCCCACATGGAAGGTGCGAATTCTACCTCTGAGCCTCCATTTCTCCCTACTTCTTTTTTTCTAGATCTTCTTATTACCAGAGGAATCATTGTGGCACTGTAGGATAAGCATGGGACTGCTAACCACAAGGTCAGCATTTCAAATCCACCCGCCACTCCATAGGAGAGAAGATGTACAGTCTCAGAAGCCCTGCTTGGGGTTGCTAGGAGTCGGAATCAACTTGATGGCAGTGGGTTTGGGTGGTTTTGGTTTTCTTGGTATCAGGCAGGTGTCCCATTTGCTTTCATGGGGTTTGTTCTCTCAACAGCAGCATGCGTTTTCAACAGCAGTCCAATCCTCAGTATTGATTGAGAGCACAGAGCCACACTTCACACACACTCTTTCTTCTCCTTCTCATTAAGCAATCCCAGAGGACTTCTGTTAGTCCCTGCTGTCCTCTCAGGGATGGGGACTAGGGCACAGAGAAGGTGAGCCACTGGCTTGAACACACACAGCTGACAACCTCCTGCTGCCAGCCCCTTGGCAGGACAGGCAGACCACCTGGAGGGACCCCCATCCCTGCTGTGTTCATGAACAGCGGACCAGTGTCAGGAGGCGGGGCTCTTTATTGTTACTGCAGCTTCCCTGTGCAACCATCAGCGTGATGCTTGAAGGCGAGGGGCAGGGTGGACTTGGGAGGTATTTATCGAGATGGAGGTCCTTCCCCGAGGGACTTACTGTCCAAACAGACAGTGGACACAACAGAAACCAGAGGGTGTGAGTAAGGGTGGCCTGGAGCCTGCTGGCTGCCCTCTGGCAGGACCCAGACTCCCACTGCAAGACCTGGGGGTAGCTGTGGGCCCCTGCATGTCCCTGCCCTAAAAGTACCCTTGGATGGGCTTCTGCAGGTACCCAAGGGGATCCCCTGCCAGATAGGAGGACTTCATGAGGCAGACAGGACCGCTGGCTGATCCCTGGCTGCTGGGAGGACCACATGGTACACTCCCAAATCAGTCTCCATTATCCTGTTCCCAGATGAAGTCTGAGCGAACCCTGTCGTCCATACCAGGAAGCCACGGGACAGAGATAAGGAAATGGACCTGGGGCGGTTTGGACTCAAGTCTCGGTTCCCAGCACTCTGCACTTAGTGGGTACTTTCTGTGTGCCAAGTACTGTTCAGGCCTCCTTTGTCCAGTCTTGGTAACAGTCCCACCTGTCGGACATTGTCACTTCCCCACTTCACAGGAGAGCAAACGGAGGCTCAGAACAGCTGAGGTGAGGGAGACAGGCAGAGGGCTTTACCCACTGCTCTATGAGCCCTGGTGTATCACCATGGTCATCAGCCTTCTGTCAGTGTGCCCTACTGAGCTAGCTTGCATTTATTTGATTGTGATGTTGGAAGCTGAACCATCCATAGTTCCGGTAACAGCAGGATCACCCATCGTGGACAGGTTCCAACTGGATTTCCGGTCCTAGACTAGGAAGATAGGCCTGGTAATCCACCTCCAGAAATTAGCCAGTGGGAACCCTACGGGTCACAGCAGAAGACTGTCTGATCGGTACTGGAAAGTGAGGCCTCTCCAGGTATGAGGGACTCAGCATATCCAGAGACACCCCAGTCATGGACTACAGCACACAGCTAGGACCAAGCAGCCTTTCCTTCTGTTGTGTATGGGGTGGCAGTGAGTCAGAGCAACAACAACAACAACAACAACAACAACAACACATAAGCATGAAGGTGACTCTCCCTCACAACTCTGCGTGCTGACGCCTGGCTGTCGCTCCAAAACCACCTGACATGTTGTCAGGAGGAACTAGTCCCTGGAGAAGGATATTCTGTTTGGTTAAGTGGTGGATCAGTGACAAAGAGGAAGACCCCTGATAGCATGTCCAAAGTACATGAGGTGACGTCTCACCACATTTATGGCCACCCCTGGTGGTCCCTGGCAGCTCATCCCAAGGCCAGCTGTCCCTGACACTGTTACTGTCTGCTGTGCGCTCTCCACTCCCGTGTCAAACGTAGATGCAGACAGTTGGTGTGAGGGCCACAGTAAGGGGTGGGAGACAATGCCTGCCAAGGCGTCATCATCATCATGAGCAAAGTACCTGAGGACACCTGGGACTTGTGCCTTTTAATCTCACATAGTCACTGTCTTCCCACGGGCTTCTGGGTCCACACCCAGAGCACAGCTCTCCTTAATGGTAATCACACAGCCAGCACAATTCCACACAGCCAGCAGCACAGCAGGGAGCAAGGCCCCTTCTCAGAGCAGGTGGTGACAAAATGGGCCACCGGCAAGGGTGTATGTATTAGGGGAGTAAGGAAACAGAATCGCCTTCCGTTTAGACTGGAGGCAAGCCTTGAGAAAGAAGAGAAGGGGAGGATTAATAATTGGAGATTTTTTACAGTCATACTCACTCTCCTTCAAGATGTGGCATAAAAACAAAAGAAATGAAACTCCCAGTGTGCCGACGTTTCAGTTGGTTTTCTCGGGGCCTGAGGGAATGTGGTTTTTGCATCAGACCCTAGAGGGGTCCTACTGTGGGTGCTTCACGAGAGAGCAGGGGCCACGGTGGGCGCCCAGGCATCCGGACAGACAGATGGATGACCGTTCCTGCCACCAGCTGAGCAGACTTCCTCATTAACCCGCGGTCACCTCCAAAGCTGACCGATAAGTCCTACAAAACCCAAGAGGGGGCCTGGACTGATGGAAATCACGTGGCTTTGCTAATTGGGGTCCTTTTCTCCCCTCCATCTGGCTCTGCTCTGGAGCTGAGCAGATGAGATAAGGAGAGGCCGGGGCCTTCCAGACGTGCCCGCCCAGCAGGACGCGTGGGTCATTGCCCGGTGTCCGGCTTCAGCAAGAAAAATTGTCTGTCAGCTTGGGGGTTTGCGCCCCTCAAGAAACAGCCAAGTGGCATGCGTGGGAACCTAGATGAGACTCTGAGCCTGTGGAAACACAGCAGGGACGTTGCCTCAGGCTGGGGTGTCCCTTTCTGCAGCAAATTCTCCTCCTTGAGCCACTGACCCATTCCCCAGAATTATAAAAGTTCTGGGGAGCGAGTTATTCTCCAAAACCACAGTTGCTCTTAGAGGACAAAAGAAGCATCCATTCGTAAAGGCCAGGGAACGTTTCTACTTCCTGCTCCCCCACTGCAGAGGACAGAGTAAGCAGCATGGAACCCTGTCCATCTTCTGTGTCCCTTAGTCTGAAGGGCTTGCAGAAGCAAGTCTTAAGGCACCTACAGCTGCTTTCTTCTATGGGGAGCAAAATCAAAAAATGGTCTCTCAGAGAATTTGTAAATCAAAGCAAAGAGATGCTTACTTTAAAATTTTAAACACCATCCCGCAGCTAATGGTTCAAATCAAAACTAATATGTAACATTGGAAATAATTTTTTTTCTTTCCTATCCAAACATAAAAACTAATAATCATGTTATAGTGACATGCAGGCTAGCCCTTTCCCTTATAAGGTGTTTGACATAAATAGCATTTGTTATGTAACTCTTAAGTCAAAGGAATACACACATTTCTTAAAGGTCCCAGCTGCTATTGTCATCATTCAAGACATAAAATTAGAATCCCGACTTCCAATATCAAATTTTAGCATAAACCCTATAAAATGTGTCCTGTCAGAATGTACCCAAACTGCTAAGCTCTTTTCAGCTCAACAGATTGCAGCTGGTGCTTCATTCTTCCTTCAGGGGTTTGAATCCACCTTCGGGGCCCTCCGGGGTTAGGCAGCCCATTTGTCATGACTTCCAACCAGCCAGCGGGACTGGCTAGGGAAGGCCTGGGCCGGGCTGGCCATGGATGGAGCGCTGTGGCCCTTGCAGGGCTGGGTCCAGGGCCTGGCCAGCGGGCTCAGCGTCAGGAATGCAGGGAATGTTTGGCTTTGGACTCTGTCACGGCACACAGAGTGTTGGGGCTCTGTCTGCAGTGACAGCCTTAACATTTGCCAGAGCCTCGGACGCTGCTGTAGAAATGGCATTGCCCACCCTGAGAGTGAGAAGGTAACGTTTATTTTTGTATTTTTTTCTCTCCCTCCCATATACCGACTGTAGCAAGACCACCAAGCGTGGGCCGTTTTTTCTTTCTTCCCCCACCATGATGTACAATTCACATTTGTTCATCAAAAAACGTGCCTGGGGTCATCTACCTAGATGAGTTCCCTCCTCCCCCGCTTCTTCTTCAACAGGAAACGGGTTTCAGATGTTTACATGTTAAAAAGTGAGGCTGCTGATCTGTTTAGCCATTTACCAGGCCCCAGCTAACTCTTCCATTTTAACGATCAGCCCTCGTAGAGTGAAATTAATTTCATCCTCTCTTACATCTTAGCACTAAAAACAAAAATCTTTCACCTGCTTTTCTGAGCAATACAAGAACCCAGCAGTTAGTTAAAGGATGTGTTGTTAGCCTCACCAGCGGGTTATGCGTCCTGTGTTTATGAGTGATTCACCCAAATCCAGCGATGGGGGTGACCCTTGATGGTGGACAGTGTTGCTGCACTGTCAGTGTCCACAGATGGGCATCTGTTGAGGTGCCCTGGACTCAGAATAAAAACCACAGATGAAATGTTGGATCAGTTTGAGAGTTTGGGTCATTTTAAACATCAGTGCTCTTTGGAGCATCACATGGGCTGTTTTCAAGGGTTCTATGCATTCCGCCGCGAGCGGTAACAGAACACGACCACTTGCCCTGGGCATCCGAGAGCTCTTGGAAGGACTGCCATCCCATGTTTAGAAATCCAAGTTTTTGTTTAATTGCTGGAATTTTTTTTTTCCTTGCCCCAGGGCTAGTGGTTCTCAACAGCGTCTGGGAGGGAAAATGTCTCCCTGTGCAGCACAGCACATTTGTTACACTTCTCTGGGTTAGAGAGGTTTCAGTATTTACCGCATGGGGAGAAAGGAGTCCAAATGGGAGGCTTTAGTTAAAACCTGGTTTTGTTAGTGTTCAGATCATTGGCTTAAAAGACAATTTTGAATGGGAAAGTCCAAACAGAAGGAATGGTTATCATTTGCTAAAATTGGATCTAAGAACACTGTTCCTTGGCTGCCTGAGCGTGATCAAACGCTTTGTGTCTGCAGATCGTCCGAAGATGGGGACAGGACTCTTCTTGTGGACATCTCACCAAGAGGAGTGAGCTGTGTCCCATCCTACTTCTTGGAAAGAGCCTGGAAGGGCAAATGGATAAAGACCAACCCTCATCAGTGGTTACGGGGGCTGGGGGAAGTGCAGGGGTACTGCCTAAGGGGAACAGACTTTCTCTTTAGCGTGATGACAAATTTGGAAATTGATAGTGGTGACGGTTCCACACACTGTGAGTGTAATGAATGCCACTGAAAAAAGCAGCAAACTGTCAGATATTTTGCTACATAGATTTCACCACAATAACAATGAAAAAGTGGAGAGAACCAATTCAATTTGAAGTGCGCTCTTGAAATCAACAACGGTTTTCTATGGACTGCGAAAGAGGGATTTGTAAAAGTGAAAACACAGCGAAAGAGTCATTGTCTATTTCCCTACAAGCATTCACCACCTTCACCCCAAAATAAAATACACGGATCCAGTTTTAAACAACAAAACCACGCTGCTTTGTTTTTCATCAGAATCATAAGTAAGATCAATGCTAATAAAATTTATTAACTGGTATGAAATGGATCTGTGGTAAATGCCCATACACAGAGGTGGAGAGGGCAGGATAAAGCAAATTAAGAATCCATTTGTGTCAGACAAACCAAGGACTCTGGGTTTCTAGTAGCAAGTGCTAATGTGGCATTGAGATCCCCACCAGGCTGTCCCAGCAGCCACATGTACGGTTCCCCTGGAAAGCCAGGAACAGAACAGTCACAGTACCATCTGTTCTGGAATGTGAGCGGAAAGTCCTAGTAAGTAGTTCTGTTGAGAAAGAACGACACCCTACCAGTAACGGGGCACACCCTGAGATCAACCCCGACTTCCCCATCTCAAACATGTCTCCATTCAGAAAAGAAACCAGGGTTACCAAACGGTACAGGGGGATCCTGGCCTCCACCTCTGTACCTGCCCAGGGCCTGAGGAGTGGGAGCCAGAGAGAACAGCAGGGTGCTGGACAATGTGCTCAAGGGCTGGCTGACTCTCCCAGGTGATCCGCCCCGGGCAGGAACCCTCTTTGTACCAACACATTTTTGTTTTGTTTCGTTTTGTTTTAAGTCTGCTTGGCACCCAGGACCGTAAGAAATAGAAAATCGTTGCTGTCTGCAAATGCCCTGCCATCAGGGTGTCAGCTTCCCAAGTGAACACCTGGAGGGTGTAAATCACCACGGCTGTGGCCGTAAACACTGGACAGGCAGGATGGCGACGACCGAAGGGGCAGCAGCGGCAGCGGCATCTTCCCGCCAGGCCAGGACCGACAGTCCAGGGGCTGGTCTCTGCTAATAAATGTATCTTTCTCTGGGAAAGACCCCCGCCACCATGTGCACAGCCTGGGAGCAGATTCTGTTTATGGGGGCTGCTCAGATACAGGTCCCCCGGTGCACAGGCTCTCCAGGGTTGGTGTCAGGAGCGAAGAGGTCAGATGTGCTGTCTCTGTGATATGAATGGTTTTACGACTGGCTGGGGCTGTTTTCAGAGGCAGCCTGGGAAGATAAAATGCAGGGTTTGTTTTTGTAATAGCGTGTTAGTACAATCATCGTAATAACCAGAACAGTAATACTACTAGCAGCTCTAAGGAACATCCCCAAGCTAGAGGAAAGCAACCTGCATGCGCCTCTGAGAACACGCTGCCTCTTACAGAGGGCCATCCTTTAGTGAATGCAATGGTTGTAACAGGTTCCAAATGGGGCACAGTAGACAGGGGACCTGTGGAGAGGTGGGTGGCTGACCAGACCCCGAAGAAGATACCTCTTTGGGAATTTCTTTGCATTCAAGGAAACTGCTACTTACAAAACAGCAGTTTTCTAAGTATACAAAACTTATAATTACTTAGCGCAGCACTGGTAGTGTGGTGGTTAAAGCCCTCAGCTGCTCACCTAAAGGAGAGCTGTTCAAACCCACAAGCCACTCCAAGGAAACAAGAAGTGGCCGTCTGCTTCCATGAAAGCTGACAACCTTGGAAACCCTGTGGGGACGGTTCTAGTCATTAGGGTTGCTATGAGTCGGAATCGACTCGAAGGCAACCAGTGTTTTGTTTTGGGGTTTGGGTTATAATTATCTGCCTCGAAGGAGCCTTTAAAAGATATGTTCTGTCTTCAGACAGACAGATGTGAAGAGGAACGAATGTAAACATTATAAAGGCGGTCTTCAGTTTAGGCATTTTTTATGGCTTTCCTCCTTCCCAGCCACAATGCAGATGAGAGACATGCAGGGAACCCGAGAACAACTATTCAACCTCCAGGATCAGCCTCACACCAAAGAAAAATAACCCGAAGAAATTATTCTTCAGCCCAAGACGAAGCCAGGATCAAATGATTGGCGATCAGAGCAAATATTTAAACTGGATACGTTGAATTGAGCGTTATTAAATAAAGCTTGTTTAATATGTCTCGAACAGAAAACATCTTTAGAAGACTATTTTAAACCTGATGATCAGAAACCTGGCTGCCCTGCTGTCTCAAGGCTTCATTGGGGTACAGGAGAATGGGCACCCTGACAGGGAAAAGGGTGATGCTCTGTCCTTGGAAGGTTGGTGTTTTGTTTTTTCCCCCATGTGTAAAATGAAAGGTTTTGAGGGCAGTATTTGAAGCTGTTAATGCAGTATAGTAAATACGAGAAGACTGACCCGAGCTTTCATGTGTGTTTGCAAGGTAAGGCCTGCTTGCTGGCGCTTGGACACGGGTGATGTACTCAGAGACGGGAACACCCACGTGCGGGATAGGGGTGCATTCCCACACTGTGCAGTCCCAGCAGCAGCTGACCCATGCTTCCACCAACCCTAAAACCCCTCTCTAATGGCTTTTACAATATTTACATTTTGCATGTTATTTATATGATACCAGATGTCTACATTCAAAAGGAAAGAAAAAAAAAAAATCATTTTGGAATACAAAATCCCACCCTTTCCCTGCGTTCATTAGCCGGCAAGAGACTTGTGTTTCCTTGCCATGCATCTATCTCTGTTTTACAAGCCCACTCACTCAAAGCTGGGGGGCTGTAGGCTCCTCAGAGGTTTGAGAACCAGGAGGGGGCCCTCTCCACTTTCTGCGTAACTGTGGGCCATCACTGATAATGTATGGAGACTCATCCCAGTGACAAGTCCTCTGTGTCTCTCAGAGCCCAGACCGCTCTCTGCACAGTGCATGCTTTGACACACGGTACCAAGGTGTTAGCCAGGCCGGAAGCACACGGGCATAAAATCCTGGTGTTGTTAAGTGCCATCAAGGAAGTTCTGACTCATGGCGACCCTGCCCAGTCCTGTGCCACCCTCACCATGGGGGCTGTGTTTGCGGCTCGTGGTGGCAGTCTCTGTGTTTGTTCATCTCATTGGAGGACCTTTTAACTGTGGTATAAAGCTAGGATCCCAGGGAAGGCAGAACAATGGAAGAAAGACACCGCCTAACTGGTTTACCCCGGACACTAATGAGATGCCCATCCTGGACTTGCCCTCTGGACACTGGCAGTCTCATCTCCTCTTTGAAGAGCTGTGCTGTTGGTTTTTCAGCTCAGACCCTCTCAGATAATCAGCCTGCTTCTCTCCTGTGAAGTCGCACTGGACAAGATGGGTGGTGGAGTGCCCAGTGCGATTCCCAGTGCATTCCAGGTGTCCCTCATCTCTCACTCAAGGGGCCTTGGAGCTCCTTCTGACAGACCTCTGCACCACAGTGGACACCCAGAGCAAAGGGACATTGAGAGAGAGACACGTGGTGCAGGGGCCAGTTAGGTGGCTGAGTAGCCACACCTGTGTTTTCAAGAGCTAAACTGAGAGCCCACTGTCTAGGTGATTCTTAATTCCATCTGCTCAGACCATAGGGCTGCTCATTTGCTCTATGCTCAACTTGATGTCCTTGTCAGCACAGTTGAGGACAGAGGCTCTTGTGGGGTCCCACATCTTCAGTATCACCAGGGGGCTTGTGAGAAATGCTGATTCGCAGGCCCACCCAGACCTGCTGAGCAGGAAGTCCAGTGGAGAGCCCCGAAAGCCCTTGCTCGCTCGCTCAGGTGCTGCTCTATGAATGGCCAGTTGGGACGCCTGAGCTGTAGCCTTGTCCTCCACCCAGGGAGGAGAGGGAGCTGACAGCTCCCTGGGAAGGGACTGAGAAGAAGGCTAGAGAGTTGTGGAGAGCGAGAAACTGTGGTCTCCTCAACAGTGAGGCGTAGCTGAGATGAGAAGGGGAAATTGGGTGGGGGCAAGAGAGGGACAAAATGCAGGGGTGAAGAAAGGAGGGTGAAAGGGAGGTTCTCGGGGCGGAACCTCGAATAACTCTTCCTCTTATCATTTGGCAGCTCAGCCCTTTGTCTCCTCCTCCTCCATCCCATCCCCCTCCCCCTCCCCTTGAGCCGCCACCCCTTACCTGTAGTCCTCAACCCTGACTGTCCTGTAAGGTGCCCTAGCAAACTTCCCCAGCCATTGGCTCCTGGACTGACCCCTGAGATGCCCTGATCTGAGCCTACACTTGTAAATGCACAATTATGACACAAATTACTACTGACCGATGGGGGACTGCATGTTGGCTAGCTTGTCTCTTACCTTTATGTTGTCCCTCAAAGTGCCCACCAGGGTGTGGGCTGCCCCCCTGGCCTCAGTGCTGTTGCACTTAGAAGGAGGATTGCTGGGGTTCTGGGAGGTGTCGTCTGGGGTTGGATCTTGTTGAACAGAAAGCTCTCAGCCTTGGAAAGCATGTGTCCATTCTGTTTCCTCCCGGAGTTAGGCCTGATGGAATTGAAGGAGCCCCTTGCTCTGTTCCAATGAAGACAGTGGACAGTCCAGGACTAAGGCATGCTCTACCCATGAACACGACGTTCACAGCCATCTCTCCCATCTGCACGTGGCTTCCCTTTTCTTAGTACATGTAGCAAGACAAAGAAAAATGAAACATTGAAATCATAACGTTGAAAAATTTGAAAAGTGAATCCAACCTTGATTAATAAAAACCTTCATTCTGGATATTTTTCCGTCCACTGGCCCAGTAGTTTTCTTGTAAATCTCAAGCTATATTAATTAAGCGCATATCCAAGCCAGTTGTCATCAAGTCGGTTCCAACTCAGGGTGCTCCCTCATGTGTCAGAGTAGAACTGTGCTCCAGAGTCTTCAGTGACAGATTTCTTGGGAAATAGATCACCAAGTAGTTCTTCTAAGGCATCCCTGCGTGGACTTGAACCTCCAACCTTTCTGGTGACGGTCACGCGTGTTCACCACTGACGTCATCCAGGGCTCCCAGCTGATAGAGACAGGCACTGGTTTTGGAGGTTCATTCATTTCATTGTTCGAAGGACCCTATGAAGCAGGTATTGTCTCTATGCCTGTTTTACATATGATGAGAGTGAGGCACAGATGGCTCACCTGTCCAAAATGCATATAATGTGCGTGCCAGAGCTAGATTTGAGTCCCAGTGGTATGGTTTCTGGCTTTAGGGGATGGACCCTGATCCCTCCACTCCGTCTCCAGGTCAGGAACACTGAGAAGAGAGGCTAGTACCCCAGCAGCTAATCGGAGGAAATGGAACGCTGCATGAAGAGTGGCTGCCAGTTCTGTCTTTTGGGGCCTCAGTTTCCTCTTCCCCAGAGGGAGACTCCAAGGCACAGCCGAGTGTGCCCGCCCCCTGCCGGCGGGTCCACTCCCATCCTCTGACTGCTACAGGCTGGTTTCCTCTTCTATTCTTTCCAGTTCCTGCACGTTGAAGGCCTGGGCTGTGGCTGTGGGCGCTCTGTCTGTTCTCAGGGAGGACAAGAAACCTTCCTGGAAATACCCTGCCCATCTCTCTGTCATTTTCATCCTGGGAACGGCAGACTTTCTGGCTTTAGCTTTTCTATGAAGTGGTGGGGACTTTCTCAGTCCCAGAAGGCGGGATATCCTGTCTGAGGGCTTTTCCTCAGGGAAGATGTTTCTGTGGAGCCAGGTCCCCAAACCAGGCTCCTTGTCTTCTGCGAGTTAGCGTGGGTCCCAAACCTCATCTCTCCTGAGTGTCAAGCAGAGTTGACACAGGGAGACGGCATAGACAGCGTAGCCTTGTTGAGGACTGCAGAAGACACCAGACACTACCAGGGGACCTCAGAACCCTTTTGGGAAAATGGAGTGAAAGGATTGTGAAATTTTTCCACAAACTGTTTGAAACCCCATCATAGGGGAGAGGCCTTGATTAGAATGTCTGCTGTCTTGAGCTGTGGAGAAGTCAAATAAATTCCTGTTCTTTAAAGCCACCCACGGGGGAAATGTCTTGTGATAGCAGCTCTAAGTCACTGAGGCCTGGGGTGGTGCTGTGGGAGAAGCACTGTACCACAAACCACAAGATCAGCAGTTCAAATCCACCAGCCGCTTCTCAGAAACTTGATACAGGGTTGTTGTGAATTGGAGCGGACTCGGCTGCACTTTACCAACAGAAGGAACTGAGACCATTGGCTTTTGTGCATATTGTTTTTAGTGGGTGCGTGAAGGGCACTTTCTGCAGAAGGACCTATAATCTTCAGGGTCACGGTGAGAAGGAAACAGTGGAGGGGAGACCAGGGTGTCCATGGGTCACTGCAGGTCAGCCGAGCTGGTATCCTCTCTGAGTCTGCAGCCTCGGGAAGCTGCCATCGGGCTCTCTGGGCTCTCCTTGATTGCCTGCAGTCTTTCAACACTGAAGAGCGTTGCTAGTAAGAGATTGGGGAATAATTTGCAGTACTCGAAGGAGGCTGGATTTCTGGAGGGTAGTCTGAAGTACCGTGTGTATAGTCTTTGCTAACTCTCTTGGCCTGAAATAATAAACAGCTTCACACCCTCCATTGTCCTGCGGCCTGAGGACAAGGGAATCTGCCATAGGCCCAGAGTCCTGCGAGGGTCCAGAGGGTCCCAGGGGGAAGAATGAAGTCCTTAGCAGTGGACAGGCCCTTCATTGCTTGTCATTTTAAGGTGCAGGACAGGGAGTAAATACATTTCATGTGTAATCAGAACAGTTTTCCTCCTTCCTGACAACATCCAAGAGAAAGTTTGAGACAGTGTGTGTACTCTTTTCCAGGGGCTGCCTGCTCTTTTGTAACACTTGTAAGGGGCAGTGATGGCTCACTGACAGAATTCTTGCCTGCCATGCCGGAGACTTAGGTTCAATCCCTGGCCTGTGCACCTCCTGTGCAGCCACCACCCAGCTGTCCGTGGAGGTTTGAGGAGGTTTCAGCGGGGCTTCCCGGCCAAGACAGACTCCTGATAAGAGTGTAGTCTTGTCGTCAACTTAGTGTTTCATTTTAGAAGCCAAAAGTGCAGTTATTTAACGCCTGTACTGTGTGGGAACCCTGCTGGCTCAGCCACTAGAGTGCTCAGCTGCTAACCAAGAGGTCTGCAGTTCAAAGCTACCAGAAGAAAGGTGTGGGAGTCTGCTTACATGAAGCTGTACGGCCTTGGAAACCCTGTGAGGCCGTTCTGTTCAGAGTTGGAATGGGCTGGGCAGCAGTGGGTTGGGTTGGGTATTGGCTTGCTTGCAGGACGTTTGGAATATTCCTAAATGTTTGCTGTATCAGTCAGGCTGCAAAAGTCTGGCCATGTAAATGTGCCTTTGGACAAGTTCCCCGAGGCCGCGGCTGTGTCTGACCTCCAGGTGTGTACTCCACATCGGCCTTGAGGAGCACGGGCACTTACCTGCCCCTGAGCTTCCTCCAACTGCTGCCCCCTAGCCACTCTTGCCAACACCAGGTATCAGAACTTTGAGTTTCTTTTTTTGGGGGAATTTAGGGGCAGAAATTTCTAGTCACCAATTATGTTTTGAAATATCTGAGTGCTTCTGAAAATCAGTGTTTTCCAATGGGACCGTGGAGTCCTGTCTCAGGAGAGGCCTGCTGTGCTGGGAGTGAACTCCTCCCTTCTGTGAAGCGTCTAATCAGTTCTCTGCAGAAAGCTTTCAGTGGGGGCTGGGACCCCCTCTTGGGCAGTTATCAATCTTTGCTGCCTCCTGGGAATTCACTTGAGAGGCCCCGTAGCGCAGTGGGGAAAGGCTGAGACACTACCCAAGTGACCCCCTGCAGTTGAAAGAACCGGAGATAAGGATGTCCCTCGCTGAGCTTGTCGCCTGCTAGCCAAATGGTCCCAGCAGAAGCCTGGGGTCTGGAAGATTAGCTGCAGGCCTGGGTGGGGAGGCCGGGGCCACTTGTGAGGCTGATGAGAAAGGATTGGCGGATGGTTTGGGCCAGACCAGAGCCAAACCACGGCTGTTAATCAAAGAGGGCCCCTCAACCAAGATGAGAGGAGTGTGGCGGCCTGTAACACACAAAAACAACACAAGGCCCATGGGGCGGGCTGGACCCTCCTGCCCCAACCTCATCGCCGCCTGGCTGGTGTCTCCTCACCCAAGTTTGCTTCCAACAGAGCCTTCCGGGAGTGAGACAGGCCTCCTGATTGATTGCCCACGGTATGTGTTCCTTGGTAACATCGCCAGCAGTCTGCACCTGAGTGATTCCTACCCCATCTCCGGGCTCTGCTGTCACCCCATCTTTCCTGCCTCAGTTTCCTCCCTTCCTAGTTGGAGGTCTGTAGTGGCCCTCTGTGAAGTGGGAGCTGTGAGGGGCTCCTCCTCAGCCCTGTTCTTGGTTTGTTATTGTTGCTAGACTTGAGCTTTTGGGGTGGATTTAAGCATATAGATAATTGTGCAGAAAAGCACAGGCCTCCTAGATACTCTAGTCCCTGGAATGCAGTTTCTCCTAGTGTGGTGGTTGTTGTGACGTGTCAAGTCAGTTCTGACTCGTAGCAAGCCTGTATAGGGATTCCAAGGAGCAACTGGTAGGTTTGAACCGCTGACCTTTTGGTTAGCCATCCAATGCTGATCCTACAGTGCTACACAAAGACTGCTGTTACTGTTTCATGTTGTCAAGTTGGTTCTAACAGACAGAATGAAACCCTGCTCAGTTCTGTGCTGTGTCCACGTCCGAGCCTCACACAGTGGTCTCGCTGCCCTAAAGATGGCCCGTGCTCCCCCATCCCTCCCTCCCTCTCCCCTCTCTCTTTCTCATTACTGTTGAGTTGTTTCCAACTCCCAGTGACTCTGTGTAGGGTTTCTGAGGCTGTACATCCACACAGGAGCAGAAAGCTTCATCTTTCTCCTGGGGAATGACTTGTGGGCGCACATCTCTGTGCAGCGCTCCCCTATGCTCTCCTACACTGTTGTGTGCTGGTGAGTCAGTTCTGACTCATAGGGACCCTGAACAGCTGATCATGTAGTTTGCTAACCTTACCCTACCAGAGCCATATCTAATAAGGTTGAAAGGGTAAGGAAATATGCTCTTATTGTTTAAAGAAATGCTCAAAATTGGGGGGATTTGCGGCAGACTGGCTCTGGTGGAAAGCCTGGTAAGTCTGGGGCCCCCCCACCCCAGAATTGAGGCGTACCCAGAAGGGCATACACGGCACCCTCCAAGCCAGGTGGCTCCTTGTACAACTCTTCAAGGGTTAAATCAACACAGTAATTGACGGAGAAAAGGCCTTTCAGGACCGCCTCTGGCACCGAGGTCTTAGGACTCCAGGACCAAAGCAGCATCCATCTTTCCATGTGACATGCTCCTGTCAACAGTCACCGTAATGGAGACAGACTCAGCTCTCCTCCTGCGCTCTGGGGCCGGGAGAGGGGGGCTGCAGTGGCCAGCAGAGATTCAGGGTGGGGTTGGGTGGGCAGCAGCAGTAAGCGTTACAATGAAAGGGGGTCCTCTCAGGGAGCTGCAGTGGCGAGAGGGCACATTCCCTTAGCCTTTTCCTCCGAGACCCTGTAGCTCTCCACAGGCTCTGGGAGGCAGAGGCAGACAGTCCCCGGAAACCCAGGCTCCTGAAGGGCCTCCCAGACTGGGGACCACTGTGGAAGCCCAGGAACCCTGGACAGGGACTCTCCAAGGAAGACCGGGAAACACGCGTGTGCTGTGAGAGGTGTGGTCTAGGCTCCTCTGTTCCCAGCAAGCCCTTCAAGTGGTCCGTTTTTATCAGTCAAATGGGGATGAGAGTTTTAACTTCTTAAGGTTGTTGTGAGAGTCAGTGAAACAAGGACAACAAACTATTTGATTTTACATAGTATTTTATATTTTACATATCACAAAAGAGAGTACTTAGACTGGTGGTGTTCAGTAGATACATACCTTGAGCCACATAGTTCACCCTGAATTTTTTGGTAACCACATTTAAAAAATAAAAATAAATAGGTGAACTTTAAAAAATACATTTTAGCCCAAGGCAGTCCACACATTACAATACTCACATGTCATCTGTGTAACTTCTGCGTTCCTAATCGCTCTCCAGAACTCAGCAGTGGCAGAGGCACCCTGTGGTTCATGGCTGCCTTCGAACAGTGTGGTCTACCCATTCAGTGTCCAAGTCAAACAAAGTCCCACCTCCAGGAGCAGGGTTTCCTGGTTTTCTTTGACCAGAACCCCAGTTTGCTTTGATTGGATTAGGGGTTCAGCCTGATATTCTGGGTTTGGTTTCTAGAGAGTGTGGCTCCTTCATAGATACCAGGCAGTGGCTTTGTGCTGTGTGAGAAATTGCAAAGATAAAGACCCTGACTAAAGGCTCTTGAATTAATCTTTGCCAAGTCCATATTTTATTGATGATAATTCAAAAACAGTTGCAGTATTAGAGAGGCTGCCAGAAGTTCAGGCTGGATTGAGAAGAGGATCTTGACTGAAAGCAGAGAATACCAGAAAGGTGTTTACCTGTGTTTCATTGACTATGCAAAGCCTTTCAACTGTGGATCATAAAAATATATGGGTAATATTGTGAAGAATGAATATTCCTGTACAGTTAATTGTGCTCACAAGGAGCCTGTACATAGACCAAGAGGCAGTCTTTCGAACAGAACAAGGGAATAATAAATGGTTTAAAATCAGGGAACGTGTGCATCAGAGTTGTATCCTTTCACCATATTTACTCATTACTCAATCTGTATTCTGAGCCTATGATCTGAGAAGCTGAGTTGTATGACAAGTATGTGGCATCAGGATTGGAGAAAGATTCATCAATCTGTGATTGCTTGTGGGAACTGAACAGGACTTGAAGAACTAAGTGATGAAGATGCAAGACTCCAGCCTTAGTATAGCTGTAAATGTAAAGAAAGTAAAAATCTTCACAAGTGGACCAATAAAGAACATCATGATAAACAGAGAAGATATTGAAGTTGTCAAAGGTTTTGTTTCACTTGAATCCACGATCAACATTCCTGGAAGCAACAGTCAGGATGCAGGACATATTGCATTAGGCAAATCTGCTGTAAAGGACCCGCGTAGTGTTAAAGAGGAAAAGTAGCACTTTGAGAACTAAGGGGAGCCTGGCCTAAACCATGGTATTTCCTGTCACCTCACATGCCCGTGAAAGCTGGACAGTGAATGAGGAAGGTAGGAGAAGAATCCATGCATTTGAATTATGGTGTTGGAGGAGAATATTGAAAGTACCATGGATTGCCAAAAGAACAACCAAATCTATCTTGGAAGAAGTGCAGTCAGACTACTCCCTGGATACAAGGATGGAAAGGCTTTGTCTCTAGTACTTTGGACATGTTATCAGGAGGGACCAGTCCCTGGAAAAGGACATTATGCTTAGCAAAACAGAAAGAAAAAAAGAGGAAGCCCTCCAATGAAGTGGATTGGCACAGTGGCAGCAGCAATGGACTCAAGCATAGCAGTTGTGAGGTGTGGGACCAGGCAGTGTTTCTGCTTGTGTATAAAAGAGTTCTGTAACCTAAACATTGGACTGTAAACTGTAAGGCCATCAGTTCAAACTTACCTTGAAAACCCCATACAGCATCGCTATGAGTTGAAATTGACTCGAAGGCCGTGGGGTTTAGTTATTGTTTTATATGTGTATTCACATGTAAGCAAGACCTTCTTCTACACCATGGAGACCGTGGGCTACTCTTTCTACACCACGTAGACCACAATTCCTTCTATACCACATAAACCATGTGTTCCTCCCTCCATGCCACATAACTGCATTCTCCTTCTATATCACATAGACCACAAGCTCTTTCCTTTACACTACATAGACCACATGCCTCTTCCTCCACACCATATAGACTGCATTCTCCTTCTAAATCATGGATACCACAGACTCCTTCTATACCACATAGACCATGGTCTCCTTCCTCTGTACCACATAGACCATGGGCTTCTTCCTCTATACCACGTAGACCACAGGTTCTGTCCCCTACACCACATAGACCACGGCTCTGTCCCCTATATTAAATAGATCATGGGCTCTGTCCCCTACACCACATAGACCACGGCTCTGCCCCCTATGTTACATAGATGATGGGCTCCATCCCCTACACCGCATAGACCACGGGCTGTGTCCTCTACCTCACATTGCCAACTCCTCGCAGGGTGGTCTGTCCACATCTCTCACTTTGTGGATACCAACACCATGCAGGCACACAGTGGACAGTGGGGATCTGCCCTGACAGCTTTCAGCTTTGAACTCCCCTCCGCTCTACCCACTGACCTACCGCAGGATGGCCAGGTGTGTGTCTTCAGTGCTTTGCTTCAGGCCCTGAACAAAATCAGACACGCCTTTAGGATCAGGGCAGGAGGAACCATAAAAGGAAAGTGTGAATGGCAAAGAAAATAAACGCACGTGTGAGCCGGGATTGTGTGAGAGCGAGTGTATGTGTGGGGGTGGGGTGGGGAGAGGCTGAGTAATCTAGGCAAAAACTCAAACTGGTTCTTGCTGCTAGTCAGAAGGCCAGATGGGGAGCCAGGGAGAACACCAGGGGTATAACATGCTTTCCTCCGGCCTAGGTCCTGTCTTCTGTTCCTGTGTTCCTCTGTGGATCCAGGCTGCCATTCATTCCAGGCGCTTGCAGAACAGTTGTGGGGAGCCATGGTGTGCCAGCCCAGAGGGTCTAGCTAATCAACACAAAGACTGTAGCAGTTAACACTGACAGGCACAACAAGAGCTCCCCTAACACCAAACCCATTGCCACTGAATGGATTCCGACACACAGCAATCCTATAGGACAGAGTAGAGCTGCCTCATAAGGTTTCCAAGACTTACCTTTACAGAAACTGACTGCCACAACTGTCTCCCGTGGAACTGTGGGTAGGTTCAAACTGCCAACCTTTTGGGTAACAGCTCGATGCTGAGCCCATTGTGCCACCAGGGCACCAAGAACCCAGCAGTGTTCAAAGTTCCTCAGTTGATTCCTTCAATTGTCCCTGACCCTGAGGGCTTGGCCATCTTTCTCCCCATTTCCCAGGGAACAAATCCTAAGCCCGGAGTTGTGCAGGCAGGGTGAATCTCCTCTTCATGCCCCCTCGGGCCTCATGGGTGCCGACACTTTCCATTCTGAGCCAGGGAGCTGGAGACAAGGCCGCCAGGGCTGCAGGGCTGAGTTCCCTGGGGAGCTTATATAGACTGCTGATATAGGAGCTGCCCAAGACTGGGATTTCCTTGGTGGGTGGCTCCTTGTTTTTCTGTTTCTCCTGGTGATCCTAACCCACAACTTGGGTTGTGAGCTCTGCTCTAGTCCTCCCACTTCAGAGTCTAGTCTGCACAGCAGCAGGGCCCCTCACCCCGGTAGCTGGTTGGAGATGCAGACTCAGGGGCTACCCAGAGCTGCCGAGGCTTGCATCTCCACAGAGTCTTGAGAGTTTTAGCTGGAGGAGCCTTCCCAGGGCAGAGAGTCTTCTCAAGTTTCTATCTCTCTGCCCAGGACCAGGAATGGTGCTCAAAGGCTTCCCCAGAGCCCAGCATCAAGGGGTTCCCTGCCTGGCTTGCATGTCAGGTCTAGCTGAGGAGTCTGGGGGCTCACTTCTCCAGTGTCTTCCACCCACAGGGCCTCATGCACTGTCCAACACACACACACACACACACACACACACACACACACACTTATACACATACAGACATGCAGATCAACACACAGACACATATACACATATATACATACAGACATGCAGATCAACACACACAGACACATACACACTTATACACATGCATATATGCAGATCAACACACACAAACAAATATGTACTCCCACACATGGACATAGACACATATCACACACACACACAGAGATGTGCTCACATAAATGGACACAGACCATATATAGACATATATACCACACAGACAAACATGGATATACGTGTACAGACACACACACACTTGGAATATACTCACGCACATCACACTCATGGCACACATATGCCAACTACTCCAAGGTACACATGGACACATTACACAGACACATGGATATACATGTATATCACACAGGACACACTCATACCACACGGTTATAGATCAGACCATTGGGTTACACTTAGTCCCATGAAGAGACACAGTTGTGTCTACTTTCTGGGAGTATTGTTCCGATGTTCAAATCCCAGCTCTACCACATAACAGCTGAACAGTCTTGGACAAGTGTCCAGACCTCTCTGTACCTCAGTTTCTTCATCTGTAAAATGGGATAATGGGACATGGAGAGTGCTAGTCATCACCTCCTCCTCTGGGCTGGCCCAGGGCCCTGACCCCCGCTAGGGACACACAAGCTGGTCCCAATTACAGACCAGCACACTCTGCTGTATGGAGATCTCCTGTGAACTTCCTTGCTTCTAATTTGGGAATAGAATTTGGACCTCTCCAAGTTTCAGTTCCGCCCAGAGCTGGCAGGAGTAGCTTCCTGGTTCAAAGGAAAATGCGCTCATTAGGCTTTCTGGACTTCAAATGCCTCCGACCCGAGAACACTGTGATGGATTACGTGTAAATGAATCGGGAACAGATGGGCTGGAGCCCCTTCCCACGTGAGACTGAGATGAAGGGACCGGCTCTCGGCACACTCTGGGCTGTTTTGCTTGGTGGCGCCTCCTGCTCCTCCCTCCCCCCCATTCTGAAAGTCCTGGAAGGGGGGTGGGGGTTTGGTTTGTGGCAGTGGGAAGAGCACAGTCTTGGGAGTGGAGCAGGGCTGGATTCAAACTCTACCCCAGCGCTCACAGCTGGGTGACCGTGGGCAGGCTGCACAGCTGGAAAAGCTGAATCACAGCGGCGCTGCTTCCAGTGTGGAAACGGCAGTGAAAGGTGCTGATGTGTGTGAGGCCTTGGTGTGCTGGGCTCTGGTAGGTGTTCTGAATTCAGTTGTTAACTGTTAGGAAGAAAGATGAGAAACCTTTTCCTTCTACTCTGATGGTGCGGTGGTTAAAGCATTTGGCTGCTAACCAGAAGGTCGGCAGTTCAAACCCACCAGCCTCTCCACAGGAGAAAGATGAGGCAATCTGCTTCTGTAAGGATTGAGAGCCTTGGAACCCCTCCAGGGTGTTTCTACAGGGACCCTACAGGGTCCATGGAGGTGGGTTTTGTGTTTTCGTTTTTTTCCCTCTAATTGAGTATCTTCTTGCTGATGTAGCAAATGACTACAAACCCCGTGTCTTACAGCATCGTGCACACATTACCTTCTCATTTCTGTGGGTCTCACTGGGGTTAAAGACAAGGTGTTGGTAGGCCTGTGTCCAGGGCACTGTCGTTCTTTTGCCCTTTCCAGATTCTAGAAGTTTCCAGATTCTTTGGCTTTATTGTCCCTTCCTCCATCTTCAGAGCCAACAAAGCTGCATCTCTCTCATCTGTCTCCATTGTCCCACCTTCCTCACGCCCTCCTTTCTTCCTGCCTCTTACAATGACCCTCAGGTGATAATGGACTCACGGACATAGGTCAGTATCGTCTCCCATCTCAAGGTCTTTAACTAATCACATCCTCAAAGTCATGACAGGTCCCAGGTATCCAGATGTGGACATTTTGGAGCCCATGACTCTGCTGATCACAGAGAGTTTGTTAAATGAGCAGAAACCTTAAGTACAGGCAGTGGATCATGTTCCGTAGGGTTCAGCTTCCCAATGACTGCACCCCTCATTGCGAGGACTAGTGTCATCCCTGTTTGGTGCCTTGGGAGTCAGAGGCTCAGAGAATACGTAACTGTTGATATCACCCCACTTGAAAATGGCCAAGCTGGGATGCAAACCCAAGCCATGGGACTCCAGTCAGTGTGCACTTGCCCGCTGCATAATAAGTTGGTAAAAGGATAATCCAGTGAGCCAGCCTCTAGAAGAGGTGGTGGGTGAGCCTGAACTATCCACAGAGCACTGGGCAGAGTCCTGTGTCCACTTGTCCAGGCCTTTCCCTCACAGGGCCCAGGACAAAAGTAGCAGCAGTTGTGTGGACATGAGCCCAGGGCTGGAACTAAGGGTTTCCCTTGTGGAGACATGTCCATCATCTTACACTGTCTACCAAGTCCGTAACCTCCTCCAATGCCTAGAAAACATCTGTGTATATTACTGGGCACACGTGTAATCAAGGCGTAATCTTTGGCAACACATCGTGCTGAGGGAAGTAAATTAGACACAATAGGACAAATACTGTCTGATGGCACGCGTACGAAGCCCCCGGGATCGAAACGTATGCAGAGACCTCAGTTTATTAGTGGTCACAGGAGGCCTGGGGACACGTTTGGATAAATAGTGGCAGTGATTGCACAACATGTTGAATTCAACCATTGTCACTGATTTGTGACCTCAGCCTGCTGCTGGTGATGGTGGTTGAGGGCCATCGAGTCAGTTCCGACTCATAGCAAGTGACCCTATGGTGGTTTTGAAGCACCGACCTTGTGCGTAGCAGTCCAGTGCCACACTGGGATCATCCACAGACCTGTTGTTGCTAAGTGCCATCGAGTCAGTTCCAACACATAGCAACCCTCTGTAGCGTTTCAGAGGAGCACTGGTGGGTTTGAACTGCTGACCTGTGCTCAGAAGTCCAGTGATTCTCCTACAGCACCACACCAGGACCCCACATGGTTAGAGTGGCAACAGTTTGTAATGAAGAAAGAAAATGAGTGGAGAACTGATATAGCTCCCCAAAGCAAGGGTGACTTGGTAACGTACCCCACAGCCTGGTGCTCAAGGGTCTGTTGGTGCAGCTGGGGTTCCTTGCCTCGCTGCTGTCCGGGAGTAGGATCCACTTCAGGGGTGCGGCTATGAAGTTGCCCAGAACCTTCGCTAGGTTTGATGTACCCTGTCACTGTCTTAAGAAGCAGGGCTTAAGCATTGGGTTGCGGACTAGAAGGTCGGCAGTTCAAACCTACCAGCCACTAGTCGGGAGAAAGATGTGGCAGTCTGTTCCCGTAAAGACATACAGTGTCAGGAGCCATAGCGGCGGTTCTGCCCTGTCCCACTGGGTCACAATGGGGCAAGATGGACTCAACAACAGGGGGCTTGGGTTGGGTTGCCACCTGGAAATGCATAGCAGTTGATGACTAGGGCCTCGAGGTGTCACTTTGCACTGGATCCCATGTCATGCGGCCGGTCCCGCCTGGGAGGATTCTGCCTCCCGCCAGCCCAAGATGCTGATTCTGGGCCCCAAAGCCCACAGGGGCTTCCTTGTTGAAACACACAGCCATTCGAGCTATGGACAGGCCAGACTCAGTGTGACTGAGGTATAGATGTCAGGCTGATGGCAGAGAACACCACCTACGCGGCGGTGTGTGACAGTACAGCTCATGCCTGACTCTGGTAACATTAGAGATGAGCATTCCCTGTATGTGCTCCAGAGCAGGGCTGTACATGGCTGATGTCTCCAGCACTTTCTTTCCAGTATCTAGAACTGGGCCCCAGATGTACTGACTGAGTGGAAGCTGGTGGAGGCTCTGAGACCTCCCCAGTGGACACATCCAGACCCAGTGATAAACAGGGGATGTCTTCACTGTTATGTTTCCAGAGTCTGCTCTCTCTGTCCCAGCACTGTGCTCTGTGGCTGGAAGTTTTTTGATCTCACTGCTGAAGATTCCATGTATCCCCGTTAAATGTTGTCTTGGGACCCTGTCCATCTGCTGCCCCTCTTGTGCCTCTGCAGCCTGGCGCTTGTCCACACAGCTAGGCCCAGTGAGCTTCTGCCTGATAAAAGTGCTGGTGGGCGGACCCAGCCGAGTCTGGAGCCTGGGCATCCGATAACAACTAGGCTTTGATGTGTTCACATTCAGAATGGTCCAGGCCTCTCTAGCTAGGGCCACAGGCTTATTGTCTTTGTCACTGGGCAGGCTTTTTTGGTTTGCCCTTCCCAAGTGGGACAGTGGTGACAAGCACTGCCACTAGTGCATCCCAAACTCCCCCGACCCACTCCCCCGACCCTCCCTCCAAATGAATGCCCTTGGAAGACCACCCACGATGGGCAGGCCTGCCCTGCATTTCATTTCCCTCTCAGGATGTACGTTTGTAATTTTGTTGCAATCACAAAAATGAGGCTGACCTCTTCTACACCCACCTGGGGACCATCCCTCCCCACCCAGGGGGCTTTCCTTTCCAAGGAGAAGAGGCCAATAGAGGGGCTTTGCAAGAAGACAAGCAGAACTGCCCTCTGAGCTCCTACCAAACGGACGGACGCGCCAAATTAGAGGAGGCCAGAGCAAAGCAGCACGCTCCTCATAACCACCAGCCGGCTGTGCGCAGGTCACCGGGAAAAGTGCACCAAGAGTGTACAGACACACACACAGCCACAGACAGACATGCAGTGACACACACACGGGACGTGACAGACGTCATGTGAGGATCTTCTACAGATGAGGAGCCAAGGAATGCCTGGGATTTCTGACAGGGAAAGAATCCACACAGCAAAGACCCTGATTCAGACTTTGAACCTGAAGAAAGGAATGGTCTTTAGTCACTTATTTGTGGATGGAGTCCTGTTGCGGCACTGTACAATAAGCACTCGACTGCTAATTATATGGTTATTATTAAGTATCGTCAAGTCGATTCCAACTCATAGCCACCTTGTATAAGGTATCCCAGAAGCAGCTTGTGAGTTTGAACTGCTGACCTTGCAGTCTACTCGTGGCTCCTCAGAAACCTTATACAGGGTGCTGTGAGTCTGAACCAACTTGATGGCCCTTAACACTAACACTGACTGTGTAGGCTGTCCCCGGTTATAAATGAGATCTGCTCCCAGCTATTGGATTTACAGCTGTCCGTACACTGGACCAGGTTCTTGCGCATCCTGTCTGTAGTGTCAGTGATTTCAAAGCAGCACGTGCAGCAAGGGAAGATGATTGGGATGAAGAGTCTGTGGCCGTATGAGTGATGTGGTGCTGTGGTGTAAGTACTTGACCGCAAGATTGGTTTGAACTGCAAGGCTGGCAGTTCAAACTCACCAGCCGCTCCTCAGAAACCCTATATAGGGTTGCTATGGGTCTTAACCGACTCGACGGCATTCAACGACAACAGGGATTGTTTCGGAGCACTGGTGGAGTAGCGGTCTACACATTGGTCTGATAACCACAGAGTTAGTGGTTTGCACCTACCAGTCACTCTGTAGGAGAAAAATGAGACTTTCTGCTCCATGAAGATTTATAGCCTCGGAAACCCTGTACTAGGTCACCGTGAGTCTGAACTGACTAGAAGGCACACAATAACAACTACAGCAGGAGTTGGTTCAGTCATTTCAAAGTGAGAGCAAACTTACATCACATTACAGGTCAAGTAAGTCTGCTGTTTACAGCCCAGGGGACTGCCTGCCTTCCTATTAGAACACCATCAGGTAACTGAGACAGGCTCTTCAGCACAACATGGTAGACAGAGGTCAAGGGCATACCAGCTAAGACCCTGGAAATTGTTATGAAAGTCCCTCACGATGCTTCCTGTATGTCCCTTCCCTGTCTGCAACATCCACACGTTTTCTTTTCCTTCTTCCTTACTCTCTCTTCTAGCTTTCCAAGTACAACACTGCATGTGGACACATGCATATCTCCCCTTCTGAGGGTATCCCCTTCGTGGCCGGACAGACCCCACTAAATGGTTTGGCCCACGACCTTGTGTTTCCCACACCCAGCTTCAGTTTCTTCTTCCTTCTCTCTCTCTCTCTCTCTCTCTCTAACACACACACACACACACACACACACACACACACACACATACACTGTCTCTCTCTCTCTCTTCTTCTCTCTCTCCCTCCCTTCTTTAAGATAGTAAGACATTGTTCTCAGCATGAACCTTGAGAGGAAACTTATCTGTGAGCTCTCTCCTTCAGTCTGTAGTTTCCAGGAGCATGGTCTAGTTGATGGAAACGCAGCAGAAATGAATGTAAATGTAAAGCGATGCTCCATACAGATGCAAACTCACTAGCAGTCTTGCCAGCTATGCATCACCTCCTCAAGGTCCTGAGCTATGTCCATGCTGGGGGGCCATCCACATAGGTCAGGATACAGCACTTGGTTTCCAGGCGCAGAGCCACGGAGGTGGCTACCCGCCGGCTGGAGCAGGGTGGGCACTGGGCACTATATCCGCTTTGCTGGCTCCTCTGGAAGGCCATCGGCTGTTGGCATCAAGACAAAGACTGTACAGTTTCTGAGTGGAAATCTGTCCCATGATTGTGGCGGTTGTTGTTACGTGTGTCTGACTCATAGGGACTCTGGCCTCAAACTGGTTCAATCTGGTTGGATGCCCTGTAGAGAACGTGCCTTTCCAGTGTCAGAATGTGAACCTAAGAATGCCCTGGGGGGTCTTGCTACAATGTAGATTCTGATTCTGTATACCTGGGGTGCTAAGACAAATTATCTGCAGGAGGTCAGACCCTAATGACCCCTTTGGAATCCCTCCTGGGAGCACCTGAACCTGGGTTTATTGACTTACTGCAGTGCTGTTTACATTAGGAGATGCGCTGAATAGAAGGCACATGCATAGACTAGAAGGAAGCTGTGGGGTGCTGAAGGTCTAGGGGCAAAGCTGTGGGAGACTCAACACAACACTGATAGGTTTGGTGATGGTGGGCAAGCGAGTTAACCTCTGGGCTTCCCTTTCCTCATCTATAAAATGGGCTTGATCTGATAGTAGCACCTGTTCTGTAGGATTGTTGAGGCGAGTCCATGAGTCAATACACATTTTGGACAGTGCTTGTCACTGTAAGTGGCATCTATTTGTTACCTCTGCTTGCCACTGCTGAAAAGAAAGTATGTATGCAGTGGTTACGAATCGGGCTGCTAACCTCGAGGTCAGCAGTTTGAAATTACCAGCTCTTCTGCGGGGGAAATTTGAGGCTTTCTGCTCCCGTAAAGATGTGCAGCCTTGGAAACCCTGTCCAGGGTCACTATGATTCGGAACCGACTCCACGGTACTTAAAACAGCATGTGCTGATGCAGGGAGAGCCTCCCAGGAAGGAGGCCTCAAACCACAGGCCCCCAGGAGGTACCTTTGCCAGGGAAGCAGCAGGCCCAGAGGGTATCTGCACCCTCTGTTCCTTTCAACATTTTATTGGGAAAGTTTCCCACCATTCCCCCCAGACAGCAGGTCCAAAGACTTGTGCGGCTCACTTGCATTCTGCCCAGGGTAGGGCTACTGCTTCTGCTTACCCTTGTTCCTCTGCATCACAAAACAAGGTGCAGACACCAACACACATCCCATGTGCCCTGTGTACCCCGACAGAGTTCAGTGTCTCAGTGTGGCTTTTCCTTGGAGGTAGATTGAAAGCTAGTGAAATGCCCAGGTCCTTAGTTTCAACAATGCCTAATCTATTTTAAAAACAAGTGCTCTATAAATACGACCAGCATGCCTTCCTAGGAGGAGAAGAGAGAGAGAGAAATGAGGCACACGGGAACACCTTTCAGAGGCACAGAGAGGAGGCACCCTGATGCCAGTGTTAATGGTGCAGACAGGTTTCAGGTACTTGTGCCTTTCAGGCCTCCACTTGTCCCTTCAGTGCTGTTACTTGTTGTAATCACACACACACACACACACACACACACACACACACACACACACACACACACTTTCCTTGTTGAATCAGAAAGAACCCGGGAGTCCTCAGGAAGCCATCTCCTCCAGCCTCCTGCCTGCCCACCCCTCCCCCCTGCAAAACTCTGGACCGAATCTGCCTGCAGCTTCTTGCTCTTTCTCGATCTTTGATTACTACATGATTGCTGTACCCACTAAGTCCGGGGCTAAGGCATCGAAAGAAAACATAAATTCTTGAGTCATTTCCAGACACTGAATCTGACACCATTGTTTCCCTCTCCGTTTTGGCAAAACCTACAAAACGAGTGACCAAGAAGGATAAACAAGTTTAGGTAAACACGCAGTGCCCTGATTCATGATTTAAGAAGAGCAGTTAGCATTTAGCTTCCTTTACCACGGTGTTTTAATGTCATTAAGAATGTAACTTCTTAGGAAAACTAAGAGAGTCTGTTTTTAGCCCAGACATGCAATTAGGGGAATTAGTAACGTGATACATGATCCTCGGGAACTCCGATAGAGCCAGAGATCCCGCTGCCCTTTATAAAGACGCTCTTACGGCTCCTGTGTCTGAGGGTGGTGGTGGGTGGGGCCAGAGCAAAAGGAAGTCCACTGCAGTGGCAGGGGTTGCTTAAGGTTGCAGTGTATGTAGCCAGTAGCCACCGTGTGGGGAGCCACCTTGTTGGGGTCCATTCCAGTGAATTAAGCCACTTTTCTGTCTGGAGCACTCTCTCCCAAGCAGGTCCAGTGGGGGCTTTGTAAGGACCATGGGTAGGTTTTGGAGTGCTGCGGTTAAGAAATCTGAGAGAGGATTTTTATACCCCTTTCCGAGCTTCTTACAAAGAACTAGTTTCTGGTAAGCTTTGGGGCCATAGACTCTGGGAGCCAAAGACTCTCCTGTTCAGGTGTCTCCCCTCCCTCAGTGTTCTGACATCTGCAAGAGGGGGACATCCTGTGCCCTGAGGCTAGCGCACCCCCCCAGTTGAGAGGACCAGAAGTGTGTCCTTAAAGCAGAATCACCCTCTAGTAACTGTCTCTGCTTTGGGTGAAGCATACAGCTACTGTAGCCCTGTGGTCTGGTGGGGGTGGGGAGCACCTTGGTTTAGCAGAGGTCCCTGTGGTTTCGCTGGGGGAGGGGGGACACACATCCCTCAGTGTGGGACCCTGTGGTCCAGTGGAGATATGACAGCATTGGTGAGGTGGGTATCAACATGTCCCCTGAACCCCCTGAGCCCCCTGTTCCTTACCAACCCAAAGGTCCGATATCTGTCCCCACCATTGTTGCAGTTGGCACTGTAGGATCGGCACTGGATTGTTGGCACTAGGTTGGCAGATCAAACCAACAGCTTCTCCTTGGAAACCCTCTAAGGGGCCCTTTGAGTCAGCATTGACTAGACAGCACTTAACAACAACAACAACAACAACAACAACAAAAGGAAGGCACTTTGTGGCCCCCTCCAGAAACATTTAGATCACACCTTGTTCGTTGCGCCTGTTTGGTCAGCAGGATCCACCCTAAAGGTAGTCATAAGCAGAAGAGTCCAGGGTGGGGGTCTCAGGTCACACCATGCCACTGAAGTCCAAGGACTGAGTGTCAGATCCAGGCCCAACTGCTCTGAGAACCAAGGCCACAGACTGGTCCTGAGGAGGCCCTATGTCATGTTTATTGAATCAGTGGTGGATAGAATCACAGTTAAATGGTTTTGGGAACCCCATCCTGTTTCTCAGGCCTTTCCCAAACAGATGGTTGATGCTGTGGATGAATGAGTGCAGAGATGTCTCCCCAGTGCACTTTGCAGGTACTGCCTGCTCTTCCCAGCTGTGTGTAGGTGTGTCTCCAGGGGCCCATCCTCAGGAAGGTTCTGGTTCACAGATGGGCCCAGTAGACTGTCAACCATTTGGAGAGCCAGGGGTCCCAGTCAGAGAGCTCCTCCATGTCTTCCCCTGGTCACTTAACTTCTCTACTGAGTCCTAATCCCCAGCCCACATCTTTTCCTGGAGAGCTGTCAACAAAAGAAGCAATAGAAAGGAAAGCTAACCACAGCTGGGTATTCTGGGAGAAGTAGGGAAGGGGCCTGGTGAGCCACTCCTCTGGTCTGTGAACTGAAGGAGCCCATGGAAGGAGTAGCCCAGTGTGTCTGAGTGACTCACCTGATGGCAGGCTAGGGTGGGAGGAAGCTGGAGGAAGCTGGGTCTCAAGGGGACTGGCCCCTGTTTGCCCCTGAGTTACAGAACAGATGGATAAGGGGTCACAGCAGAGCATTTCCACAACCCCTCTGCTGGACAACCTTCAGTCACACCATGCTCATGACGTTGGAACCCAGACTCCCTGAGTCAGAATCTCAGTTCTTTCACCTCACAGCCACGGCAAGTTACATAACAACTCTGTTGTGGTTGTTGTTATTGTTCCGTTCCATCAAGTTGGAACTGACTTATAATGACCCTGTGCACAACAGAACGAAACACTGCCCGGTCCTGGGCTAACCTCACAATTGTTGCCACGCTTGCTTGAGTCCATGGATGCTGTCACTTTGCAGATCCATCTCGCTTCGGGTCTTCCTCTTTTTCTCTGACTCTCCACCCTACCACACACGATATCCTTCTCCAGTGACTGGTCCCGCCTGACAATATGTCCAAAGTATGAGAGACGAAATCTGGCCATCCTGGCCTCCAAGCAGCACACTGGCTGCACTTCTTCCAACACAGATGTCTTTGTTCTTTTGGCAGCCCATGGTACCTTCAGTATTCTCCTCCAGCACCAGAACTCAAAAGCATCGGTTCTTCTACTATCTTCCTTATTCACTGTCCAACTTTTGTATGCATATGAGGTTATTGACAATACCATGGCTTGGGTCAGGTGTACCTTAGTCCTCAAGCTGACATTTTTGCTCTTTAACACTTTAAAAAGGTATTGTGCAGCAGATTTGCCTAATGCAATAATACATCATTTGATTTCTTGACTGCTGCTTCCATGAGTGTTAGTGGTTGATCCAAGAAGAATGAAGTCTTTGATAACTTCAGTCGTTCCTCCATTGTTGTTTATTAGACCAGTGGTGAGGATTTTTGTTTTTTTTACATTGAGATGCAATCCATACCAAAGGCTGTGGTTTTGATCTTTGTCAGAAAGTATTTCAAGTCCTTTTCACTTGCAGCAAGCAAGGTTGTATCATCTGCACATCTCAGGTTGTTAATGAGTCTTCCTCCAATCCTGATGCCATGTTTTTCTTCATATAACCCAGCTTCTTGGATTACTTGCTCAGCATACAGGTTGAATAAGTATGGTGAAAAAAATACAACCCCTGTCACACACCTTTCCCAATTTTAAACTATTCAGTATTCCTTATTCTGTTCGAACAACTGCCACTTGGTCTACGTACAGGTTCCTCATGAGCACAATTATATGTTCCAGAATACTCATACTTCACAATGTTGTCCATAGCTTGTCATAATCCACACAATTGAAGGCGTTTTCATAGTCAATAAAGCAGAGGTAAACATCTTTTTGATAGTCTGCTTTCAGCCAAGATCCATCAGACATCAGCAATGGTATCCCTCATTTCATGTCCTTTACTGAATCCAGCTTGAACCCTTGGAAGTTCTCTGTCAATGTATGCTTACAGCCATTTTTGTATTACCTTTAGTGAAACTTTACTCACATGGGCTATCAAAGATACTGCCCGATGATTTTCTGCATTCTATTGGGTCACCTATCTTTGGTATGGGCACAAATATAGATCTCTTCCACCGGGCATCAGCAATGATATCCCTTGTTCCACGGCCTCTTCTGAATCTTGAAGCTCTGGAAGTTCTCTGTCAGTGTATGCTTGCAGCCGCTTCTCTATTACCTTTATTAAAACTTTACTCGCATGGGATAACAAAGACATTGTCCGATGATTTCCGCATTCTGTTGGGTCACCTCTCTTTGGAATGGGCACAAATAGGGATCTTTTCCAATCAGTTGGCCAGATAGTTGTCTTCCAAATGTCTTGGCATAGATGAGTGAGTGCCTCCAGTGCCGCCTCACTTTCTTGAAAGATTTCAATATGTATTCCATCAGTTCCTGGTGCCTTGTTCTTTGCCAATTCTTTCAGTGCACCTTGGACTTCTTTCTTCAGTATCATTGGCTCTTGATCATATTCTACCTCTTGAAATGGTTGAACATCAACCATTTCCTTTTGGTACAGTGGTGACTCTTTGTATCCCTTCCATCTTCTTTTGATGCTTTCTGCATCATTCAATAATTTGCCCAGAGAATCCTTCAATAATGAAATTTGAGGTTTGAATTTTTTCTTCAGTTCCCCCAGCTTGAGAAATGCTGAGCATGTTCTTTCCTTTTGGTTTTCTAACTCTAGATCTTTGCACGTTTCATTATAAAATTTGATTTTGTCTTCCCGAACTGACCTTTGAAATTTTCTGTTCAGTTCTTGTATTTCCTCATTTCTTCCATTTGCTTTAGCATCTCTACGCTGGAGAGCAAGTTTCAGTGTCTCTTCTGACATCCATTTTCTTATTTTTTGTTTAACAACTGAATGGTAGTTTACATGAGGAAAACATCGGTTTTATACCATCATTTCGTTGCAATTATTGCAATCTCCTCTGCATTATTATTCAACAGTGTTTGCCTCCATTCCCTATGTTTTTCTTTTTTTGAGGGGGTGGGTGGAGTGGGGTAGGTAGGTGTACATAAAAAATACCCAGGAATATATAATAATTTAAACAACCAAAGGGCACATTCTGCAAGCCTGCCTCCTGGCTGCCAGCACTCAGTCCCTCTCTTTCCATGAGTTCAGAGTCCTCAGCTGCTCTATCTCTCCAGTGACATCCATTTTGATATTTTCCTTCTTTCTTGTCTTCTAATGACCTTTTGCTTTTATCCTGTATGATGGTCTTGATGTTATCCCACAACTCTTCTGGTCTTTGGTCTTTAGTGTCCAGTGGATCAAATCTGTTCTTCAGATGATCTCTAATTAAGGTAGAATATATTCAAGGTCTTATTTTGGCTCTCCTGAACTTGTTTTCATTTTCTTCAGCTTCAGTCTGAATTTGCCTATGAGCAATTAATGGTCTATTCCACAATCTGCCTCTGGATTTGTTTTGGCTGATGATATGGAGCTTTTCCACCATCTCTTTCCACAGATGTAGTCAAGTTGATTTCTGTATATTACATCTGGTGAGGTCTATGTGTATAGCCGTCTCTTATGCTGTTTAAAAAAGATATTTTAAATGAACAAATCATTGGTTTTGCAGATTTTTATCATTTGTTCTCCAGCATCATTTCTGTCGCCAAGGCTATATTTTCCAACTACTGATCATTTCACTTTTTTCCAACCTTTGTATTATGATCGCCAGTGATTATCAATGTATATTGATCACATATTTGATGAATTTCAGATTGAAGAAGCTGGTAGTATTTGTCGATTTCATCCTGACTGGCTTTAGTGGTTGATGCATAAATTTGAATAATAGTGGTATTAACGGGTCTTCCCTGTAGGCGCATGGATACTATCCTATCACAGACAGCATTGTACCTCATGGCAGCTCTTGATATGTTACTTTCAATGATTAATGTGACACCATTCCTCTTCAATATGTCATTCCTGGCATATTCTAGTTGTTAATGTGCCTGGCTGCCAACTGAAAGGTTGGAGGTTGGCGTCCACCAAGAGGTTCTGCGGGAGAAGGAGCAGTTCGACTCTGTTCCTGCAGAATCACTAGGAGTCAGAATTGACTTGAAGGCAATGAGTTTGGTATTCCTAGTTTCTTGGGTTTATATTTGTGGTTGTTGTTAGGGGCCATCGAGTTGGTACCGAACCATAGCGACCTTATGCACACCAGAACACTGCCCGATCCTGGGCCAACCTCACTACTGTTGCCACACTTGAGTCCATCGATGCTGCCACCTGGCCATCTCACTGGGGGTCTTCCTCTTTTTCTCTGACCCTCTACCTTACCAAACATGATATCCTTCTCCAGCGATTGGTCCCTCCTGACAATATGTCTGAGGTATGAGATACAAAGTTTGGCCATCTTGGCCTCTAAGGAGCACTCTGGCTGCACTTCTTCCAAAACGGATCTGTTGGTTCTTTTGGCAGCCCATGGCACTTTCAATATTCTCCTCCAACACCATAACTCAAATGAATCAATTCTTCTACTGTCTTCCTTATTCACTGTCCAGCTTTTGCATGCATATGAGGTTATTGAAAATACCATGGCTTGGGTCCGGTGCACCTTAGTTCTCAAGCTGACTTCGTTGCTCTTCAACACTTTAAAAATGTCTTGTGTAGCAGATTTGCCTAATGCAATATGTCGTTTGATTTCTTGGCTGCTGCCTCCGTGAGTGTTGATAGTTGATTGAAGAAGAATGAAGTCCTTGACAATGTCAGTATTTTCTCAATATTGATAAGAAAGTTGTTTATTGGTCCAGTGGTAAGGATTTTTGTTCTCTTTACATTGAGATGTAATCCATACCGAAGGCTGTGCTCTTTGATCTTCATCAGTAAATGTTTTAAGTCCTCTTCACTTTCAGCAAGCAAGGTTGTATCATCTGCATATCGCAAGTTGTTAATGAGTCTTCCTCCAATCCTGATGCCACGTTTTTCTTCGTATAACCCAGTTTCTCGGATTATTTGCTCAACGTATAGGTTGAATAAGTATGGTGAAATAATACAACCTTGTCACACACCTTTCTTAATTTTAAACCATTCAATGTTCCCATGTTCTGTTTGAACAACTGCTTCTTGGTCCAGGTCCAGGTTCCTCATGAGCACATTTAAGTGCTTAGGAATACTCATACTTCACAATGTTGTCCATATCTGGTTATGATCCACACAATCGAAAGCCTTTGCGTAGTCAGTAAAGCACAGGTAAACATCTCTCTGGTATTCTCTGCTTTCAGCCAAGATCCATCGGACATCAGCAATGATATCTCTCGTTCCACAGCCTCTTCTGAATCCAGCTTGAACCTCTGGAAGTTCTCTGTCAATGTATGATTGTAACCATTTCTGTATTACCTTTATTAAAACTTTACTTGCTTAAGATATCAAAGAGATTGTCCGATGATTTCCGCGTTCCCTTGGGTCACCTCTCTTTGGAATGGGCACAAATAGGGATCTCTTCCAATCAGTCAGCCAGATAGTTGTCTTCCAAATTTCTTGGCAGAGATGAGTGAGTGCCTCCGGTGCCGACTCACTTTCTTGAAAGATTTCAATTTTTATTCCATCAATTCCTGGTGGTTTGTTCTTTGCCAATTCATTTCAATGCGCCTTGGACTTCCTCCTTCAGGATCATTGGCTCTTGATCATACGCTACCTCTTGAAATGGTTGAACATTAACCATTTCCTTTTGGTACAGTGACTGTGTATTCCTTCCATCTTCTCTTGATGCTTTCTGCATCATTCAATAATTTTCCCAGTGCATCTTTCAATTACGAAAGTCGAGGCTTGAATTTTTTCTTCAGGTGCCCCCAGCTTGAGAAATGCTGAGCATGTTCTTCCTTTTTAGTTTTCTGATTCCAGATCTTTGCACATTTTGTTGTAATACTTGACTTTATCTTCTCGAGCTGATCTTTGAAATTTTCTGTTCAGCTCTTGGACCTCCTCATTTCTTCCATTTGCTTTAGCATCTCTATGGTGGAGAGCAAGTTTCAGTGTCTCCTTTGACACCCATTTTGACCTTTTCCTTCTTTCTTGTCTTCTCAATGACCTTTTGCTTTCTTTCTGTATGATGTTCTTGATGTCATCCCACAACTCTTCTGGTCATGGGTCTTTAATATTTAATGTATCAAATCTGTTCTTCAGATGATGTCTAAATTCAGGTGGGATATATTCAAGGTCATATTTTGACTCTTGTGGATTTGTTTTCATTTTCTTCAGCTTCAGTTTGAATTTGCATATGTGTAATTGATGGTCTGTTCTACAGTCTGCCCCTGGCCTTGTTTTCACTGATGATATGGAGCTTTTCCATCGTCTCATTCAGCAGATGTAGTCAATTTGATTTCTATGTATTCCATCTGGTGAGGTCCATGTGTATAGTCATCTGTTATGCTGTCTAAAGAAGGTATTTGAAATGAACAAATCATTGGTTTTGCAGAATTCTATCATTTGTTCTCCAGCATCATTTTTATCATGAAGGCTACATTTTTCCAACTACTGATCCTTCATCTTTGCTCCCAACCTTTGCATTTCAATAACCACTAATGATCAATACATCTTGATTGCATGTTTGATAAATTTCAGACTGAAGAAGTTGGTAGAATTCTTCTATTTCGTCCCACTGGCTTTAGTGGTTGGTGCATAAATTTGAATACTAATGGTATTAACTGGGTTTCCCTGTAGTTGCATGGATATTATCCTATCACCGACAACGTTGTACCTCATGACTGAGCTGGATATATTCTTTTTGACAATGAATACAACACCTCTCCTCTTTATCTTGTCGTTTCCGGTATAGTAAACCATGTGATTGTCACATTCAAAATGGCTAATATTAGTCCATTTCAGCTCACGGATGCCTAAGATGTCGATGTTTATGCTTTCCATTTCATTTTTGACAACTTCCAATTTTCCCAGATTCATATTTCGTACATTCCACATTCCGATTATCAGTGGATATTTACAGCTGTTTCTCTTCATTTTGAGTTGTGCCCCATCAGCAAATGAAGATCCTGTGAGCTTTTCTCCCATGGGCTTTACTCCATTTGCGTCATCACGGTCAAGTCTACTTTGAGGAGGCAGCTCTTCCCCAGTTGCATTTTGAGTGCCTTCCAATCTTAAGGGTTCGTTTTACGGCACTATATCTGACAGGGTTTTTCTGCTATTTATAAGGTTTTCAGTGACTAAATATTCGGAAGTAGTTCGTCACTCTTTCTTCCTAGTCTGCCTTCATCTGGAAGCTTATCTGAAACCTGTCCACCATGGGTGACCCTGCTGGTATTTAAAATACCAGTGGCATAGCTTTCAGAATCACAGCAACTCACAAGCCACCACAGTATGACAAACTGACAGACGAGTGGTGGTAGGTTTCTATGGTTCCTTGTTAAGTCTGTCTATCAGACCCATTTGAGGTGCTTTCATTGGCATAGATGGTGTGGCATTGGGAACCTCACACCACTGCGTTCATTACTCGGCAGCAGCTTATGAAGTTGTGCCCTTGTTACTGTGAGCACTTCCAGAATTCCACCTCACTGAAGTCACCCAGCCCCCCAGCAATAGACTCTGATGCTGCCCCCAGCTTCCCTTCCATAAACAACACACTGTAGTGGACATCCCTAGACATGGCTCCTGTGGGCACAAGTGAGAATGCCTCTGCAGGTCAGAGAATTCCCTCAGGATAGAGGACTGTCCCTGCTGATTGCACCTGGCTACCCCAGCCCCACCACTGTAGCTCCCTGTTTGCTCCCAGCCCTGCCAGCCGTGGGTGTTAACCTTCTTTGTCACATTTGCCAGTGGGTGTGAGATGCTGTCTTTGAGTGCTGGGATGTGCATTTGGCTCATGGCTAGTCAGTCTGAGTGTCTCTTGTGCACATGTTACGGAGGTCATGGAATGAGACGGGTGCTGCGCATGTCTCCCCTTCCACCATGCGCTCCAGTCCTTCTGAGCTATGTCGCTCAAGCAGCTGCAACCATTCCGCAGCTCCACTTCTGGAGGGCTTCACCTTGCTGATGGGACCTGACTCCTAACCCCACGCCTCTCTCTTTCTCCTCCCTTTCTCTCTCTGCCACTCTCCGTATCTTCAGAGACTCCAGAGCAGGATCCCGAGGTTGGACAGGGACCCTCGTCTCCTGTGACTGTCACTGTGTGTGGGAGAGAAGGGGGGCCCAGAGAGGACTACCACCCTAAGAGCTTCTGAGTGACCTGGGCCACGTCATTGCCAATAGTGTTGTACATCTGATGTCATCAGGAGCCTGAGGTCACTTCGAAGAAGTCAACAACAACAAAAACAACTTTCTTCCTATTTATCTTCTGTTTTTTTAGTGTTTTATTGTAAATTATATGATAGTTTACATGGGAGAACATTAGTTTTACATTCATTCTATCGTATATCGTATCACTGCCATGGTTACAATCTCCTCCATGCATCATCAACCAACCAAAGGGTAGACCCTGCAAGCCTGCCTCGTACACTCCCCCCACGCCCCAGTCTTCAGCACACAATCACTCTCCCTCTTTGGATCTAAAGTCCCCAACTGCACCATCGCTCCACGTGAGTTTTGTTACCCCATTGGCTCCTTCTGAAGCTGTGTGTCCCCTCAGATAATGACAGTGATGTTTACTCAGCACCTGTTGAGTCTCATCCATGTCAGATACTTTACATATGTCAGTGCGCAAACCCCCCTAACACACAGAAGCTCACAGGTGGGCTGTTGCCATTTGTACAGTGGGCCAGGAGGCTCAGCAAGGTTCAGGCGACTTGGTCTGATGTCACTGCAGAGCTGGGACTGGACTCACCTCGGCACATCCAGGTTGGGACAGGGTGGAGCTGGGGGCCAAGGCTCTGGGAACTCAGTGGTGACGGTAGGCTGGGAGAGCCCGTTCTGCACTCCAGGGACAGCCCTACAGTATTCCTGATGACCAGGCAAGAAGACCTGGTTCGGAGACTCCTTTCCTTCTCTTAAAGGAACTGGAAGACAGTCTTGAGGGAGCACGGTGTGCTTACGGCATGTGGAATTGGGGCTCGCATGTTGCTTGCACTTTCATCCTTGCCCCCTTGAGAATGCACCCCACTTTCTGTGTGCACCTCACCCTGTTGAGGGCTGGCAGGGGGATCCTCCACAGCCTGGCTCCCAGAAATACCTGTGTTTACAGCATGGCGAAGGGCTCCTTCAACCCAATGCAAATCTCTTTTTTCCTTTTTCTTTTCTTTTCCTCTATAAGCCCTAGAGTGGAAGAGTACTTCAAATCCCATTTTACAGCACAGAATTTTTCCTTGTTGTTTCCTAGCAAAGACCAATTGTAGATGAATAACTTGTGACCACGGAAATAAGACACCAAAGCAACAGTGCTGGGTGGCAAATTTCGCTGTTACCACAAACATCCTTTCTCTGAAGGAGCAGATTGGGAGCATTTGGGATTGTTTGTGTGTCCCTTCCTCAATCAGCTGGGGCGGGGCTGGCCTCCCAGCAGCCAGCAGTCTGTTCCTCTCCCGGCATGCTGTCTGCTGTCACCTGCACACTGCCCTCTTCCTACCGCGTTCACCGTTCACCAAAGAGCTGACCATGTCTCTCCCAGACAGAGACTCTGTGATCCAGAGCACAAAGCAGATGGTCAGAAAAGATGGGGGGTCATCCCAGCGTGTTTCTTCTGCTGTTCTATGAGCCAGAAGGAAGGACCTGGATCTCTTTTCTCTAGTCTCCAATTTGATGTCTGCCCCACCCAGCGATCACCAACTCCAGGGGCACCTTGTTGAGGGAGTGATACAGTGATGATGAAGCAGGCATCAGGATCAGAAGAACTCTCTTCTTTCCACACCTCCCCTTCCTCCCCAATAGCACAGTAATGGAGAGGACAAAGGAATAAAGAAAATGAGCTTTCTGAGATGTGAAGTCTCTTAGCCTTTCTGATCCCTTTCTGTCCTCCTGACATTATAGTGGAAACATTTTCAAAGAGAAAAATTATATAGTGACTGCCCATATCCCCAAGATTCTGTAATTGTCGACATTCTGTGATACTTACCTATCCATCCACCCATTATCCATTTCTTATCCATTCATTCATTCTATCAGCCTGCCCTTTCTTCCATCCATATATCCATCCATCCATGTATTCATCTACACACCCATCCATCCCACTTACCTATCTTTCCATCCATTCATGTTTCCATTTATCCATCCACACATCCATCCATCCATCTTCGTCTATCCTTCCATACAACCAACCTATTCCTCCAGCCATTCATGTTTCCATCCATCCATGTATTCCTGTATCCACCATCATCTATCCATGCACGCATCCATCCATCCACCAGGTTTTGATAGATACCATTCTTAGAGCAGTTTTAGATTTACAAAAAACTGGGAAGATACTACAGAGAGTCCCCACATGTCTCGCACCAATTTCCCCAACGTTAGAATCTTGCATTAATATGGTGCATACCAATATTGTCCACATGAGCAGGGTGTCCGGCAGCTTCAGGGCTGCAGCATCTGCCCTGTGGGAAACCTCCAGCTGTTCAGGAGCCAGTGGCACAGTATCTGACGCACATGCCACCTTCTCCTTTGCAAGCTGACTTTGGTTTCCGGTAGCAGGTGAGGCCAGGGCATCCACGCCATACAGAACAAGTCCTGGCATGTCATAGTTGGGAAGAGGCTGTGAAGCTGCCCTCTGACCACTGCTGGCCTGGACAGCATCCTCCTGGCATGCCAGGCGCAGGGTTCCGTGCTCAACTCCCGTGACGCTTCCCACCCACTTCCGGGGTGCCATTGGCTTTGTTTTGCGGAGGAGGGAACTGAGTCACACCAGGACCCCACAGCTAGACGTGGGGGAGGGAGCCAGGGATCAGCTTCTTGGCCATGATACCCGTAGTCACTCCATCTGGAATCCCCTGGGTGAACTCAGGGAGGTCCTTCAGCCCCAGAATTGGTATGTTATGCAACATGAATCTTCTGGGACAAGGAGTCTCCATTCTCACAAAGGATGAGCTTATCTGCACCCCTCGTTTTTCAGAGGAAGAGCCAAGAGGGGTCAGGGTGGCCAAGGGTGTTTAGCGGCTTAGATGAGGCATTGCCTTGGGGCCCCAGAACGAGCCTCCTGCTGGATGTTAGATCATTTGTCATTATTGTGCTTACTGTGTACGACTCAACAGCCAGAGAAGGGCTCACAGTGTGGGTGTAAAGTGAGGTGCACTTGTGCTCACATCCTTCTGGAAGTAAAACGGTGCCACGCCAGGTGCCCCCAACACTCCACCCCACCACCGTGCAAGCCCCCACTGTGCTGTGCATGAGCAGATGCATGCAGGACCAATGCATTTAAACACACCAGTTGCTGCCGAGCCAACTCGTGGCCCTGTGTGTGGCAGAGTAGAGCCACGTTCCATGGGGTTGTCAGGAGCTGCTTTTTCAGCAGTAGATAGTCAAACCTTTCTTCTGAGACTTCTCTTCATTGGTTCGAACCTTCAACCTTTCAGTTAGCAGCTGAGTGTATTGACTGCATCATCCAGGAACGCCTTGGCATCTTTAGCCTTTTTAGTGGGTCCTGTGTTTGGGAGGCCCAGCTGTTTTATTGCATCCACTCACCTTCGGTGCTGTGTAGTGCTCCACTGTATGAAGGTTCCACCTTTCTCTTCTTGCTAAGGGACAGTCATGACTTGGCTGTTGTGCCTGCAGTTGTGTGTGCACCGGGGAGAGGAATTGCTAGGTGGCCAAGTCACCATTCCCAGGGGAAGACTCGCAGCTGCCCACAGCCATTCTGGTGGGTGAGGGCACAACTTGTGTTTTAAAATACGACAGCATAGTTTCCTTGCTCTTCAGTCAGCCCTTTATTTACAGTTATAGTCTCAGTCACCTCATCGCCTAACTTCAGGTCATCCACACAAAGCCTGAAGTTTGGCCAAGGCTGCCAGCCCAGCGCCACAGGGACGGGTGGCCTCAGAGCCAGGGACCTTCAGGGGTGTGTGAGGGGGTGGAATGGTCGGTGCCAGGCTGAGATGGAATCTTCAACTCTGCCTCCTTGCCCTCTGGTAGTCTTGTGGGGAGTACTGATGTCATACATGAGGCCTTGGGTAGAAGGCTCCTGCTACCCCACAGTGTCTTCCACTGGACTGTCTCCACAGTTTGGTTTGAGCAGCCCTGTAAGGGGCCCCTGTGGGTGTGGCAGACTCACCCTCGCACCCCAGCCTGCCCCGCTCTGTCTATTAAGAACAGACCAATGCCTGCCTTTCTGGCAGCCTTCTCCTTGGGTGGCCTGGGAGCCTGATGTGTGGACCCCTCCCCCCCAGGCCACCCACATCTGGGGGAGGGAGCTGGAGTGGCTTGCAAAGGGGGGACTGGTGGAGGAGACTCCTGCTGAGGGACCAGGTACTTGGCTACAGCACCTCAGCAATGTGGCCCTTATGGTCCCCCTGGCCTTCGCCTGCCCTCTTGGCCAGTGCAGAATGGCCACCACTAACTGTGGGACAGCTCTCTCCATCCCTCCCACCCCTCAGGACCCTCCCTGACCAAATGATAGGGAAACCTCTCCTCCACATTTGGGAACCTGATCCTGATTCTGAGGTGTTGCCCCCCTCCAGGGTGTAACCCTGCGTCCACACCCTCCTACTTATTCAGGGGCCCTCCTGCCCGCCTCTTCATTTTGGGCAGTCAGAAGCCTGCCCAAAACGAAGATGACCAGAGACTTTACCTCTTTGCTGCAGATTGAGCACGTTTTATGTCTTCTCATATTTGAAAGGACTTGGTCACTTTGTCATTGTGTTCTCCTTTCTCTTTTCGTTCTCTGGCACCCTGATTCATCTGTTCTGTCCGGAGCTGCTCACATCTCCCACTTGGACCACACGTGCACACATGCACACGCACACACACACTGTCTATAGTCAGCCTGTGTGCTGCTCAGAACACAGACATCTGTCTACACAGCCCATTTGTCTCTAGTGGTATGTTTGGGGTCCCATGATTTGTGTTATTGGTCCAAGCTTATGAATACCTATACACGTGATTATAGACCTTGGCTCATGTGGTGTAACTCATGCTATTAGAGAAATGCATGTTTATGGTTTCTATGTAGAGTGGCCACTGGTTGGTCATCTGAATCAGGTCACTTCTGAGAGTGAAAGTACCGCTGATCATTGTGCCAGGACCCAGGAGTAAGCTGGGCAGGTGAGTGTTATGTGTAGAGTTAGGGACAGGGCCCAGCCCAGACAGTGAGCCACATCTAAGTGCTTAGCTCTCTTGGTCTGTTAGTGCATCTCCTTACAGTAGCCCCAGAATCACTGCCATCTCAGCTCTCATCAGCTGTGGGGTTCATGCTCATGAAAGGGTGGAGGAGAGCTTTGGATGAGCACGCAGCTATCTTGACAGAAGGCAGACACACTTCACATTTTCCTGTGCCCGGAGAAACCCAGACAAATGAAGCCAGCTTCAGGTGCATTTTCTGGTTGACATCTAGCTTTCAATTTACAATGCTGAGAGATCCCAAGAGTCCTCTGAACCCTTCCTTCTCCGTTGACTGTGCCCGTTTCTTCTGAGACAGAGGGATGTCAGGGCAGTGGACACTGGGCCTTTTAGGGAGAGGACTCTGGCCAGGAATGCTTGGACCCCTTGTCTTGGGAGAGACACATTCTGGGGAATGTCGTCTTTCCCTCCAGTGGCTGCGCTGGAATTAAGTGGACATGGGACCACTCCTTAGTCCCCAGTTAGCCCAGGCATGTCCTCACTGGAAGACAGTCTGTGGTGGTTTGCTCAGGGGGCTAGTTTGAAGACTACTGCTGTTTTGTGGGGGAGTGAAAGTGTTCTCTTTGATCAATTAACATCCCCTCCCCATTCTGTCATCTGTTTCAAATGATGTGAGGAAAGAAAGCTTCAGATTTGCATGTTTTTCCGAAGGCAGCAGCCCCCCCACCCACTAACTGAGAGCACCCCACTGAGAGGACACTCCCTCCGCCTGGTGCAATGGGTCACTAAGTCCCAGCTAGCAGCAGTCTCCGGAAACTGATTTCAGCTTGTGCTGTGCAAAGTCACCGTCTGCCTGTTAATAAAATCCTGGCACCGCTATCTAAGCTGAGTCCGGACGTTTTATGTGCCTAAGTCTACACATGGAGCACGTCTTTCTTAAGTGACATTTGTACCAAAATACAAGAGGGCTTCAAAAAATTCTTAGAATAATTCCATTACATGTTCATTCATTCTTCTCTGACTTTATACAGCCCCCTCAGAAGGTTTTTCAGAAGGACTTTGCCTAACACAAGTTTGTGGAAGAACTCCTGTGAATTTAATTTTGCCCAAAATGGTTCATTAAGAGCAAAAGACCCCAGAAGAAGTCCCTTAGAATTGGTGAACGTTTTAAAAAACAATGTAACTAACTGAAAATCAAATTCTGAAAGAAAGAAAGAAAGAAGGAAAGACAAAAAAAGTCCTGTGGAGAGAGTGTTTTAAAGACGCTCTCTCTTGGAGGGCAGCAACAAGAGAGGAGCCTGTCCTGGGTTCTCCTGTACTCAGTGTACGGAAAGAGCAAACGCGTGCTTGAGAGATCCGTGGCTGGGAGTTGTTCATGGGCGAAGAAAGCACCCTGGGATTCTTCTGGAACCTTTTCAGAGAAGTTGGATGTGGAGACATGGCTGTTTCAGTTTTAAATGTCATGTGCTTTATGGAAGAGGCAAGACTTACGTGTATAAAAAGTAGGTGACAGTCTACCTCAACACCAGCCCAACCTTCTTATCTTGGCAAATGAGTTTTAATTGTGGCTAAGTGTGAGAATTGTGAAGCTTTTGGAAACTGCCGAGTTAGATTATTTTTTCAGCGCTTTCCTTTTCATCTTGTTCAGCTATTACATCAGGAGTGTGTGTGAGAGAGAGCGAAAGAGAGAGGGAGAGAGAAATTTAGAATTGAGATCTGAACCCACACATACAGAACTAATCAATGGCCTCAAATCTTTGTAGTCTCGAGTTCCTTGAAAATGCTCCCAAAAATGTTTCCTTTCCTTTTGCAGGATGTAAAATCCTCTTCAGCTGTTCCACAAATCCTGAAATGCCTTTGTTTAACAAAACCAAACAAAACTTGTGGTTTGTCTCAAAATGACGAACCAAACTTGCAAAATCTAAGCCCCTGAAACTCACCCAGGCCATAAACCTTTCTGACTCAGCAAGCACAGTTTATGGAAGCCCCAGTAAAGGCTGAAGGATGGCAATAAATAAGTCGCCAGCTGTGATGCGGGGCCATGGACTTCTGAAGCTGAGGGCAGCCCGGTCCACCCTGCACTGTTGGCAGCTCAGAGAGCAGCCGTCTGAGCTACTCGGAGTTCCTTCAAGTAGGTCGGATGGGATGAGCTGGGAGGTTTAGGAGTGGACATTTCATCCCAAAGCACTCACCCAAACTTTGCCCTCAAACACGTATGTAAATACATGGATCCAAGAGCAGAAATAAGAGTCAAGCAGGTAGCACAAAATGGAAACTAGTAGCTTCTAAAGGATGATGTCAGAGACACTTGACGGTGGTAAAGAGCGGTCACTGGAGAAGAAAATCACATTTAGGAGCAGGTCAGAGGAAATGAGGGAGAGCCTTCTGTAAGATGGATGGACACTCACACATACTCCCAGCCCTGAAGGTGGAGTCAGGATAGAAGGTGGTTAGCTTTGTTATGCGTAGCCCCACAGCACCTAGGAACAACACCAAGGGCAGAAGGAGCCCAAGTTCAATTCTCAGATGGCATGAGCTGCTTCGTGGTTTGACTGCAGCATTAGCCCCTGCCAACGCCCTTGCACCAGGGCTCCAAGCTGTGGGTCCTCTCACCTGCCTGGCTCCAGGCACTGGCCCTCTTCCATGACTCTTGGGATGGGTGCTGGTGAGCGTGTACATCCCAATCACAGAATAAACCCCCAAACCAGTTCCCCTTCTCCACCACACAGAGGATGCTGTTTAGTTAGCTGATCTGTTAAGATCCAGATACCCCAGACATCCTTCCAGGGGTCGCTTCATTGTGAGTCTGAGTCCAGCAGGCAGGGTTAGAGGTAAGGCTGGAGCTTGCTCACCAGGTGGCTTTTAAACAGTCTACCTGCATTTGCTGAACCCCCACCCTGTGCCAGGGACAGTCCCAGGCAGTGGGCTGCAGCAGCAAACAGGACAGAGCTCCTGAACTCTGGGCACCCGCCCATGATACAAGGGGGCAGGGAGACAGAAAGCAGGCCAGTCAAAGAACTGCTGTGGTAACAATGAAGAGGTGTGAGGAGGTCTAGGGAAGAACATTCCAGGGAGGGGGGCAGTGAGCTTGTGTCCCCCACCCCTCACCTGTCAACCTGACCCTCTTAGTCTCCTGGGGCTGTCGTAAAAAAAATCGCACCCAGTGGGGGCTTTCCAGAACAAAGACGTACTTCACCCTACGTGGTCACTTCCCGGCCTGTCTCCCAGCTTTGGGTGGCGCTGGCCCTCCCCAGCGTCCTGTAGTTGGGTGGTCACATGGTGTTTTTCCCTGGGTGTCTCTCTCCATGCCTGCTCTCCCTTTGCTGAGACACCACTCAGGAGGAATGGGATTCCTGGAAACCCTATACAGGAGCGCATGAGTTAGACCAGACTCGATGGCACAACAAGAAGCATGGCTTTAACGACTGAGAGGACAGACTATTGTAGCACTGAATGACAGGTGGGGAACAGGCAGGATAGCCAGAGGACGGGGCTCTGGACTTTGGTCAGGCTGACAGGTGGGTGGGACAGCAGGTGAGGCTGGGTGTACTCCCCTCCCAACCCACTCACTTCCTCCTTTTTGTTAAAACCAACCAACCAAACAAAACATTTTATTGGGATTGGGAGGACTTTTACAGAACCTGTCAGTTTTATTCAACAGCTGATAGACTTTGTGTTTCATCTCACAGATTGCAGCCCCCACCAGGAAACATCCCTAATTTCTCTTCTTCCCTGTGTTTCCATTCCTCCTTGTGAACTTTGTCCTTGGGGAAATGCTGCCGTTTGAATCTCAAGTGGTTGATGATTCTTAGAATCTGAACACGAACTCAGTTTCAGACCTGAAGGGTGACGAAGGACCATGGTCTCAAGGGTTGCGCCCATCTCTATTCATCCAGTAAGGCTGGTCTCGTAATGGTTTTGAATTCTGTTCCGCATTTTCCTCTCACAGTTTCCATGTGATCCCTTCTGAGCAGTTTACAGTGGTATCTGGGCACTGTCGTGTTCTTCTGATCTCAGGGTTGTGGAGAGACTGATGTTGGTGTGGTCCACTAGTCTACTGACTAATTGTTCCCATGTGTCATCAATTTTCATCCCTCTTCCTTCCCTGGACAGAGGAACAGCAATCGCTGCACCTTAGGTGGCCACCCATGAGCTTTTAAGTCCCTAGTCACTGTTCATCAAAGTCGAATGTGGAACGTTGTCTTTGTGGGTGGACTGTGTTATGTCAATTAACCTTGGTGTTCCCCAAGACTGTGGTACTGAGCTCCTGGATCCAGTGACTCATTCCTTCAGGGTGTTTGGTCATGTCTAAAATGTTTTCTTAATTTTGCCACACTGGTCTGCTGACAGCAAGGTTGGCAGTTCAAACCCACCAGCTGCTCCTCGAAAACACTCTACAGGGTGGCTATGAGTCAGAACTGACTCGATGCACTCAACACCAATACTGCCCCACCACATCCATGGACATGTTTGCAGCAGCGGTCAATACCCACTCGTTTCCACAGCTGCCCTCTCTCCTCTGTTGCCCATCCCTCCAGCAGCAGTGTCTACAGCGGTGACAAGGATGGCCAGAAGCGGGCTCCCATTGGCCTTCTTAACACCATGTTCACACAGCATCCACATCATATAAGACATAACAGTGGTGTGACAGAAAGGGCCTATGTTCCCCACCCTCACCCCAACCCAGATCACCTTCACAGGCATACGGCTCAGACTTCACCTGTCTCTTTCGGGTGATACAATTCAGTGACTTTGTTTGAAGATGTTGTCAGTCACATTCACACGACGTTGGACTGGAGTAGAGGCTGCTTGAGTCTGAGGTGTGTCCTATAAAGGAGAGAAGGGACTCAGAGACAGAGGGAAACAGCCTTGTGGTGACAATTATATTACAACTGCAAGCCAGGGAACACCTGGGCCCTGCCTCTCCCAGCTGGGAGACAGGCGTGGACAAGGTCATCCTGGTGAGCCTCACGATCTCTGACTCCAGCTTCCAGAACTGTGAGACAGTCCATTTCTGTTCTTCTGAGTCACTCGGGCTCTGGGCTTTTTTGCTGCCTCCCAAGAAACTAAGACAGGGTTGGGGTGGAAGCCAGGAGGCCCCCACCTGAGACCCAGCAGTGGTGACATGGGACAAGGTGGTACCTTCCAAGAAAACGGGCTCCGTGCAGGCGACAACAACCTGTCATTGCCTCATGGTTCTAAAGGGCAGGAGTCTGGGGGTGGCCTGCCTGGGCCTGCCTGGGTCAGGGCTGGGGTCTCAGCTGAACACCCAGTGGGAGAGGAAACCACTTGCTTGCTCACTCAGGCTTTTGGCAGAATTCCGTTCCTTGGGGCTGAGAGGCTCCTGTTTTGTGTTGTCACTGTGTTGTGGTTCTTATCACTGTTAGCTGGAGAGGACCTTCAGCTCCGAGAGACTCTCCCCCAGTTCCTTCCACATGATGTTCCCCAACATGCCAGCAAGGGTGAGAGTGACCCAGCATAGCGGGTGCTGTGATCTTACCTCAGGGGATCTCGTCACCACACACCCGGACTATCAGCTCTGGGTCAGGATTAACTCATGGTCACCCACACTCAGGGGAGGGGTGCATCTGGGTGTGGACAGCAGGGGATCATAAGACCACTCTGTGTCGGCCCTCCCTAAGCGGTGCCTGTGGTCATGGTGAAAAGTGGATGTTTCACGGAATGTTTTGAGTCCCCCATGAGAAACAGCACATTTTTCTTCCCGTTTTATAGACGAGGAAGCAATGCCCGTAGAAGTAGAGCTTTTATAAGCACGACAAATGATTGTGCACTAAGTCTATAAAACCCTAGGGTGAGGGAGAGCCAGGGAGACAGGACTCCAGGACGGAGACAAGATGGGAACGCTGGTCTCTCACGAGGCTGTCTTCTCCGTTCCTGTTATCTATTGCTAGGTAACGAACCACCCCAAACTAAACACTGACTTCTATTTTGCTCATGAATCTACTACTTTGGCAGCTGCTCCTCGGCGCGGCGTCAGTGGGACCGGCTCAAGGGCGGGGTTGGCGTCGCCTGCAAGGCGGTAGACCCGCATGTCGCAGTGGGCACTGGCGCGACTACTGGCCAGAACCCAGCAGCAGCGGCCTGTGTGGCCTGTCTCTTCCCAACAGGGTGTCTGGGTGCTAGGAGCAAGCGCACCCCAAGAGAGAGAGCTAGGTAGAAGTCACAACAGTTTCCTGACCTATTCTGGAAGTTAGGTGTTGTCACCAACGTGGCCAGAGTACATAGAGGCAAGTGACCCAAGGGAGAGAGAGGGTCGTGCTCTAAAGCCAGCATGCCATCTGGAGACACATGAAGACCCAGAACAATCCAGAGTGGGCCACTGGTGACTGGACGTTAGTTTCTGATCTTGCTGCCAGTCAGTGGCAACTAGGGACATGTGGGCTCCGCTGTACCAGTCTCAGACAACTGCATGGTTCAGGCGTTTCCTGAGTCTTCTTCCTTTGGGAACAGGGATGACGACACTGGTTCTTCTTGCCCCATAGGAAGTCCTATGAAGATGTCACGTGTTTGGGCAGATGTGGCCAGTAGCCATGGCTGGTGTGTGGGATGTCACAGACCCCTTAGTCCCATCAGGACAGTCAGACACCCCCCTCCCCCCCCCCCCCAATACCTCTCACGTCCCTCTCCTGACAATCCAGCTACACAATCCTCGGCTGCCTGCTGGAGACTCTTCCTAAGAGGCGGGACTTCCCACAATCCGTCCAATGAATATTGACGCTGTACGCCTATGGACCCAGGCACTGTCTAGATGTCTGGGATGCTCAGCTGACTTCCCTTCCTTCATGGAGTTTATGCTCAAGAACCAACAGCCTTCGGTAGTCCGTTAGCCAGCTGTTCCAGTCCTTTAGGAAATGTGGCAGAAGGTTTTCAGTTTTTATCTGGATGTCCTCGTGTTCTGTGGGGAGGCTGACGAAGACTCCTTTACAAATGGTCCCTTTACATCTCAGTGACATTGATGGCATTCTTGAAGTTGTGGAGCCCTTCCCCCCCCCCCCCGCCATTGACATGAACCTCTGAATTCCCTCTGCAATCTTCAGAGTTGCTGTTGTCCATTGAATCCCATAGAGATCCTTAAATGAGCTCAAAGCAGACATTATTTACTAGTGAAGCTAAACTGGTGTTTGGTTTAAAGAAGACTCTAGAGCATCAATCGATTGATTAATCAAACTATCAGAACAACACAAAACATAAAACTGGCACCTTTAGGTTCCGCAGTAAGTTGGACGTAAAATTACGATGTTGGTGTTGTAGTTGTTAGGTGCCTTCCAGTTGGGCCCTCATGTCAGCAGGACAGAAACCACCTCTTCCTACACCATCCTCATCATCTGTCCTATTTGGAGCCCATTGTTTAGCCACGGTGTCAGTTCATCTCCCTGAGGGTCTTCCTCCTTTTCACTGACCCTCTCCAGCATGACGTCCTTCTCCAGGGACTGGCCCCTCCTGATGACATGTTCAAAATACATACGGCCATATGACCTAGCAGTCCCACAACTAAGAGTATACCCAAGAGAATTGAAAACAGTTGTTGAAAGGAAAGCTTGCATAGCTGAAACATGGAGTCATCCAAAACATTCATCAACACGAATGTATAAAATGTGGTCCGTGAGCACAATGCAATAGTATTCAGTCATAAAATGGAAGGAGGTTGTGATGCATGCTGCGACATGGGTGAACTCAGACCCATTGTGCTAAACAGCAGAAGCCAGGCATCAGTCTTACCTGTAATACTCCATTTGTATGAAATGTCCATTTAGATGAAATGGACTCTATTTATATGAAATGTCCAGAACAGACAAATCCCTAGACACAGAAGTGCTAGTGGTCCCCAGAGGGCCAAGAGGGGGAAGTAGTGACTGCTGATGAAGGTGCTGGGAATGTTCCAGAACTACATGGAGGTGTTGGTAGCCCAACATTGTGTATCCTAAATGCCACCGGATTCTTTACTTTAAAATGATTAAAGTATAAACTTCATGTGTATTTTATCGTCATAATTTTTTTCAACTTTTTATGGTAAATTGAGTGAAGGTTTACAGACAAGATCATCAGTTTTACGTTTAACAAATCACACACTTTGTTTCATCTCAGTAATTGCATCCCCTCCATGTAACAACAGTGATCCCACTTCCTCTCTGTGATGTCTGTTTCCATTCCACCCTCCTCCCCATCCCTTCTCCACTATATCATTAGGGAAATGTTGCCCTTTTGATCTTGTGATTGACCATTCCGTGGTGTTGTTCCATTATATACCTACCTACTGCTTGGCTGAAAATTGAGCCACGAGGGTGAGTTCTTTCCAGACCTAAACGGTGGTCGAGGGTCATAGTCTCTGGTTCCTCCAGTCTCTAGTCTCTTTCTGATTAGTAAGCCCAGTCATTTAAAAAAAATTTTTTTTTCAAAGAATTTTGAGTTTTGTTCCACACTTTTTCCCACTCTATCTGGGACCTTCTAAGTGATCCTTTTCATAGCAATTGATAATGGTAGCCGGGCACCATCTAGTTCTTCTGGTCTTCGAGTCATGGAGACTGATGATCACCTGTTCTATTAGTCCTTCAGTGAACTAATTGATTCCAAGCATCTTCAGTTCTCGTCACTCCACTTTCTTCCACACATGGTAAAAATTAAAAAAAAAAAAAAAAAAAAAAAAAGTACAGTTTTAAAAATTTGCTTGGAATGGTAATCTGAATCTCTCTCAACCGTCATGGACATTTCAGTAATGAGTAGTATGCTGCTAACCACAAATTCTGGTCCCATTTTAACCAAACCTTTGCATAATAGGAACTCATACAACACGCCGGACACACAGCCTGGCCAGAGACACTTGTGGCGGATTGATTCACAATCAGTTTCGTCACCTCAGACGAAATACATGGAGCCCAGATGGGTTCTAGAATTCAACTGGTTTTCAGAAGTAATTCAATCTCTGTTGACCCAGGCACTCCACTCTGTCCCCTCTCTTTCCATGCCTGTGAATATAATATGATTTTATATAATCCTGGACTCTACAAGTACTTCCATGGAATCTGAAATGCTGATACTCACACCAGATGCTTTTCCAACCAACCGCTCGGAGATCTCAACAAAGGTGATTTGTGACCACCCGTGACATGCTGCTGGTGGGAATGTGGAAAGTGGAAAGAGGCGGAGTGAGCCCAACACCCCCAAAAGGAGATGTGTACTCTTGGTTTGGTTTCAATTAAAGCTTTCTCTCTGCGGCCACTGTGAAGGTAGGATTGCCCTGGCAAATAGCATTTCATGTAATTGGCGCTGATGGTCACTGAGCCCACAGGGCTGAGACCGACACCCCTGGGCACTGCTGATTTAGGTGAAATTGAACAGCTGGGCTCTGACCACAAACTCGTCGAAACTCAAATGCCCCAAATGAGTCGGTTTACAGAATAGAAGCTTCACTGTGCTCTAAATCAGGAGCTGAGCCAAGCCTAGTCCCATGTCCTGCTGCTAGCCAGGGCTCTGGTATGGGTCCTGGGGCTGGGGACTCCAGGTAGCCTCCCTGCCTTGCCTGGCCAGTGGAGCACCCACAGTCCCATGGGCACAGTCCAGGCAGGAAGGATGGTCTTGGGACAACACATTTCCTAAACCACAGGTCTTAATGAGCAGAGCTGGACCCGTTAGCTGCCTCAGCGCCAAGCTCAGTCTTCACGCCAGGCTTGCCACTTGTACATCCTCTCTCCTGAGTCCTGCTAACCTCATTCCTTGGTACCCTGAAGTCAGGCTGGTGCCAGCTCTGGTCCTCTGTCTCTCTCCTCTGTATATGTTATTTATAAAAATCTGTCTTCACTTTTTGAAGAGATAAGTTGGTGGCAGTTGATTGTTTTTTACTGAAAGGTTAGCTTGCTCTTCCTTTGCTAGTGCCCCAATAGCATGTATCACTAGTGAGACCTAGAAGGTTTTCTGCGTGGCTTGTATTGGAGGACCAGGGTGGTTTGGGATGACGTGGAGCTGTGCTGGATGTTTGTGCATCCACCCCACTGCCTACCTCTGGGGCTCTCCACCTACCACCGACTACAGGAGCCCATTGGCTAAGCGCTCAAATAGTAACAGAATAGTGGGTGGTTCAAACCCAGCAACCACTGAGAAGGAGAGAGATGAGGCAGTCGGCTTCCGTAAGGATGGCAGTTGTGAAAGCCCTCAGGGGCAGTCCTGCCCAGGAATGGTGCCAACTCCTCTTTCTCTCTCCTTTTCTTTTTTCTACAGGGTCACTGTGAGTCAGAAACAACTTGACTGTTTGGGGTTTTCAAACCACCTGCTACAGTCAGGGTTTGTACAGCCAGAAAGGGGACCCCATCCTGCCTCAGGGGATGATGTATCTCATACCTCTTCACTCTTCACACACCTATACATTTTTTTTCCTCCCTAGATTCAAGATTTTAAAGAAGAACACACACACTTAGGTCCTTCCTGTGTCTGTATATTGCGTATTAAACATTTTTAATAAGTTACAGTCTATAAAGCATCCCTGACATTGACCGTCACAGACATTGCACAAAATAAAAGCTCCAGTTTACTTTCTTTCCGGGTTGGATTGGATTTCTAAGCGCGTCAGAATGTTCCAGAATTGGCCCCCACTGACATATACACGTTCTACCCGCATGGCTCTCCCTGCAGTGCTGTTCCTCCCCACCCGAGCCCCCTCAGCAGCTTGCCTTGCATTGCTCCTTCGGTCTCTGAGATCCCTGGCCTGTCAGTCTGCTGCATTATGTCCAGAAGGAGCGGGGCTACTCCACCTTGACCAGAACCAGAAGGAAGCCCAGAGTCCCAGCTTTCCAGCCTTGCTTCCCTGCCAAGGTCCCGCCATCACCCAGGTTGCAGGGACGTTTACCATTGTGGTCATCAGCAGTTCTCTAATTCAGAGCCCCAATGCAGGACCTTCCCCCCATTGATCAGGTTTGAGGAGACTCATTGGGTCACCAGGACGCTGACCCCCCAAACCTGTCTCAGACAAGGATTGACTCAAGCATGAACACTGACCACTTCCTCGGGAGGCCTTGCGGCTCCTGGACCCAATTTTCTTCACATAGCACCTCACGCTCATTTCCCATCAGTTAGTCCCCTCCTGAAGATACACTCAGGAGAGAGGCATTTTAATCCCTCTCGAGTCTGTGACTTCCTGGGGGGGCCAACAAAATCCATCTAGAGCATGCTGAAACCCTCAGACTCGTTTTCCATGAGGAGGAGCGCCAACATGTGGGGGAGAGTGGCTCATGAGTCACCCGGGAGGCCAGGGAAAGGGGCAGAGAGTCATATGTCAAGGCCACTACCCTGGCGGCTGCTATTTGATGGTAGGTTGTGGGAACAGACCAAAACAGGAACAATATTTCCTTTTAAGAAATTAAAATTGCTCTATGGAACTCATGCAAAAGGTATGAGCTCCATACAGCAGTTTAACATTACATCAACCAACCAACCAACCGGAAACTGAAAACAAATCAGACCCCCCCAGCTTCTTCATCAGTAATGTGAAGACAGCGGCATCCACCTCGTAGTGCTGTGTGGTTGGTTGAGGACATAGGAATTGATCAGCACAGTGCTTGTCACATGAGTAAACCCCATACAAATGACTGTTTTCACAATTATTGCTTCCTTAGCCTTTTATTCCACCAGTTTCTTTTCGGTCTTCCATGTGATTATATTGGAGTCCTGATACGGCACTGTATGATCAACACTGGACTATTAACCACAAGGTCGATAGTTCAAACCCACCAACTGCTCCTCAGAACCCCTATACAGGGTTGTCAGGAGTTGGAACTGACTTAATGACATTTTACAACAACAAAAACATTCACTTTATTATACAACAAAACTGTTTGACGAACTGAGAGAGTCCTTTTGTTTTTCTGCCTGTTTTCAATTCCTATGCTTTCAAACTTGTTTTACATATTAAATTTGGGGAAAGGGGAAGCGCTTGGAAAGTCCCATGGAAGAGACTAGAAACTGGAAGTTCTAAAATCCTGAAGCATGACATCAGAAAGAGGCAGCGTTGTTTACACAAGAGAATACCTCTTCCAGTAACCCAGGACTTCCACTCGTGTCAACAATAGAGGCCAGAGGAGGGACAGTTGGAGAAGTCTGGAAACCAAGACTCAGTTTTTCAGTTCTGGTGTTTGCAATTGGGCTCAGGCGATTGGTGCAGCCAGGGAAATATTCTGAGCATCTTCTAGCTCACCCCAAAGGCAGCATTGGGCTTTGTCTGAGTGTGGCCTGGTATGAGCAGGGAGGAGGCTTCCAGAAAACTGGAAATGTCTGAACTGAGTTGAAGAGGTTGGGGATGTTAAGGACTGAAGCGGCTTCTGATCATGTAGCTTTTCTCCGAACTCCTTCCAGTGGGGAATGCCAGCTACATCCCTTTCAGAACTGCACACAGAGAGAAACATGAGCCTTCTTCAGGTTCCTTACCCCTCGCTGTCATTTCTAAGCTGTCGTCTTCCCTCTTGAACATCTCTGAGCAGTCTCCCTGCTATTGAAGGTCATCACCACAGATGAAGCCCACTGTCCTTCCAGCCAACCCAAGAAATGTTAGCACTGGACCCTCCGTCCTCCTCTCTACCCTATCTCCAGACAGCACCACTAATTGGCTTAGCAGAGGCAATGCAACTCACTTCTGGCCAATGAGATATGAAAGGTGGTCTCCTGAAGGCTGCTTGGAAATGCTTCCTTTATCTAATTAAGGATCGGCACTGGGCTGTGAACCACAAGGTCGACAGTTCAAATCCACCAGCTGCTCCTTGGAGATCTAATACAGGGTCATTGTGAGTCAGAACTGATTCGATGGCACTTAACAACACCTAATTAAAGAGACACAGGGAACAAAAGGATCCCTTTTCTGCCCTTAGGTCTGGAACTACTGTAGTCATGTGACTAGCCTAAAGATAAAGCTGGATGGCAGAGTGGAAAGAAGGAAGGAGGTGTCTTTGATGACACTGTGGAAGGCCTGAGTGACCAGGCAACTAGCCCTCCCTCTGATCTCACTTCATGTGTTAGTAAATCTCCTCATTGCGTGAGGTGGGTTCAGACTCATAGTGACCCTTCTCCATCAACACAGAACATGGTGCCATCCTCCCCAGTGCTGCCATGTTAGAGTCACAGTGCCAGTCCACTGAGGGTCTCATTTCATGAAGACTCTGTAAGCGACACAAATATCCTATAAAGCCATCTAGTGTTCCCCACATGGCAGTCATTCCGTTTCCACCCTCGATTTATTTCCTGGTCCAGGCACCCCAGTGGTAGACAGTATCAGAACTCCACTCTGTGGACAGGTAGGTGTTGCTGGGAGACGCAGCTCTGGATACACCCAGAGGGGCAACAGCGACACTTCCACAGAGCTGCTCAGATGCTGTGGAACCAGTATTTCTGTTCAGTGTCCCTTTCTGGACACATGGCCGAACTTCTTTTCCCAGCCTCCTCTGCAGGTGGGCTGGGCCATGTGACTAGTTCTGGCCAATGGGCCATGCCACAATGTGACTTGCATCCCTTGTGGTCAAAGTAAGTAATTACGTGTGGAGGACCCTCAGGACTGGGCTCCCTTCCTGTAGCAAACCTGACACCCAGTGCTGGGACAGAGCCCCAGGTAGACACAGCCTGGGATGCCAACCTCCTAACCAAGCAAAGGCCTGGGGAATCAGCTCAAGCCATCCAAAAATCAGCTTTTGCTGTGGTCACCCCTAAACTGTTGTGTAGTGACTGCAGCAGAGTCTTGCCTGCCCTCATTCCCTGCTTTTATTCATGGGTAGTTTTCTTCTAAGGAACGTACATTTTTACTTAAATTTACTTAGAAACTCAATGCACTATTGTCTTAGTTTTCTCTAGTCCTGCTGTAACAGAAATACCACAAGCAGACCTTTGTCCTCTTGTGGTCGGTTGTTATTGTTAGGTGCCATCAAGTTGGCTCCTACTATGCACAACCGAAGAAAATCATGCCCATTTCTGCACCATCCACACAGCTGTTAAGTCTGAGCCACTGGGTCAGTCCATAGCATTGGGATCTTCCTCTCTTTTGCTGACCCCCCACTTTATTAAGCATGACGTCCTTCTCCAGAGAGTGTCCCCTCCAGATAACATGTCCAAAGTACCTGAGACAAAATCTCACCAGTCTCCCTTCTAAGGAACGTTCTGACTGTACTTCTTCCAACATAGATTTATTTCTTCTGGCAGTCCCTGGTACTTTCAATATTCTTTGCCAGTGTCATAATTCAAATGTATCGATTCTAGGATCTTTCTAATTCATTGTCCAGTTTTCACATGCATATGAGGCTATTTAAAATATCATGGCTTGGGTCAGGCGCGCCTTGGTCCTTAAACTGACGTCTTTGCTCTTGAGTACTTTAAAGACATCTGGTGCAGCAGATTTGCCTAATGCAATACAGCATTTGATTTCTTGACTGCTGCTTCCATGAGTGTTGGTGGTTGATCTGAGCAAAATGAAGTCTTTGACAACTTTAATCTTTTCTCCATTTATGTGGATGTTGACTGGTCCAGTGGTAAGGATTTCTGTGTTCTTTACATTGAGGTGCAACCTACACCAAAGGCTGTGGTCTTTGATCTTCGTCAGTAAGTATTTTAAGTCCTCTTGGCTTTCAGAAAGCTTGGTTATATCATCTGCATATCACAGGTGGTTAATGAGTCTTCCTCCAATCCTGGTGCCACATTTTTCTTCATATAACCCAGCTTCTCAGATTATTTGCTCAACATTCAGATTGAGTATATACAGTGAAAGAAGACAACCCTGGTGCATACCTTTCCTGGTTTTAAACCACTCAGTGTCCACTTGTTTTGTTTGAACGACTGCGTCTTTTGTCTATGTACAGGTTCCTCACGAGCACAGTTAAGTGTTCAGGGATACTCATTCTTTGCAATGCTATCCATAGCTTGTCATGTTCCACACAGTTGTAAGTCTTCATATAGTCAATAAAGCACTGAAATGGTTAAATGTTAGCCAATTCTTTTTGGCATGGTGACTCTGTGTATTCCTTCCATCTTCTTTTGATGCTTCCTGCATCATTCAGTATTTTGCCCATACAATCCTTCAATATTGCAAGTCAAAGCTTCAATTTTTTCTTCAGTTCTTTCAACTTGAGAAATGCTTCTTACCTTTTGGTTTTTCAACTCCAGGTGTTTTCATATTTCATTACGTTACTTCACTTTGTGTTTTTGAACTACGCTTTGAAATGTTCTCTTAATCCCTTTTACTTCATTATTTCTTCCATTCGCTTTAGTTCCTCTACATTCAACAGCATGTTTTGGTCTCTTCAGATGGCCTTTTCTTTCTTTCCTGTCTTTTAATGATCTTTTGCTCTCTTCATGTATGGTGTGCTTGATGTTATCCTACAGTGCTTCTGGTCTCTGGTCATAAGCGTCCAATGTGTCAAACTTGTTGAGATGGTCTCTAAATTCAGGTGGGATATACTCAAGGTCCTATTTTGTCTCCCATGGGCTTATTTTAATTCCTTTAGCTTTGATCTGAACTTTCATTTGAGCAATTGATGATCTGTTCCACAGTCTGGCTTTGTCTCTTCCCACAGATGGGGTCAGTTTTATCATTGTGTAGTTTATCTGGCGAGATCCAGGTGTATAGTCACCATTTGTGTTGCTGTAAAAAGATATTTGCAATGAGGAAGCCGTTGGTCTCGCAAAATCCTCACAGTTCTGGAGGCTGCAGCTGTTGCATTACATCAAGTCAGTTCCAACTCATAGTGACCATGCTTAGCATTTTCCAGGCTGTAAAACTTTATGGGAGGAGAAAGCGTCATCTTTCTCCTGCTGAGCGGCTGGTGGACTTGAACTGCTGATCTTGCAGTTAGCAGTCCAACACATATCCCACTATGCTGCCAGGGCTCCCTTGTTGTTGTTGTTGTTAAGTGTTGTTGAGTCGATTCCAACCCATAGCGACCCTGTATAGGGTTTCCAAGGAGCAGCTGGTGAGCTTGAACCACCGACCTTGCAGTTCAAACGATTTTGCAGTCTGACGCATTAACCACAGCGCCACACCAGGACTCCTTTAGAAGGCTAAAAGTCTGAGTTTCGAATGCAAACTCTAGGGACTGCTTAGGAGGAAGGTTCTTGCCTCCTTTCAGCAGCTGTGGGCTTGGCTTTCCTTGGATAACTCCAGGTGTCTTGGCATCAACCACCCTGTGAGTCTGGCCAGTTCCCAACAAGGTACCGTGCCTCCTTTTATCTCTTGTAAGATAAAGGGTGTTGTGGGCCACACTGCAGGGAAGCGCCATGCCATTGGCTCAGGACTGTGACAAAAGTTAGGGTGTTGCCTGCCACCTTTAATCGTCTTACAACTGATTGGCTGATTGCATCATGGGAAATGATTAGATCATTGCCTAGCTGCCACATTACATCATTGCAGAATTGCCAAACTGCTGAGAACCATGGTCCAGGCAAATTGACATGTATTTTGGGAAGGGAGAGACAATTCAATCCATGACAACTATTATAAACAGAAAACCAGTATCTTTTAGAAATAAATGTAATGAACTAATGAACGAAAGCAATTGTTGCTGGAGGTTGATCTCCCTGAGTCAGTTCCTGGCACTGCAGAGGGGGAGTGATGAAGGTGGGAGAAGTGTTGGATTGCCGTCAGCATTGACTGAGACTCCCCTCCAGGTGACAGATGCCTGAAGAGGAATTGAAAAGAGACTTCCTAACTCCTTAATCACCTGCCACCCTCGAGGTCACAAGCAGGAACAGCTCATCCTTGGGGTGCAGCACAGGGGGCCCTAGTGTTCTACCATTGCAAGGCCCCCTGGTGCATGGTGCAATGAGGGGCTCCTCGCCACTTCATGCACTGTCGCCTCCTGGGCTCCACTACCCAGGGGGTCTTCTGGAGTGTCTGAGCCACCCTTGCTGATCTGTCCCTCTGTGAGTATCCAGAGCTGCCCACCTGCCTGAGCTCCTGACCACAGGAACCATCCTGCAGTGGATCATGGGAAAGCACCTTGGTTGAAAGCAAGATGCTGTTAGCGTCTCTCAGGCTGGGCTGCCGAGGGACCCTGACAGCCACCTTCTGAGGCCTCCTCTGGAACCTCAGCTCATGTAACTACTGGTACGCATGTTGTTGTTAAGTGTCGTCGAGTTGGTTCCAACCCATAGTGACCCTATATAGGGTTTCCAAGGAGCAGCTGGTGAGCTTGAACAGCCTACCTTGCAGTTCAAATGACTTTGCAGCTGGCACATTAGCCCATGGCGCCACCCTAGGACTCCTGCTGGTCCACGTAGGCTCTGTCTTATTTTGAGCATTCCCATTTTAAAACCAGAAATCCTCCATGTTTTCTGTTAGTGCCTGACATATGAAAAGAAGCACTCCTGGCTTAGTAGGTTATGCATTGGACTGCTAACCACAAGGTCAGCAGTTCGAAGCCACCAGCCACTCCACAGGAAGCAGACGAGGCTGTCTGTTCCCGCAGAGAGGTACCGTCTCAGAAACCCAGGGAGCAGTCTCCTCTGTCCTGCAGGGTCACTGTGACATGGAATCAACTCGATGGCAGTGGGTTTGGTTCTTAATTTATTATTTAAAAGTTTTCTGGGTAAAAAAATATAATCTCATTTTCCTTCGTACCTTTTCCCTCCAGTAGAACAGCGAATAATGAAAGACAGTGAGAAATCTGGCGTCTGCATCATTTGCTATTTGAAAGGGGGACGGTCTGGGGTTCAAATTCAAATCCACCTAAGTCTGAGCCCCAAGAGCCACAAACACCACCCAGATACAGCATCCAGTATCGTGGCAAAGAGACCATACCAACATGTGTTGGGGGCAGAGAGAGATGCTGGCAAGCACACTGCTCTGAGTGTTAGTGACCTCATCTTAGAGATGAGAAACACGAGGCTCAGAGAGGCTAAGTCACTTTTCCACAGCCACACAACACTGAGTGGTAAAGCTGGCACACACTCCCATCTATAAGTGTGCGGTGAACCCAGTCTGCGAGTCAAAGGGATCACACCCAAGGAAAGGGAACTGTAGTCTGAGGGAGCGTCTTCCAGTGTCTGGATCTGGTGGTGGGAAGCCATAACACAGCAAGCCTAGGTACAGGGTGCTGGAAGGACGCCAGGCCCCAAACACAGACAGGTTCATGGGGCGGTGGAGCGGGCCCACCAGTCCTGAAAGGCAGCACGGTGGGCTTTGGAGAGTAGGCCTGTCTTCATGTCATCTCTAGGAAGGTGTCAGCACCCAGAGAAAGTTCCAGAATTGGGGCAGGGCACTGACCTTCTGGATAGAATGGCTGCCAAATGAGTAAACAGGAATCCTCAGATGGGGGTCTAACTTCATCCCGACCAGACACATGACCTGGCGAGCAGGAGATTGCCTGTCTGGGCTTGGTGTCCCTGTCTCTGTAATTGGCAAAAACAACGCCAGCTTGTATCACGGCAATCCAATGGTGCACAGCATAGTGGCATCTTGAGATTACGCTACTACAGTGTTCTTAGAATTTTCTAGAAAAAAAAAACGTGTTCATGTATACACACACACAAAACATGATCTCCAGTGGGGAAATTGTTAATATTTTATGAGGTTGTGGTTAAACCAAGAACTGAAGTCTCAGCCAAGGCAATCAAATGTGAAAACCCCCGGGGAAGACGACTCCAGTTCTCTCTCTAGAGCCACGCGTCTGTGTAGCAACCAAGCATCAGGACTCTATTGCTTTACCTAGTATATCCCCCCTAAATTTTATTGTGGTCTAATACATATATAATAAAACATTTCTTCTTTTGATCATTTTAAAGTGGACAATTCAGCAACATTAATTATATTCACCACGATGGGCAGACATCATCATTATCCATTTACAAATGTGTTTCATCCACCCCCCAAAAGAAGAGTAACTCTGTACCCCTTAAGCAGTAGTTGTACATTTCCTCCCTCAGCTCCTGGTCACCTCTAGTCTACTTTCTGTCTCTCTGCATTGATTGATTCTGGAGTCCTTGGGGGAAGGTGCAAACAGTTAAGCACTCAATGATTAGTCTGTAGGTTGGCCATTCCAACTCAGCGAGAGGTGCGTTGGAAGAGAAGCCTGGCTATCTACTCCCAAAAAGTCACAGCCTTGAAAATCCAGTGACGCAGTTCTACTCTGCATGCGTGTGTCAGCATCATTCGAACTTAACCCCAAGGCAGCTCGCAGATGCAGGTATTTCCTATCAGTGGGGCCATAAGATATTTTTCCTTTGTGCCTAACTTGATATCACTCAGTAGGGTGTTGCCTTGGCTCATCCATGCCATTTCGCTTTAGTTTTGTTTCTCTGATTCATCTGTTAATGGACAGCCCCACCACCCACCTACCTCCAAGCCCCTGAGGGCTCCAGATGTTGTGCGTTCAAATTGTCACCCCAAACAGTTATCTGAAATGATTTGGATTTGATTTTATGTTGTGTTCCTCAAATCTGCGATCCCTTTGAACAAGTCAACAACAAAACAGAAGGTTTCAGTGAGGCCCCAGCTCGGCTGCAGCTAAGAATGGTTTATTACTGTGTGTTCCACTTGGAACTGCCTCGCTCAACAACAGGCTTAGCACCTGACGCTCACACCTTCTTGGGACTAGGGCAGGGGTAATTTATTCAGTACTGAAGGCCTCCTGCCCGGCCTCCTGGGGTGTTAAAGAAAACAGAGGTGAGTCTTCTTTGTAAAGCAACTCACTTACTGTTGGAAGTGAGAACTGGAAAGGGAGCCTGGCCACAGAGAATTGATGATGCCCATAGAAGCACTGAACTGCTAGCCATCCCATCGGCAGTTCAAACCCACCAGTAGATCCTAGGAAACACTATACAGAGTCTCTGTGAGTCAGAACTGACTTCATGGTACAAAACAACAAAACAATGTTCCATCTAAAGACAAAGTACCAGGTTTCCACCGGCTCACTCATTATTTAGCATCCATCACCATCCCCTGAGGAGTCTTGGTGTGGCACTGTAGGATAAGTTCAGTTTGAACTGTAAGGTCGGGGGCTTGAACTCACCAGATTATACAGGGTCTCCATGGGTTGGCACCAACTCGATGGCATTTAACAACAGCAAGCATCCCCTTGGAGTCCTGGTGTGGCGCTGTGGGCTACTGTGCTGGACCGCAAAGTTGGTTTGAACTGCAAGGCTGGTTGTTCAAGCTCACCAGCTACTCCTCAGAAGCCCTATACAGGGTCACTATGAGTCAGAACGCACTCGACAGCGCTTAACAACAGCAGCATCTCCATACCAGCACAATAAATACAATTGTGGCCCTCATTTTTTAAATGTAGGAATTCAAATATTAACTTGGCATTGCAGGTTTGGGAAGGAGCTCTGGCGCCACAGTGGGTTAAGAACTCGGCTACTAACTGAAAGGTGGGTGGTTCAAACCTACCAGCCGCTCTAAGGGAGACAGCCCGACACACAGTGGGAACCCTATGGAGCACATCAACTCTTCCCTGTCAGCTGCTGTGTGTCGGAAGTGACTCGGCAGCTGTGGGTTTGATTTCACTGCAGACTTTCAGAGGAAAGAATCAGGGGCAAGATTTTCCATTTGTTGTGCTTGTATGTACTGTGGCATTTTGTAGGATTTACAAGAGAATAGATTAGAGGGTTGACTCAGCTGGGAGGGGGGTGCCTTTTATGTTCTTCCTCTCATCATCATCACTTTCTTATCCCTGGAATGTATATGCAAATGGATGGAGCTCCAGCAGCTATCTTGGACCACGGAAAAAAAAAAAAAAGACGCTTGCAAAAGTGGAGCAGAAAGACTTCTGAAGACTCTCATGCTAACAGTTAGACTTTTAATCTTTTAGACTTTTAATGAAAAAAAAAAAAAGCAGTAATATTCTAAAGATAGACTGCTTCCATTCAAACCCTAACTTTGTTGTCTCTGATTTGGGTTGTAACTAAACATCTGATTCTTGTAACTAAACATCATTTCTATCACCAAGGCCATATTTTCCAACTAATGATCCTTCCTTGCTCCTTGCAGGGTCACCCAGGGTGGTCAGGTTTCAGCGGCGCTTCCAAACTAAGACTAACTAGGAAGAAGAAGAGACCGACCATTTTTGAAGGGTTAGCCACTAGGAACTTTACAAATCACAGCAGAACATTGTCTGATACAGTGTCAGAAGACAAGCCCCTTAGACTGGAAGGCATGCAAAATACGACTAGGAAAGAGTTGCCTCCTCAAAGTAGTGTTGACCTTATTGAAGTGGATGGAGCAAAGCTTTTGGGATCATTTACTGATGGGATACAACTCAAAATAAGGAGAAACCACTGGAAGCATCCATTAATAATTAAAAGATGGAATGCACAAAATGTGCAACAAGGAAAATTGGAAGTCATCAAAAATGAAATGGAATGCATAAAGATCAATATCCTAGTCATTAATGAGTTGAAATGGACAGATACTGACCATTTTCAACCAAATAATCATATGGCTTATTATACCAAGAATGGCAAATTGAAAAGGAATGGTGTCACATTCTCCCTCAAAAAGATAATTTCAAAATCGATATTGAAGTATAGTGCTGCCTGTGATAAGGTATCATATGCCTACAAAGACACAACATTTATGCACCAACCACAAAAGCCAGCAATGATGAAACTAAAGAATTCTACCACCTTCTTTAGTCTGAACCTGATCAAACATGCCATCAAGATGCATTGATATTTATTGGTGACTGAAATGTGTAAGTTGGAAACAAAGAGAAAGGATTGGTAGACCTTGGTGATAGAAATGTTGCTGGAGATAGCATGAAAGGATTTTGCAAGATTAACAATTTATTCATTGCGATTACTTTTTTTTCAACAACATAAACGGCACCTGTATACTGGGATCTCTTTAACAACATAAATGGCACCTGTATACTGGGATCTTAATCCCAGTATACAGGAATAAGAAGGAATCATATTGACTATGTTTGTAGATAGAAATGATGGAGAAGTTCAATATCATCAGCCAAAATAGGACCAGGGACAGACTTGTAGAACAGACCATCAATTGCTCCTATGCAAATTCAAGCTAAAGCTGAAGAAAATTAAAACAAGTCCACAAGAGCCAAAAATACAACCTTGAGTATCTTCCACCTGAGTTTGGAGACCATTCCAATAGATTTGACTCACTGAACAGTAATGACCAAAGACCAGAGGAGTTGTGGGATGGCTTCAAGGCCATCATACATGAAGAAACTAAAAGGTCACTGGAAAAACAGGAAAGAAAGAACCAAAACAGATATCAGAAGACACTCTGAAACTTGCTCTTGAATGTAGAGAAACTAAAGCAACTAGAAGAAATGATGAAGCCAAAGAGCTGAACAGAAAACTGCAAAGGGCAGCTCAAGAAGACAAAGTAAAGTGTTATAATGAAATATGCAAAATCTGAAGTGGAAAACCAGAAGGGAAGAAATCCTTCAGCATTTCTCAAGCTGAAAGAACTGAAGAAAAAATTCAAGCCTCCAGTGCAGTATTGAAGTGTGGCACTGTGGGTTAATGCACTGGACTGTAAAGTCGGTTTGAACCATAAAGTTGGTGGCCCAAGTTCACTAGCCACTCCTCAGAGACCTTATGCAGGATTGCTATGAGTCAGAACTGACTTGACGGCACTTGACAACAACAGTGGGCAAAATATTTGATGATGCAGGAAGCATCGAAAGAAGATGAAAGGAATACACAAAGTCATTGTACCAGAAAGAATTAGTCAATGTTCGGCCATTTCAAGAGGTAGCATATGATCAAGAATCAGTGACTTTGAACTCTCCTGTGTCTCAGTTTCTTCATTTATGAGGATAAGAATGCTATTAAGTTATACCTGACCCAAGCCATGGTATTTTTAGTTGCCTCATATGAGGAATCTTCAAAAAGTTCCTGGAAAAATGCCATTATCTTTTCATTCCATTTTCTAGGAACTTTTTGAAGACTCCTTGTATATATGTTGTTGTTAAGTGCCGTCAAGTCAGTTTCAGCTCATAGAGACCCTGTATAGGGTTTCCAAGGAGTAGCTGGTGAGTTTAAACCAGTGAGCTGTGGTTCAAACCAATCTTACGGTCTAGTGCTTTATCCCACAGCACCGTACCAGGTCTCCAATATTCAAGTAGTCAGTTCTTACAGTTATTCACAGCTTCATCTCCTCACTAAGAGTAAGAATGGCATGTGGAAGTCAGACCCCCTCTCACTTCACTAGGAGGAGAGAAAATCAACATCAGCATCAACCCAAGGCTGACCCCTATGAGACTGAGGTGAGACCTTTTCACCAATTCTGACCTCAGCCTTCCCTCCACGGCACAGGATCTGGACAGACTCAGTTTCTTCGGTCAGGACGGCTGCTCAGCCATGCCCTCTAGGCTGCTGCTGTGGGTCATGCTCGGGGCCTGGCCTCTTGCTTTTTGCTCCTCAGCCTCTACCTCTCCGTCCCTCAGCCCCTCAGCCCCTTGGAGGGGACTCTGCCCTCCTCAGAAAGTGTTAGGGCTCTTCCCTTAGCTCCTCTAGTAAGCATTCTGCACAAGGGTGTGCAGCTTGCTGTCTCCGTGGCTGGTTTGCTTCTGCTGTGGCCGTCTCTCTGCCACTGGCATCTGCCATGCTTGCCTCAGCTTCTCACCATCTCTTTCCTGGATCAAGAAGGTTCTCTGGGCAAGAACCCAATTCCAAAGGATGCCCTCCACTTTTGGCTATTCTGTTTGATGGTATTGAGACCCCTCTTCTCTTCTGGGATTGTTGTTGTTGTTGTTAGGTGCCATCGAGTCGGCACCGACTCATAGCAACTTTATACACAGCAGAACGAAACAATGTCCGATCCTGGGCCAACCTCACTACTGTTGCCACACTTGAGTCCGTCGATACTGCCACTTGGCCAATCCATCTCGTTGCGGGCCTTCCTCTTTTTCTCTGACCCTCCGTCTTACCAAACACGATATCCTTGTCCACCAACTGTTCCCTCCTGACAATATGTCCAAAGTTTGAGAGACGAAGTTTGGCCATCTTGGCCTCTAAGGAGCACTCTGGCTGCACTTCTTCCAAAACAGATCTATTGGTTCTTTTGGCAGCCCATGGCACTTTTGTATTCTCCTCCAACACCATAATTCAAAGGCATCAATTCTTCTACGGTCTTCCTTATTCACTGTGCAGCTTTCACATGCATATGAGGTTATTGAAAATACCATGGCTTAGGTCAGGCGCACCTTAGTCCTCAAGCTGATATCTTTGCTCTTCTGGGATTGGCTCCTGGCAAAAATGACCAGTCACCTTGTTTGGATTCCATACGCCTTATTTTGCATTATTAACAGGCTATCCAATCTCCTTGATGGACCACAAGCACCTTATTTACATAGCCCCACCCAATCATTTGGTGGGAGTTAGCAGAGCATAGCTAGTGGATCTATATAATAGTAATTCGGTACCTCTCACAGACACTGGTCTGTACCCCCAGACCAGTTCTCAGAGCACTTTCATGTCACTCCTGGACATGGGCAGATGGCGACACATCTGAGTACCGATCTACATGTGCCCTATGAAGACAAGGCAACGCTCGGCCTGCTCAGTTCACCTCTCAGACTTCAAACAAGTGTCCTTCTCACAGTCTCCTTGCTGCCACACAGTTTGCATTTTGACCTTTTTATTGGTGTCTTAGTTGTTTCAACTGCCGCACGTGCAATAAAGCTGAAGTGCTGCTAGTGTCCCTAAGCCACCCCCGTCCCCCTAAACCTAACCTAATGCCGTCAGGATGATTCAGACTCACAGTGACCCTGTAGGACAGAGTAGGCCTGCCCGTCAGGTTTCTGAGGCTACAAATCTTTCCAGAAACAGAACGCCGTGTCTTTCTTCCCCTGCGTGGCTGGTGGGTTTGAACCACTGACCTTTTGACTAGCAGCCCAGCACTGTAGCTACTGCCAGGGCTCCCTGAATAATAGCTCCCTATGTACGAACTCAGTGTTCCAGAATCGACCACACTCTCTGTATGTGCTGTCTGTTGTGTGCATCAGTACACAAGCTGAAAAAGAAATTGTTTAGGAACGGATGTAGAGTTGTCACACTTCTGTTTTTTTTTTTTGCCAGTTCTGGACCTTAAGTCTGCTGTTTCCATCTTAGCATGCCCAGGTGAGAGCGGATAGTCTTGGGGTCCTCTCTATGTTCCCACCTCACCTGTGTAGCAGAGACCCCCTTGCCCTTACCTCATTGCCTGCCCAGGCCCAGCTTCCGATTGCTAACACCTACCCTTCTTGACCTGGGGCTGCCTGCATGGCCAGTGTGGTGCCGTGGCAGTTTACACACACATGTGCACACAAGCATCACTGCATGACAGTGACTGTCAGGACCTGGTGTATAAACAGCCTGCTTCTCTGTTGGGTAACACAGAGCTTTTGTCTACACTGGCTCCTGGGGATCCCCAGCAGGGCTGAGCTCAGTGACCCTTGGTGCTTGATAGCCTACTGACCCCCTATATGGGCTGCCTTCACCCCAACTTATTCCCCCTGATGTTTCCTGGGATCATAATAAACAAAGCTCTTCCATTGAACCCTTGTGTCTTGATCTCTCAGGAGGGAACCCGAGTTTACAGACCCTGAGAACTCTGGCTGTCTCTCCCCAGAGCAGCCCTCTGTGTATGCTCTCCAAAGAAGTAAACAGAAGTGAAGTACCCACAGACTCGCGGCGACGGCCACAATTAGAACCACCCCCGGGAGACTCGGGGCCACTGTCGAAGCAGCCACCCTGGACGTGGCCCAACTAGGTCCCAGGGTGGTCCGGGAGGGAGAGACTTAGTTCTTAGCAAAGAGAGACTATCCCCTCCCTGGACGTTCCATCTGGGGATACGTGGCAGGAGGGAGGAGGCAAGCCTAGCTAGCCAGACTGCCCCAATGCTTCTGGAAATTCCTGAGCAAGTCTCCGAGCTTGGACACTGTCCGAGAACTTGTGGCTGCTGGACTCTCCCCTCGCGACAGCATGAGCAGAATCGATGCTGTTGTCTGAGCAGCCCCGCACATCAGCAGAGGTACCTAGCAGGGTGGTTCTGGGACACTTCAGCTGAGATTCGGGGCTCATGGCTAATGCAGAAGGAAACTTCACTAGATAGCTCAAGAGTCGGCCATAAGGGGGAGACACCATGGTCAGGGACAGAAAGGAAAAAAGCAACAGGAAACACTCGAGTCTAAGAGACAGGAAGTATCTGATGGTCCACACAGGCCACCACTCTTGGGATCCGTTGTATTTTGTTCAGCGCATGTGCATTTAGCGCTTACTGTCCCTTGTGTGTCCATGGTGGTTGTGCACATCCTGGACGCTGGGAGGACCTCTGGCAAGCCAAGCGTTACTGCCTGCGTCACATGCCGAACGAGCCAGCATAGTGTTCACTCGTTCGCACACAATTCCCAGGCTTCATCCAAGGGTGACTGGCCATCTGGCTGGTCTTGTTAGAATGGATCCAGGTGACGTGCTCAGAGGAATGGACTTGTTAAGACTGCACCTGGCACTGCTGAACACATCTGGCTGCTGACTAAGATGCCCAGGCTGGCGGGCTCCAAGCTGACTCATCCGCTTTCTATAGGGTACAAGCCTCTCTTGAAGACCCGAGTTTTAGGCTCCGTCCACCCCCCACAGGGTGAACTTAGGAGAAACAACACCCAGGAAGTTGCCTGACCACATGTGTGCCATTGCTAACTGCCCCTTCTCCACAACACGTGACGGGCAGCAGTCTGTTCATACTGGAGTCCCTATTTCCTTTCCTGTCCCACATGACTCTGGAGTACATTTCCGGTCAAGGAGTCATAGCTGAAGGTTTCTGGGAAATCCGCCTTTCTTCTTGTAGCCTGAAATACTGTTGCATAGAGGTGGTTGGTATAAGGAGCTCTGGTAGCGTAGTGGTTACGAATCGGGCTGCGAACCTTAAGGTCTGCGGTTCGAAACTACCAGCTGCTCCGCGGGAGAAAGATGAGGCTTTCTACTCCCGTAAAGATTTACACCCTCGGAAACCCTATACAGGGTCGCTACGGGTCGGAACCGACTCGATGGCAGATAACAACAACAACAAGAGGTGGTTGGTAGAATGTTGAGGTTAAAAATCTGGAACTTTCCAGTGTTTGACTTGCAGCTCTCTGCCCCTTACCAACCCTTAGACCTAGGCAACTGACTTAACCTACTGGGCTTCCATATCCTTGTTATAAAGTAGTCCCTGCTTATCAGTCATTGGGGGAATTCACTGAGTTAATATATGCAAAGCCCTTGGAACAGCACTGGACAAATAGGAAGGCAATAGGGACGTTGGCTGTTGTCTATATTTTTGGAGCCTAAGCAGCCCTTTTGTAGCCATGAGGATGGAAACAATAGAACAAAAAGACAGAAACAGCTGGAGCCCTGAGAGCCAGGCTGCTTCCACCTCTCCCATTTACTGGGTCTGTGGTTTTGATTGGACATCTAACTTTATCTGAGCCTCAGTAGTCTCAGCTGCAAAACAGATAAAATGATGCCCCAAGTTGTTTGATATGCCAGCGTTTCTATGGTTTCTAATGCATGCTTAGGAATGTTACCTGGGATAAATTCTCAGATAAGACACCATCCAGAAGAGGTGCACCAGAGTGCATCATCCAAGAACACGTGCTGCCGTATCTCCATACCACCTACTCTTCCATGAGGGGACCTCTCCTCCCTTTGAGGGATGAGTTCTATGTCCCCTCCCTTTAATCTTGTGACCTTGGGGCTGCATTGCACAGAATGGAGAAGTGGGAATGATGCTGGTCACGTCAGAAAAGGCCAGGTGGTCTTCTTCTGACTCTTGGGGAGAAGCCAGCACTGTGTGAAAAGGCTGACGTCCCTGAGAACACCAAGTTGGAGGGACCACATGTGGGTGCTGCAATTTACCATCCAGCTGAGCTCCAGACCACAGTCCTATGGCTGCCCCATCTTGAACAGTCAGTCAAATGAAAACCGCCCAGCTGAGCCTTTCCCAAATTCCTTACCCACAAATGCAACTACAAAAAAATGTTTAAGCTACTTGGTTTTGTATTTGTTACACAGCAATAGCAGCCAGAACAGAAGACACACGATACCACTTGGTAGGATACTGATGAGACAGAGCAAGATGCGTTCTCCAGGGAGCTCCTGCGTAGGAAATGCTCATAGAGGATGCTCCCTTAGGAGATCCCGTGATGTGAAGCTCACAGAAGTCGCATTGGATCTCAAGAGAGATCAGCACTGATTTCTCACCTTGGTGTTTTCCCTGGGAGATATGCGGTGCACTTGATGTACTTTTCAAGGGAAAGACCAGTGACTGCCTAGGTTTTTACTGGAGTTCACGGAAGCCTCAGGGCAGCTCCACGCACGAACAGCCCAGATTTCAGCCGCAGCAGCCACACTAAAGACGTCTGACAGTCATGAGAGCGACCACGTGGTCCCGCTGGCTGGCACTGGGTGTGGGTCTCACAGAGGCGAAGCTGCTCTGCCTGCTCTGGGTAGCTAAGTCCAGTCCTTTATCTCTGTCACTGCTCAGGCTGATATCATTGGCTGTAAATGTGTTTTGTGCATTGGGATCTTCCCAAGGTACCAGGACTGGAGTCAAGAATGAATGAATACACACAAGCTGGTTGGGCACCTCACCTCTCCAAGTACGCTTTCAGAACAACCGCAACTTTCTTAGAGGCGAAGCTGGGGTCCTCCTCACCAGGCCTGTGGTTAAAGAGCTGGTGAAGAGGCAAGAGGCCCTCCAGGGGCATAGAGCTCCAGAGAGGGGGGTCCCAGATGCAGGCCTGCAGAGCTTGGAGGAGGGGAGACCTGGCATTCTCTAGAAAGCTCCTCCACAGGAAATGATCAGTGGTAAAAAAAAGTCCTTCCCAGGGTTGTTGGAAACATTAGATGGGTAAATAACAACGGCAGCAGAGCTCTGAGTACAGTTCTTACATAAACTAGTGATGGGGGAATGGACTCTTACTCCTGGTGAGTCATGGTGTTTCCCAGTAGAACTGCACCTGGGTTTGCAATAGCACCTTGTGGAATTGGATCCCAGACCTTTGTTCTGATGGGTAAATTCAAACTGCTGATCAGTTTGTAGCTTATTTCTGCCACCCAGAGACTCATCAATCTGGTGGCTGCTGTGTGCCATGGCTTTGGTGTGAAGGTCCCACTGCTTCACTTCCATGCATAACCTAGAGAGGAGCCTGGCCTCAGTGCGTGGCTGACTCTCTGAATAACTGCTTCAGACCTCAGTTCCCCTGACTGTGGAAGGGAGGGGTGATGAAGGTTGCCTATGACTGCCTTATGGGATTGAGGTGAGAAGGGGCAGGGGTTGGTGCTTGTGTGGAGTGGAGGATACACAGGTGCCTCTTCTGACCACTTCTGGGTACTCCTCACCCTTCTGGTTCAGAAGCCGCCACTGAGTTCACCCAAGGGACCTGGGCAATCCTGGAGCCCTTCCCATGGGGTTGAAGCTAAAAGCAGCCCACAGACATCAGATCCATTGTTCATCGCCCCCTCCTCTTCCTCCTGATGACCTTTGTCAACACCTCTCCCAGTCTCTTCTCCTTTCCCCACCACCCAGCCCTACTTCCTTTTAGAAAGTGCTTGTGGTGTTCCCCCAGACCCCAAGGGTCCTGCACCCTGACCTCACCCCAGCTCCCCAGAAGACCACATCCTAGGACCTTGCCCCACCCACTGAGAAAACTCACAAGGCAGCGCTCACCCTTTCCTGTTTTGTGGGTTGACTTTCCCTGCACCCCTTCCCACCCCTTGTCTCAGATGACCTGGAGGTGCCTCTGTAACCCTGAGGACCCAGCTCCAGTATGGGGCCTGGAGCACATGCCTTCATCTCTGGTTATAGGCAGTCAAACCCGAGCCTTGTCTTGTAAGGTCTTGAGAATGAGAACAATGTGTTAAGAGACTTGTTTTCTAGACGGTCGAGTGTGCGTGCCGTTACTGTTGTTATTAACCTAAGACATATACAGGGGGCAGCCAGGGTCCCAGGGCAGGCCTATGTAACTTGAGGGTTAAGTACCACCAGGCTAGAGTTTTAGGCCACTCTGATCATACCCCAACCCCTCAGGCCAGTCTCTCTGAGGCCTGGATCTGCTGTGTAGACAGGGACCTGACCCACTACCATTACCTGGAAGTGGGTACCCCCACCCCTCTGGGGCTTTGAGCACCTGTCTGTGGGGTGGGATATGCCTGAGCTGAAATTCCTCCCAGGGTGGTGGTGGTGTTAAGTGCTGTAGAGTCGGTTCCGACTCATAGTGACCCTGTATAGAGTTTCTGAGGAGTGGCTCCTGAGTTTGAACCGCTGACCTTGCGGTTCAAACTGACTTTGTGGTCTGGTGCATTATCCTGCAGGGCCACACCAGGACTCTTCCTAGGGTACGAAATGAAAATCCAGATGGTTCTGCTTGCGCTTCTGAGCCAGTAGGTCCAGGATGGGCTCTGGAATCTTATTTAGTAAGTGCTAAGGAGCTCTGGTAGCGTAGTGGTTACGAATCGGGCTGCGAACCTTAAGGTCAGCGGTTCGAAACTACCAGCCGCTCCGCGGGAGAAAGATGAGGCTTTCTACTCCCGTAAGGATTTACACCCTCGGAAACCCTGTATAGGGTCGCAATGGGTCGGAACCGACTCGACGGCACTTAACAACAACAACAACAAGGGGTGATGTGTGTGATTCGGCATGTTGCGACACTCAGTTGGCACTGGGTTTTAACCCCCACTTGCCCAATACTGACTGGTGAGCTCACCCTGTTTGTCACACCTGGCCTAAGCCTCAGTTTCTCAGTCTGTAAAATGGGCCTCACCCCCCTGGTGTAGCACTGTAGGATAAGCGATAGACCGCAAGGCTGGTCAGAACCTCTGAGTCGGCAGTTCGAACTCACTAGCGGCTCCTCATAAATCCTATACAGGGTTGCTGTGAATCGGAACTGACTCAAGGTCCTAACAACAATAACTACAAGGTGTAAACCACATATGGTGGCTAGAACTCGGACCTGGAGGGTGCCTGGTCTGTGAATGCTCACACAAGGTGGTCTTCCTGTCATCGTGGTCGCCTGCCGCCTGTGTGGCTCCCGGAGGAGGCTCCGCAGTGGTGAGTTAGCCGCGGCGGGACCAAGGGCACAGGGGGATCAGGCGCATGGGAGGTGGGAGCGGGACTCAGAGCAGCTGCGCGCTGGCTTGGCGGGCACAACCCACCCACGCGCGGTACGCGTCGTTCTGGGTGGTGGAAGGGCAATGGTGTGCTGGAGAACCCGACCCGACCCGACCCGACCCGACGGCTTAGGCGAGTCGTCCGGAACTGCTTTCCCTTCCACCACACTCGGCGCCGTCTTTCCATTTTCTAAACTTCCCTTTCCCTGGGCACCTCCGCTGCCTCCCTCTCGGTTCTCACTCCTCGTCTTCGGAAGCTCACCACCGCCGGCACCCTTCTCTTCCTGCCGCCCCACACTGCTCAACGCTGGACCCGGGATTCCCACCAAGCGCGCAGCCTGCAATCTCCGCTCTCTGCTCTTGGTTTGCACGCTGCGCGCACAAATCAACACTAGCTCATGATTCTCCTTTTCAGTCTCCTGCGGGTCCCCTCCAAGCCCTCTCACCTGCACAGCCCCTCCAGCCCGACTTGCAAGTTGTCTGTTCTTACCAACAGTTGTCGTTTGTTCGCGCTTCCTAGTTGAGGCTGGTTCTTCGCTCCCCTTTCTCTCTGTCCTCCTCTCCCCATCTCCGCCCTGGGCACCGGGCGTCCAAGCCGCTTCCCCGCCCCGAGAAGGGACCCGAAGTAGCCGGCCGGGCCGCCCTGGAAGTCTGCAGGAAGACGGCGAGTCCTCTGTAGCTGCCTCCGCCGCCATTCCTTCCTTTAGACCACCTCTGAGTTCAGGAATTACAGTCATGCCGCCGTTCCCCTTTGGAATAAAAAGAACTCAAAGAATTAGTCTAGGCTCAACTCGCTATCCCGGTGCCTATATATTGAAAAATTATTTTAAAAAATTTAAAGTAGAGGGGGGAAATTCCTGAGATTAAAAAAATATATTTTAATGAATATTAAAATTAAATATTTAAAATTTTAATAACAATGTAAGTGAATAGACAATCCCATTTGGTCCCATGTCGTGGTTAGAAAGCCAGGAAGGAGACAAGGCCATCATTGGCTGGCATTTCAGCTTCAGGTTGGAAGGATGAGGGGCTGCAATTGTTGGCGCCCCGGAAAACCAGCTGGGAGGTGCTGACCACTGATCTGACATACAATGTATGCTACCTCTGCCCTATCACGGGGATGTCTGACTCAGGCTGGCCAAGGGTCCACTTGATTGCATCTGTGCCCCCGGCTCCAGCCCCTGTGTCGTTCACATCCAGCCAGAACACCCCTGTGAGGAAGGTAACCCCGAGAGCTATCTGACACCCTCTAGAAATGGTCATCTGACGTGGGACAAAAACTGGAAAGAGAGCCTCCAGACCCTTAGCAGCGGTCATTGCTGGGCCAACCAAGACAGAATCAGCGCAGCCTTCATCCTAAATCAGTTCTCTCTCTGACACTGGAAACTTTGGTAGTAAGCACACTTCATTTTTGTAGAAGAGTGAAGTTGTAAACATCCTCCCAAGTAAAGTAACCCCGGGCAGGTGGGTGGGATGGAGTGATGGACAACATGGGTGTGTAGGACCCCTGGGCACAGCTCCCTGTCCTGCCAGCCTGGCCTGGACTTAGTGGGAAGGCCAGGAAGAAGACCAGAGAAAGAGAGGAACCCATGGTACAGTGCTGGTGAGTGCTAGCTGGGCTCCTCAGAGCCACACAGGAACTGACTGCAAGGACAGCTCTGGCCTTTCATTGAGGACACCCACCACTGCTTCTTCCCCAGGTGGGTGTATAGGAAATGCCAGTGGCCTGGGCCCAGCAGTGGGACAGGGTGTGCCAGCTGGGGCAAGTTCTTTGCTCTTAACCCAGTTGCTGTTGTTGTTAAGTACCATTGAGTCAGTTCCGACTTATAGAGATCCTGTATAGGGTTTCTGAGGAGAGGTGGTTGGTTTTGAACCACTGGCCTTGCAGTCCAATTGACCTCGTGGTCCAGTGCTTATCCTGGAGGTGCATGCCCTTCTTGGTAGCTTTGCTTCCGAGAAGCAACCCCTCTCCCCCAAGGCATGGAGATAGCTGATCCCTTCACTGGCAAGAAGCTTAGGTTGGCCAATGAACTCAACCTCCATTTCTCCGTGGACATAGGAGTGCACCCTAACTCTGCCCCAACCAGGAAAGGGGAGCTGGGGATAGGTAGCGCACTGTAGAAAAATCCCAGGAGGACCGAGATGGCCAAGCAATTCAGTAAAGAAAGAAATGTGCAACACAGTGAGGCAACAGAACCCAGATAGTAGTGATAACAATCAATCGCCAAGTCTTACTGGGTGCCGTCTCCTAAAGGAGAGGGGTGTGTGTGTGTGTGTGTGTGAGAGAGAGACAGACAGACAGACAGAGACAGATTTGCACACAAAAACAACAGAAGGAAAAGTGGCTAGTTGTTGATTTTCTGTTTTTTTCTCTTAGTACTTTCCAGATAACCTATAATAAACATGTGTCCCTTCTGCCAGCCATTTCTATAAACAATTTTTTTGAAGAGACATTAAAAATCTGTTCGAATCGCCCTTTTTAACTAGAGATGCAGACGTTAGCAGCCAGAGCCCCGAAGAAGCCGCTGCCCTTGTGTTTGCGCCCCAGCACAGCCTCCCTCGGGACTGCTGGGCAGGCGCAGGGAAGCTGCTGCAGTTTCTTGGTGTCCGGTTTTGCCCTCCCTGGTCCCAGTCTCATTTCTCTGAGGACTGTTCTGTAGCAGCTTGTAGAGGCCTGTGCACATGACAAATGGTCAGTAAGTGGTATTCAATAATACTGTCTCAGAAGGATGTCCCAGTCAACCTCCCTGGTTGTATCAGAATCTAAGTCCTGGTGGAGTTCCCCTGCCTGTCACCACTCCAGCCCTGTAACTGAGAAGGTGGCATCATTTGGGACAGCACCTCCTGTCCCACCACAGCAGAACCCTCTGGAAGGAGACACTTGGGTTCCCAAGTTCCAGATGGGGGACACTGAGCCCCCAAGAAGCAACCCTCATCTCCCAATGCCCCAGCACTGACAGAACTGATCCTTTCACTCCTTTGTCCCCCCATTGGTCTTAATGGTGGATACATTCAGTTTAGAAACAGCTCCATTCAGCATAATAATTACCCCGTTGTTGTTTGTAATGGGGATTGGTCAAGCTGGCTGACTGTTAATAATGATAGTCCCTCATACAAACAGTCTTTGCGGAATAATGGGGAGCAAAACAGGACATTAGCTCCTAGTGCGGAAGGGGCTTGGCTTAAAAACATTATCAGCCCCCTCCCTTTCTTTTTTCTTCAATACAGAGGTAAAACTGGCCAGCAGTGAGATTCATTTATGAATGATCCTTCGGTGGATTCTATAAATATACTCTCTACGTGGTCCCTTTTTTAGATTCAGAAGATATGGAGAATATGTGTATCTAGAAATAAAAATCATACATTAAATACAAAAAAGTTTGGTGGTCAACACTGTGATGAAGTATGAGGGAGCTTCAAAACATTCTTGGAAAAATGGAACTCAAAGAGGATGGAATTTTTCCACGAACTTTTCGAAGCTTCCTCTTATATATTGTTAGTACCTTCGAGTCCGTCTGACTCATAGTGACCCTGGATAGGGTTTCCAAGGAGTGGCTGGTGAGGTTGCCCTCCTATGTACTGATGTCTGTATTTCACATGAAATAAATGATTTTGTACCACAAACCTTTAGGTTGTAGCAGTGCAATACAGGACTTTAAAATGTGATCGTTGTCACCCAGAATAGCTGCTTTGACAAAAACTCAGCACTGAGCTGGTCGGTTACAACTGCACTGTTAGCCTCACGTAGCTGTCGGTCTTGTGACAGGCACTGAAGGTGGGGAGGATTGTTTAAATGAATTATTAAGCCACTTCTGCTTACCAGCCGCTCAGTGCTTGTGTGTGCAGCACACAGCTCACCTCCCTCTCCCCACTGGCTCAGCCAAGAAATACTAGGTGCCAGGACAGTTTCATTCTGATGAGGTCCTGCAACGCCACACCACTAGCTTAGCATCAAAACCAGGGCAACAGAAAGCCCTGAGTTTGCATCCCAGCCCCACCCCCCATTGACTTTCAAGAAGAGGGCTCCTTTGGGCCAGGAGGAGGTCAGAGAGAGAGGAGAGTGAGGCAGTCACCCCTATGTAGTATCTGAAACTCAGACAATAAGACAAACGAAGTTCTCAGGCAGTGTTTTGTTTTAATTTTTTATTGTGAATTGGGTGAAGGTTTACAGAGCACATAGGTTTTCCCTTTAACAGGTCATACACATTTTGTTTCATGTCATTGATTGCAGCCCCTCCCCCCCCATGCAACATTACTCATCCCACCTCCTCCCTGTTTCCATTCCTCCTTCTCTCCTACCTAACCCCTGTGAACTTTTCCTTGGGTAAATGCCGTCCTTTGGCTTCTCAGGTGGTTGATGATTGTAAGGAGCTCATCCTTCCCTCGTACCTCCCAGAGTTACTGTCTCCTTGGAGACCTGTCTGTAGCATGCATTCAGTTCCAGCCACTGCCTCTGGGATTCCACCAGTCTGTATCCAAAATGTAAGCCTGCTGTTTATGATGCTCTCGAGTTTTGTTCCACCTTTTTTCTAAGCCTCTATCCAGGACTTTCTAATGTGATCCCTTTCAGAGCTGTTGGGTAGTGGTAACTAGGCACCATCTACTTCCAGTCTAAGGGTCGTGGAAGCTGACCAATGCAGTATTGTTTATAAAATTCAAAATGACTCTAGGAGGAGAGGAGAATGGGAATGTCAGTAAGTAGGTACTGAGTTTCGCCTTGGGGTGATGAAAGTTCAAAACTCGATCCTGGTCATGGCGGTATATGGCACGGTACCTGTGATTTGTGAGGTGGAATGGTTCGTGGAAAAATGGTTTGGATGGCACATTTGACGTCATGTCTACTTTACCACAGTATATTTTTTAAGATGGGAATGATCTAAATATTTGTGTTTTCATTGAGGACAAGATGTGATCTCATTCACCCTTGTCCTCATCCTTAGCCTGTCTTTGTTTTAAATGGAATGTTTTGTTCCTTATGAATTCTCTTAGGTTTCCAGTGATTTAGAGCCTTAACCTTGATCACTGCATTTCATTTGTGCCTCCTGTAGTCTAGTACCTGGTCTCACCCTGGTCCTGGTCTCACCCTGGTCCTAGTCTCACCCTGGTCCCTGCTTTGTGATTAATTTCATGTCTCTGAACCCCAGTGTCATTCTCATCTTACCGGGCTTTCTGATAGGGAAGCGACATGAAACAGTTCCGATGCCTGTCCTTGTGTAGAAACCCACCCAGGCAGGTTCTGGGGACCTGGGTGGCGAGGCTGGGGTTTTCACAGGCACAGAGTGGAGGCATGACCCCCATCCATCCATCCATCCATCCATCCATCCATCCATCCATCCATCCATGCAGTACCTGCACCAGGTACCAGTAACCAAGACCTGCACCCTTTCTGCCCTCAGAACTCGTTGTAAATGGGAGGTCAGACTGATACTGGCCATGTATAGATTTTCTGAGGCTTTAAATCTTGGAAGGAGCAGAAAACCTCATCTTTCTCCCACAGAGGTTACTGGCAGATTTGCAGTCCCGTGCTTATTGTATGATGAGACCAGAGTAGAACATAAAATTCAGTGCTAGCATGAAGTGTCCTGAGGCTGTGGGGTCAAGTGTCCCGACTGAGCCCAGGTCAGGGTTCACTCTGGGTAGGTTGTTTCGGCAGGCTTGAGAATTTGAAGATGGGGCTTGAGGAGGGGCATCATGTATGCAAGATAACTTTGCACAAAAACCAAATGTGGGTGTAAAATCAGCCTCCATATACAAGGACTTTAGTGACTAGAGTTACAGGTTCTAAAGAGGGGTTTGAGACATGGACACATCCTTCCCTCGCAGGGGAATTCCCCTCTTCTTTGTAGTTGACACACACACTCATGCACCCCCATCACACAGCATCTTCCAACTAGCAGCCCCAAAAGTGCCATCAGCTTTTCAGCTTCCTCCCTCGTCCCAAATGCTGCTCACCTTCGGGAACAGCCATGAAGCCCTTGAATTGAGCTGGCTCCACAGTAGACATAGACTGTCCCTCCTGGTTTCTTGAGTGTGTTTGTGTTCGTTTTGCAAAGGTGGGACTTTAAGGAACAGGGGGGTCATTTTCTCACCATTCCACAGGGGAGAAGTCTGAATTCATGGAGCAGCTCAGGGGAAAGTGCGTGGTGTTAGTTGGTATCTGTATGTTATCTTTGCCTTGGAGAAAAGGAAAAAAAAAAATCTCTGCTTCTATTCTGGTGTTTTTGATGCTGAGCCGTGAGGAAGTTACTGATCAGGTTCATGACTAGGTCCACACTGATATGCTTCATTAACACCACAGGGGATGGGCCCCTACTTCCAAACAGGGCCATATTTAGAGGTACAGGGGCTAGAGTTTTAACTCATTTTGTTTTTGTTAGGTGCCATTGAGTTGGGTCTAACTCATAGCCAATCCGTGTACAAAAGAACGAACTGCTGTCCATTTCTGTGCCATCCTCATAAACGTCTCTATGTTTGAGCCCAAGGCTGCTGCTGCGGTATCAGCCCATCTCACTGAAGGGCTTCCTCTTTTTCACTGACCCTCCATCAAGCACGATGTCCTTCCCCAGAGACTGATCCCTCCTGATAATGTGCCTGAAGTATGGGTGACAAAGTCTTGTCATCCTTGCTTCTAAGGAACATTCTGGCTGTCCTTCTTCCAAGACAGATTTGCTTGTTCGTCTGAGAGTCCACAGTAATTTCAATGTTCTTTGCCAACGTCATATTTCAAAAGCATGGATTCTACTTTCATCTTCTTTATTCATTGTCCAGCTTTCATGTGCTCATGGGATGATTGAAAAGATCATGGTTTGGGTCAGGTACACCTTAATCCTCAAAATGACGTCTTTACTTTTGAACACTTTAGAGAGGTCTTATACAGAAGATCTGCCCAATGCAATATGTTGTTTGATTTCTTGACTGCTGCTTCTGTGGCCATTGATTGCAGATGTGTTTGGAGGTGGTGGGGGCAGGGGGGGCGGGGGGGGGCAGGAGAGACAGTTCAACTGAGAACATCTCATATTAGAGTGGACACCTCTATGTAGCTCCTAACTGACCTTGCCTGGGAAAACAACTCCGGAAACCTCACAGGCAGGCCCCGAAGCATGGAAGACAGCCCTCTGGGCATATGCATCTTCTAAGCTCTTGTTTGTTTCTCATCCATGTGCATCTCTGATGAGCGGGTCCATCTGCATTTCCCTGGGTTCTCTTCTGCTGGAACCGAATCCATGCATCCAATCCTGCCTGCAGAGGACAAGATGCCCAAATCCAATCCATTAACACAGTCCCCAAGCCACCCCATCTGAATGAAAAGTGCACACCCCCATGGACTGGCCAGGCAATGGGGTAGGTGATGCCAGTTGTATGTCTAAAGGAAGGACCCCCACAGCCATGAATACCATGGTGGGCTGTACTGAGACATCAATTGTCCAGTGAAAAGACATCAGGCTCCAAACCAGCAGCCTGTCCTGATTCCCCTAGCTTTCAGAAGGGTGTGTGTAGGAGTGTCTACACACAGAGGTCTGGAGTAGGTTGGGACCCCCTGGGACCCCCAAATGCTGCCCACGTTTACATAGAGCTGGAGACTGGGAGGGGACGTTTTTTCCCTGTCTTCTTCGTTTCTCTCTCTGACAGTAGCTAAATTTTCTAATTGAATATGGATTATTCTTCAAAATAAGGAAAAAAACAAAAGCGAAGCTAAGTGAGTTCAGTGATTTTCATTGAACACTTTTGGGGAAGTATGAAGTACCCGGTTCTCTAGATAGACAAATGTATAGAGACAGAAAGCAGACTAGTTGGGGCCAGGAGGGAATGGGGAGTGACTAGTGGGCCCCAGGTTTCCATTTGGGGTGGTGAATATGTCCAGAGCGGGACAGAACACATGGGTGGCCAGCATGTGTGTGTGCTAACGACCCTGAACTGTGTTCAGCTACTTTCAAACGCTCAGTCCTTTGTTACTGCATATCTACCTCAACTTTTTTACGTTACATGATTTTCTATGTAAGACCAGCCACCTAATCAATCTACCTGCGTCTGCTTTTGTATTTCATCACTTACCTGCTCCGGAGCAGAGTGATGCTGGGCAGGACTGTACCCAGAGGAATGACCGAAGAGCCTCAAGGTTCAAATAATGGTGCGCAGGGGTCCCTGGTCCTGATCCTGGAAGCTTTCTTCGGTCTCAGATCTGGCCATTTCCCTGTGTTCCCGGCAGCTTTTTACCTCTGCCCACATAGAACTCTCATCTGACATCTTTAGAACCAAACCTTCCAGAACCTTCATTCTGGTGAAAATGTACCCCCACCTTCCCACATTACAAACACTACTTATGATGGTTTATCGGGATAAAATAAGAAAAAGGAGTCATCATCCACGGGCAAAGAAGAGTCAGGACTGGAGAGAACTGAAGCCCAGCTTTAAGGGAGAAAATATGAAAATCTATCTGCTGAAGTCATGCTCACCCAAACGTACACTCCCTTCCAAAGGGTACTCACTCACATTCCCACCGAGCTGCTGGAAATCTCCCCATAGGACAAGCACACACACTACTACAACGGGCTCACTGCACACTCACATACACACATAAACCCACACTCACATTCTTACACATACTCACACCCCACACATATTTACACACACATGCCTGCAGACCTAGTCACATCATCACAAACCCACACGTTCACACCCACTCACAAATCCACATGCATCATTGAATACTTGAGCACACACCCGCATACGCACTCAGAAACACACACACATTCCCTTTGGACCCTTGTCCACACACACGCATTCTGGATTCTTGGGTATCCAGAGCAGACAGGCATACACAAGTTTTCTCCCGTGACCAGGAACATGAATGTGCTTGGACCAACACTCAGCAGGGGCATCTAAGCAAAGGTGGGATGGGGTGGGGTGGAGCAGGCGGCTCACAGTGGAGTTTGGAAGGTGCTGGAGAAAGGCTAGGGCAAAATGGCCCATAAAGAGGAGCCTTGATTTCTATGGAACCCCATTTACAGCCTCTCCATTGGGCAGCTGCACATGTCTGTCCTTCTCCTCATCTCTCTTCCCAAGTCTTGCCCCTCCTCCCCCTGAGGAGGTCCAGCTGGCAGGAGACAGCGCTCCCAGCCCAGTTGGTGCAGACAGGGCTAAAGTAAACACACTGGTCACCGGGCAGGCAGTTAGCAGTCTTTGGACAGATGATCGGCGCTGGGCTGGTGGGGACCACACACACGAAGCCCCTAGGACCACACAGGCTCCTCCTGCCCTGACTGCCGCCACACGCACACTCCCCAGTCACACGAGGGACACCTCGCTCACAGGACTGCGATCCTTCTGGCCACGAGAGATTGGGGAGGGGGAGCGTCCTTCAGCTCAGCCCCCAAGCACATCATAGATGGGGGCAGCCCCTGCCAAGCCCCCGGACCATGCCACATGGGGCTGCACCATAAAGAACCTGGCTGTCACACAGCCATGTGGCCGGGGGCCATCACTGTGGGCTGGGTGGGGTGGACGGGTGCCTGACTCCAGTGTTGTTGCTGAGATTAGATGCCTTTGCCTCGGTTCCCACCCATCAGGAGCCCCAGCACAGCAGGATGAAACTCCTTCTCACAATTGCTATTGTGTTTGAAGCCATTGTGACCGTGCAACCCATCTCCTTGTGGTTCCTTGTCTTTCTCCATGACCCTCCACTTTATCAAGCACGTTGTCCTTTTCCAGGAGCTGAGCACATGCCCAAAGTACGTGAGACAAAGTCTCCCCCTCCTTGTTTCTAAGAAGCACTCTGGGTGTATTTCTTCTAAGACAGATGTGTTCGGTCTTCTGGCAGTCCGAGGTGCTTTCAATATTCTTTGCCAACACCGTCAAATGCATCAGTTCTTCTGTCGTCTTTTTTATTCATTACCCAGCTTTTGCATACATATAAAGTGATTGAAAAGAACATGGCTAGGGTGAGGCATGCCTTAGTCCTCAAGGTGACTTTTTTTTTTTTTTTCCTTGAAAAACAAAGACACCTTTTTATTGTGAATCAGGTGAAGGTTTACAGATCAAATCCGTTTTCCATCCGACAGTCACACACGTTTTCCCATTGATTGTGGTTTTCACAGTGGAGCAGCTCTCCTCCCACTTTTTTCTTGTCTCCTGTTTCCGTTCTTCCTTCTTTCCTAACCCTTCTGAACTTTGCCCTTTTGATCTCAAATGGCTGATTATTGTGAGGAGTGCATATCTGATAGTGTTACTGTTTTCCTTCTGTACCTGCCTGTTGTTTGGCTGAAAATTGAGCCATGGGTAGCAATTCATTTCTAGACTTGAAGAGTGACCAAGAGCCATAGCGTTGGGAATTCCACCAGACTCCATCCCACAAGTAAGCCTGCTCTCTTATTTAGGATTTTAAGTTTTGTTTCACTATACCCATGACCTGCTAATACAATCCCTTTCAAACCACTTGACAGGGATAGCTGGACACCACCTGGTTTTTTCTGGTGACATCTTAGCTTTTGAACACTGTAAAGACATCTTTTGTAGCAGATTTTCCCAGTGCAGTGTGTCATTTGATTTCCTGATTTCCGTTTCCATGGGTGTTGGTTATGGATCCAGGTTGAATGAAGCCCTTGGCAACTTCAATCTTTTTTCCATTTGTCATGATGATATTTACGGTCTAGTGTGAGGATTTTTGTGTTCTTTATGTTGAGGTGTAATCCATACTTTGAACTTCATCAGTAAATGCTTCAAGTGCTCTTCCAAATTTCTTGGCATACGAGGGAGCGCTTCCAGCATTGCATCGCTTTGTGAAGACATCTTAGTGGGTAGTCTGACACTTCCTGGAGCCCTGGTTTTGGCTAATGCCTTCAGTGCAGCTCTGACTTCTTTCAGCACCATTGGTCCTCGATCGTATGCTACCTTCGGAGATGACTGAACATCGACCAATTCGTTTTGGTATAGTGACTTTGTGGATTCTTTCCATCTTCATTGGATGCTTCCTTCACCATTTGATATGTTGCCGAAAGAATCCTTCAATATTGCAATTTGAAGCTTTAAGTTTGTTTCTGCTTAAGAAATGTGAAGTGTGTTCTTTGGCGTGCGTCGATGTGATGCTGAACGGGCTTCAGTGGAGCTTCCAGAATAAGACTAGGAAGAAAGGCCTGGTAATCTTCAGGGTGCAGAATCCCTGTGGGTCATGTTGTTCCAATCCATTACTCATCATGAGTCGGAGGGCAGGTCACCAGCAGCAACAAAGCCAGATTCCAGAAATGGCATATTCCCTTGGCCTCTGGCACCAAGGGGATAATGAGAATTGCCATTTACTGGACAAAGTTTCTGAGCCAGACGCCTTTCCAATCTCACATTCATACAACACTCTTACCAACCCTGGGCCTCTTCCACACCTGCCAGGAGTGGTTTGCATGGTGCAAACTCCAAATGAAACCTTAGCAGCTAATTCAAAGGATGAAAGTTTGAGCCCATCCAGAGGCACCTTGGAAGAAAAGTCTGGTGACCTGCCTCTGGAACATCAGCCACGGAAAACCTTATGGAGCACAGCTCTCCTCCCACACACCTTGGCTCGGCCTGTTTCATCCTGGAGGAAACTGAGGTACAGAGAAGTGAAGAAGTCCGGTCCCCAGGGAGGGCTGCCAGAACCTGTCAGCTATCTAATCCTGGAAGATTCTGGATGGGACTCTTCTATTTTCCACCAGATGTTTGCTGCTAAACAGACAGAGTGAAACGCACCAGGCTATAAAACAATCCCGACGTTCCTTCCAGCGAACGCAGGAATTATGTTTGCCTGTCAGGGCCCGGCGCAAGCATAACACAGACCCTCTGGTCCCCACTCCCCGCTATGGAAGGCGTTTTGACTCCCGCTGAGAAACATGGAGGTCGTGACCTGCCGGCTTCCCCATCTGCCCTTTCCTCACCAGGGGGAAAGCTGACAACAGTCTTGTTATTTATGTGGCTTAATGGTAGGAGAGCTGGGAATTGGAGCTCAGCCCCACAGACCCTGTGTCCCCAGCTGCGTCTTGAGCATGACATTGGTCTAGAGGCAGGAAGGATGTTTCTGCAGCCAGGTCACCTTCCCCTTCACAATGCCGTGGGCAGGGATCCACAGGGTCCTGGGGTCACAAAGGTCCACGTGGAGCAGGGAGCAGAGTGGCTATGGGAAACAGTCCTTGCCAGCTTGTCTTTCTCGGGGACTGTCATGGTTGGCGTTTTGTGGTGGCATGACGCTCAGGAGTTCTCCTCCCTGGGAGAAAGACTGTGTCTTTACATCCTTGTCATGGCTTTTTAGGTACGTTCCTCTCCCTCCCCCTCCACATTTACCCTCTGCAAAGACTCAAGCCAGGCGTATGGAAGCAGCACGCACGAAGCAGTGATCTCACGTGGGTCTGCTGTTTTGCTTTCCTGTGAGTTATCAAAAGGAGCCCTAGTGAGGTCTAGACAGAGCGTGGCCGTGGGACTCCATCCAGTCGGGCGTCCACGTTCACAGGACCTGTGGCTGGCCGGGGCAGGCACTTGGCTTCCCTTTCACTCATGAAGTGAGGACAGGCCCAGAGCCATGCTGTGCAGGGTCAAGAACAGAAATGACCCAGTATAGCTGCAGACAGAGGACAGGCTGTAAACACGGCATGACTCCACCATCTTCATCCTCGTCACCCTCCCGTGGTGAAGGAGGTACATACACAAGCCAAGGAGCCAGGCAGTGTGGGTTCCAGTCCTCACTGAACAGCCCGTGCACCCTAGGGCTGGACACTTAACCTCTACTGTCTTTAGCTATAGAGTGGACACACCACGCTTTTAAATTAATGGAGCCCTGGAGGCAGAGAGATGTGCACACTGGGCTGCTAAGCATGAGGTTTGCAGTTTGGACCTGCCAGGTACTTACGTAAAGATTTACAGCCTCAGAAACCCTGCACAGGGCCCTTATGAGTACGGACCAACTCAATCAGATACAATGACAATATGCCTCTAAGTTACAGTGGAGGCACCAGAGATGGAGGCAGAGATGGGGACATGGAGAGAGGGAGCAGCTGAGGACTCTAGATTCATGGGCAGAGAAGGACTGAGAGCTGGTGGCCAGGAGGCAGACTTACAGAATGTGCCCTTTGGTCGTGTAAATTATTATATATGCCTGAGTGTTTAAAAAGAAAAAAAGAAAAAGAGCTAAAATGAATACAGACAAATACTGTTAACTGATGGTACATGGTGGGGATTATAATCATTGTAATGAAACCAAGTGTATGATTTGTTGAATGTAAAACTGATGGTCTGCCCTGGAAATTTACACTCAATCCACAATAAAAACGGGAGAGAGAAAAAAAATTACAATGTAGGCAAACAATACTGCTTGCTTCATGGACTGACAGAAAAACCAATCTGTGTTGGAAGAAGGACAGTCAGAGTGCACCAGGATGGTGAAGCATGATGCTGCTTACCCCATGCGTGTCATCGGGAGAGCCCTAACCTGGCGAAAGACATCACCGTGGTTCTGAAGAAAAGTGAACAAGTCAATACAAAGTCCCCCGCACAGTACCTGGCTTGCAGCTGCTTGGCTATCACAGCTCCTTAAAGAGAATCGCCACTCTCAAATCCTGGGTGTAAAGCCTTTAAAAACTGTGGATCTCACAAGCAGTGTGCTGTTGATGGGCACCCCTGAGCTGCTTCCCAGTCGGAGCTGCCTTTCCATGGACAACTTCCCGGTCCTGTACCATCATCACTGTCATCTCTCTCGTGGATGCATCTTCCTCTTTTCTGATGACCCTGCACTGTACCAATCATGATGCCCTTCTCCAGGAACTGGTCCCACCTGACCCTTGTCCAAAGTGCAGGAGCCGGAGTCTCACCATCCTGACACAAACGTCACAAGCGATGGTACATACTAAAGAGAAAACTACCTGCCGGAGCTCTCTTTCAGTCAGTTGCTTTTGTAGGTATTTTTGTCACATATATTTTTCCAAAATCAGCCTCTTGATCCTGGGAATTAGGTATGTGTGACTTGGGCTGGGTTAGGACTCTGGCCAGTCTTCGATGTGATGTGCACTCAGAGGCTTGGCATCACGGGGTTAACTCCAAGTCATGGGTTAACAGCCTCCTCTATCTGACTCTGTGCAAACCTTCCTCGCAGCCCCTCTGTCTGAGCACCCCTGGAAGGCCTAGGGCCTCACTCAGCATCTGTCATTCTTACAGTAACGGCTGGCTGTGTGTGCTGGCCTCTGATCATTTACAAACTTTACTGATCACTTTCGTGTCCTGTAGATTATCAACTCCAGAAAGGCAGGAGTTTGTGTTGGCTGACGTCCTTGGGTCAGAGACAAAAGCAGAAGAACTCAGGCAGTAATTCTGAAGGAGTGAGTGGAAGAGTGGATGGAGAGTGATGTACACCTTAGACATATGACACTTTCTGTGGGTTATTTATTTTTTTAAATTATTTTATTGTTTATATATTTTTTGACGCACACAAAAACACTCAGGAAAATATAATCATTTAAACCATCCAAGGGCACATTCTAAAACCAGCACACAGCCTTTCTCTTTCCATCAATCTGGAGTCCTCAGCTGCTCTATCTCTCCATGTCATCATCTCTGCCTCCATCTCTGGATGGGGTCCATGGGCTGTTGTTTTTTGAGGTTCCCTTTTATATTGAGAGAGAGAGAATTTATGTGAGCTTGAAGTAGTCACTGATCCTGGAGTCCTGGTATGGTGTGGTAGGATAGGCACTGGGCTGCTAACCGCAAGGCTGGCAGTTCAAACCCACCAGCTGTTCCTGAGAAACTCACTGGATCACCATGATTTAGAACGGACTTGACGACGCACAACTACAGCTAGTCCCTGATTCTAGAAGAGGAGCCTGCACATGTGCAGTGGGGCCACATTTTCTGTCTTTTAAGGGATTTTACATCTTTGCTGTTAAGTGCTGTCAAGTTGGTTCTGACTCATAAGGACCATGTATAGGGTTTCTGAGGAACAGCTGGTGAATTTGAACTGCTGAACTCAAACAGAGCTTTGAATACAGTGTACATCCTACAGCGCTTTAGTAACCTTTCCAACTGCATACAGGAGATGGGACCCACAACACAAAGTCTCCCCAGTGCAGCATGAGCCTGGCTTGGTGGGGTGTGACCAGTATGCAGGGACGGAGTACTATCCCACAAGTACTCGGGATGGGAGCTCCCCCAGGAATAACTGGGGTGATTGGGCAGCATTAAGGGTTTGGGTCTGTCGAGATCCCCAGGCTGGTCCCAATTCCTGGAGAAAGGATCCTCACAGATGACAGTCTCAAGTCCTGTTCCTCCCTGTCTGTTGGTCTGTCTGTCTCTGTTTCACGTATTTGACTCCCTCTCTGCTGCTCAGCCTCTGTCCATTTCCCTGTGTCCCTCTGTCTGGTTGTTTCTCTGTCCTTCTACCTCTCCATCTCTATCCCAGACCTGCATTCCTACCATGAACATCCCAGACTGCAGCTTCCCAGGTCTCCCTGGGCCCAGCCCAGGAGGGCGTGGCCTCCACCAGACCTCAGTCTTGGCCCTGCTTCCTGTTTACTTCTGAAGGGTACATGGGGGTCTGTAACCAGCCCTGTGGTCTGGAGGGAGCCAGGCCGCTGAGGAATGGTCATCGCCTTGGCTGAGATAGGCCAGTGGGCTCTGCCATCCATCAGCTGTCTCTGTCATAATTAAGCCTTCTCTGTCCTGCAATGTCATCGTCTCACCAGACCCCAAGTGAGAGTTATGGTATGCCTCAGACACTTATCTTGTTTTCCTTTTCAAAATCAGAACATCATACTCTTGTTAAACGCTGATAAAAAATACCCTTATAAAAATTCCAAAGACTCATCAAAGCATGAAAAAAAAAAAATCATAGTTGCCCAAAACCTCATTACCCAGAAACAGTATTTTGGTATCATCTCCTTCATGATCTATCTCTGAAAATGATATCCACAGAGATAGGGTAAAAAAAAAAAAAGAGAGAGAGAAAGGAATCGCACCCTACATACTGATTACACTGCTTTCCTTTTTACCTCAGCAGCATGGCGTGTGTTTTCATGTTGATAGAGACAAATCTACATCATGGCTGTAAATAGTGTAAGGAGTCCTGGTGTGGCCTGGTAGGATAAGCATTGAACTGGTGACCACAAGGTCAGCAGGTCAAACCCACCAGCCGCTCCTCGGCAACCCTATACAGGGTCGCTATGGGTAGGGACTGGCTCATTGGCACTTAATAACAACAACAATGACATGGCATTCCACTCTCCAGCTTGGACTTGCCTCAGGGTTGCTATTGTGTGTTATAAACAGCAGGAGGACTAACCTTTGCATCTTTGCCCAGATGTCCCTTGGGATAAACTCCTGGAGCTGGGATACCTGGAGGGGGTGCGTTGGTATTGAACATTTCAGCGCATCTGAGCCTCATGATCTCCATAGCCCCAACCTTCAAGAACACACTTGAGTCATGGTTCTTTCAGTTAGACGACAAAACCTGTACAAAGTGGTGTCTTGGTGTCTCTTAGACGGTCTGCCAGTCACTTGTACGTCACCTTCTGAGAAGAGGCTTGGTTCTTCAGAGCAGAATCTCACAGTGCGCCTCCAGCAAAGAGCAAGAAAGGTCACCAGATCCCTGCCACGGACATGGCCAAGGAACACCCGGATCCGCTCGCTCCACTGTTTCCCTGAAATTGTCCACTGCAGTCCCTAACCTGACAACTCTCAAAGTGCCCCTCTTTGTTAACCCTTTACAGACAGTGTCTATGGAATTGCCATTCTGCCCAGAGCTGTGCAGATCCTTAAACCTCAAACAATGCTAGGAAGGACATTCCTGTTCCCATTCTTTTTTTTTCTTTTTAACCCAATAAAGATCGCTGAGATGAACAAAGGGACATAGCAACACATAGCAACAGAGTAGCAGAGCAAATAGTTAAACCACTTTGTTTCTAGAAAATGTGAACAATTTGAACCTCTTAGAAGAATCATGGAAAAAACCTTAAACTAGTTCAAGATTGAATTTAAAAAGACTAGACTCAAGTTTATATTATTCTACAAGGTGTCCATTTACACACTGGTCACGCTCACTCCAGAGTAGATGACCCTGCAGACTCGTCCCTGCACACTGTTCACACTGACCTCAGTGTGGATCACCCTGCGGACTCCGTTCCTGCACACATACCCTTCATCTATCCCAGTAACAAGAATCAAGTGAGACATAACGCTGTTCTCGTCTTGTGCCCAGAGAGGTGTTAGATGTGGAGGCTCCCAAAACACAGGAGAGGGCATCACCCTCAAAGAGTTAAAAATTGACTCAGCCTATCTCTGGCTCACAGGTTGAATGGACCTCTGGGTGCCAAAGGCAAAAGAAACAAGACGAAGAAAAGTCTAATTAATATCGTCTCTAAATCCACGAGAAACACTCACCCTTATGTTTTTCCATGGGGAGCCAGGGTGGGAGTTGAGATTTTCTGCATTTCAGTCTCCCCATAAGCAGATCAGAGATACAGTTGACCCTGACTTTCTGAAGTCTGGCCATCTTACATCCCAAGTGATGTATCTAGGCCTTATTCGTCCTCTCTGTGTGTCTACTCCCCGGGCTCTGACATCAGTCAATCACACCTTAGTGTGAATTAGTCACACAGTTTAAATCTCTGGGCTCTCCCTGTAGCACATGAGTGATTTCACCCATGGGATCAAACGTCTGTGGCCGGACCTCGGGAAAGGCACATTTCGTTCTTGGCTTCACATCTCTCACCCTTACTTGGCCGGACCTCGGGAAAGGCACATTTCATTCTTGGCTTCACATCTCTCACCCTTACTTTCTGTACTACTTACCTTGTTTGAGTCCTTTTCTGCCCAGACGGTATACATACAGGTTACCGTGTCAGCTGTAGGCTTCTTCATACACGAGGAGGACTCGTCACAGAAACAAAAATGTGCAGTTTCTTCCAAACTCAACCCAAAGAAAAGTAAATAGATGAAACCAATCCAAAATCTGACATGCTAGATATCATTCCAACTTTTCCTGATTTGGACATTCAGAAAAAGGCTGAATTACAGTGAAACATCTAGTGTTTGCCAGGGCATTTTAGGGCACTCCTCCAGCAGCATACTGTAGCATTGCACACTTGTCAATACCCACAGGGCACAGGACACAGAGAGCGAGCTCTGATGGAAGCAGTTTTGTTGTTACTGTTATAACAACAAGTCCATTCTGACTCATGTGGACCCTGTATAGGGTTTCTGAGGAGTAGCTGGTGGGTTTGAACTATCAGCCTTTCATTTAGTAGTCCAGAGCTTATCCTGTAGTGCTACACCAGGACTCCAATGTAAACGGCGGACCTCGGTTAATAACAATGTATCCATAGTCTTTCATCAATTGTAGCCCATACACCAGTGTAACATGAATGACCGGGGACCCCAGGAAAGGGAGGGGGCAGACGGAGCTCTGGATACTCTGTGCTCACGTTTTCTGTAAACCTAAAATTGCTCCAAAAAGTGAAGTCTATTAAATGGGAATAGTAACAATAAAATTGAACAAAAGCCAGCGCCGTGGCTCTTTTCATTGTAAAGACTCTGCCCTGTGGGTCAAGTATTAGAAGGCGTCTGCCCAGGATGCCAAGGGAAGAAGAAGGCAGGGTGAATGTCCCCCTGGGCTGGGACTGGTCAGCACTCTGTGGCTTACACACGACATTTCATTTAAAACCTGCCTCCCAAGACCCTTGAGAAAGGTTACTCGAGGTCTATTCCAGGTTCAAGCGGAAAAAAAGCCAATTTATTTGGCAAGGAAATGCCTTGTGCTGGACGCTGGGCTGAGCAGGCCACAGAGGAAGACTGTGACTCAGTGTGTCTTTCTCTTGGCATTTACAGCCTGAAAAATGATCGCCGCTTCCTCTGGCCGCTGGAGCCAGGGCCTGGAGGAATGACCATTAAGAGGAGTCTGTTTATTCCATCCTCAGGCAGAGGGCCTTCCTTGCGTGAGCTCGCAGCATCTGCTCCCTGCCTCCGCACTGACCCTGTACCACCATCCAAACCCACTGATGTCCGTGACGATAGCAGGCGACGTAGAGCTGGGCCTCACAAGGGCTTCTCTGGGCAGCGGTGGGGGGACATGCCAGTCTTCTTCCTGTGTGTCCCTGGGGCCTAATAAGGTGTGGGGGGCGACGGGAAACAGGCAGATGTGCCTCTTTCTAGAGCATCCTGCAAGGCTGGTCTGTGGTGACCATGCCTTGTCATACTTCATACATTCTGGAAACTCTGACTTCAGCCACCTCTGACTTTCCAGACAAAATAAGGGGTGGCTTGCATGCCTGGCCGGCCAGGCTCCTCTTTCTTTGTGGTCCGTGCCACAAACAGGGTTTGAGTCCGTATCCCCTGGACTACTACATCAAGTGGAAGATAAAATGAGGACTTTCAGAACAGCCAGTTATCATTCTCTGGAACCAAACCTTCAGCATATTTTACATCCGTCACAGAAACCATCATCAGATTCCTCCACTCCTGTGGCTTAAACATGAAATAAATAAGTGTGTGTGAGCAGATCTGCTGCTTTCAAGAGTAGAAGTCAACCTTTGAAGACTTGGATTTACATTTTTAAAGATCATTTGGAAACCATTCTGACAGAGAACAGGATTGCTGCTGATTTTGCTGTCTGTCCCCTAGGCTAACAACGTTTTCATTGAGAGGGCTAGTGTTTGATTACAACCCTGTGGTTTCTGTTATAAACATAGGAACTCCTTCTCTGGAAAAGGGTTAGGTGAGCATGAAAAGGAAAACGAAGGTGACGTGGAATTTTGCCACTGACAACTAATGTTCACCATTGTTAACAATGAGGTACCTTTCTTTGCAGTCTGCGTTTTATACAATGTGTCCTCTACCAAGCCAATATCAGGAGTTTAAATTCTGCTCTTCTCTCGTATCAATCTGTCACTCATAAGCACTCTCCGAAGTTGCGTATAAACATCATATAAATGGCTCCCTCAGATGCCATCATATGGATGTGCCATAATCTATTCTTATTTGCCGATGATTGGGGGAAAAAAAAATGTGATGTTCTAAAATGTTCAATTTCCTTTCCCAGTGGAAAAAAATAGAATAGCGGCTCAGGAATGGTTGTTTGTGGTTTCCTGAAATTTGCTAAAAAATATTAGCCATTTTTTGTTACCCCAAGTGTCTACTTCCTGGTGGATTCCAAATATTGACCCGGTGGTGACCTGAGGAAGGGCTGGACCAGGCCCCTTTCCTTGGAACAAGAGGCAGCACTGCTCACGCGCACTCCAGGACAAGTCTGCTGTGGGGGCTGGTGGCAGTGGCTTCCCCTCTGTGGGAGGGGGGTGGAGAGGCCTGGCCCTCAGTGTTGACGAGTCATGAGCAGGAGAATGAGGTGAACGGTGTGGATTGTGCCTGACACAGGGTACTCCTAAGTCCACAAAAATGCCACCGTCCCCACCCCAAGTGGGCCTGCCCCTTCTGACCCGTGTGTCCTTCAGGGTGAGGTGAGGGAGAACGCCACCTAGGAACTGTCCCACAAGGATCCTCACATTTCTCCAATGGAGACATTTCCTCCTGAGGTTTGGTGTTAATAAAAGTTGTACTTCTGTAAGCAATGCATGCTTTCATTCTCTCTGACGTTGAAAATTATACAAATATTGCTTTTTCCTTCTTCATGTGGGCCACCAGGAAACTCAGTTGTTGTTGTTGTCAGGCGCCATTGAGTCGGAACCGACTCACAGTGACCTCATGCACAGCAGAACGAAACAATGTCCGATCCTGGGCCAACCTCACTGCCGCTGCCACACTTGAGTCCATCAATGATGCCACGTGGCCAATCCATGTCGTTAGGGGTCCTCCTCTTTTTCTCCGACCCTCCACCTTACCCAGCATGACATCCTTCTCCAGCGACTGTTCCCTCCTGACAATATGTCCAAAGTATGAGAGACGAAGCTTAG
>NW_006408555.1:3030983-3035479 GCF_000296735.1 Chrysochloris asiatica | reverse complement strand
TATATCTCAAGCGAGTAAAGTTTTGCTAAAGGTAATACAGAAATGGCTACAATCATACATTGACAGAGAACTTCCAGAGGTTCAAGCTGGATTCAGAAGACGCCAGGGAACAAGAGATATCATTGCTGATGTCCGATGGATCTTGGCTGAAAGCAGAGAATACCAGAGGGATGTTTACCTGTGCTTTATTGACTACGCAAAGGAAACTCAGAGTACATGTCAATTGCTCTTGCGGTGGTTGTTGTGAAGGCTTTGGTAGTGGGCATCTGTGACTGAAAGGAGAAACATGGAGAGAGGAGGGGACCCTTGATTGAGCCCTGTCTATGAGTCAGGGCCCCTCATTAGCCCTCCCCTCAGCCTCAGAGCTGCCCTGTGAAGCATACAGGCAGTTTCTGTTTACTGGTGTCCAGAGCAACTGCCCTGGTCTCACTGAAGAAAGCCAAGCTGGACACTCCCGGGAGGGAGGTAGATCCCTACAGTCCTGTGTGGCACCTCTAGCTCCTAGGGGTCCTGCTGAAAGGCAGTCAGCACCATGCACACATGCTGTCATTGAGGGGGAGGAACACCGGGGTCGTGGAGTACTCAGCTATCAGAGCCAGTACTCCAATGGTCTCTGGGTCCTTAGCAGCCCACCAAGTAACTGGGCAGTGACTGTGGCAGTCCTCAGGAGCTGCCCGCAAAGCCAGAATGACATCAAGGAACCCAAGGTTTCATGCCTCTGCCACAAACCCAGGGGGCCATGGGTTCACAGGCCTGCCCTGCAAAGCCTGGGGGGGGGGGCTGGGGGAGGGCTCTTTATTTTCCTGACATCCTGAGCACCCACCACTATCCCCTTCCTGCCTTGCTCCGTGCCACAGTGTCTGTCCCCGTGGCTCTCATGTGTGACCACTCTGAAGGTAGAAGCACGTAGGTGGGCTCCTGGTGGGTACCCGCCGACGGTGTGAGTAGGACCTCACTTTGCTCCCCTGTAAAATGGGGCTGTGAGTGTGCTGCCCATCAGCTGTGGAGTGGGTCAGTGACCTGAGATGACGCCCTTTACCTGGACACCTTCCCTAGCCGAGCACCTGCAAGTGCTCACCCAGGGTTAGGCAGTGTCAATAATCAGAAGGCCTGCTCTCTATCAGAAAGTGCCACGCGGACGCAAAGATGATTATCGTTTTTATCCCGTGAGGACAGGGCCGAAACGATAAACCTAATCTTGGGTATTACCACTGTAGCAATTGGAGATAAAAGTGTGGGGATTTGACTTGAGGTAATCAAAGAGAGAATGCATTTGCAAACTAGCAGGTTAAAGTTAACATAAACTGTGGAAACCATGAGGAAATTAGGACATCACTTTAAATTAAATATCTTAAGCAGACATGCCCGGGAAATGTGATAAGACAGCTATGGTGCATTAAGTCAATGCCGATTGGTAATTAAAAGCGGATTTCTACAGTCTCTGCTGGCCAGGAGGAGAGATCAATGTCTTCACACAGGAGTCCACGGTCCTCTGGATGCATGGTTTCAATAACTCCAGGCCTCATTTGCCCTCCAAGTGGCGATAATAAGAATTTGTTCTTGTAATGAGACCCTATGCACTTACTGCAAGCCGCATGAGCACAGCAGGGAGCCACTGTGCCATCGGTGCAGCTGCCCAGACTGTGACCCAGGGAATGGAAGATTCCAGCAACTCCAGGATATCAGAGCCGGAAGGACCGGGCCTCTCCTGACAGCCCCACCACCTCCCAGAGCTCATGAGTCTGCGTGTCGTACTGCGACACCGCCGCCACCAGCATACCTGTGAGAACCTACCAGCTGGTCCCAGGGTCCAGCAGAAAATCACTTCATGTCCCCATTAGTGGACCACACGGCAGAAGGGGAGGGTGCCTATGCACTGTTTTGAAATGGGAAACTTCTAAATTCATTGCAGGAAAAAGCAGGCAACCAAACATGCGTCAGTGTGATGGATTCTGTGTAGGAATACTGATGTGGGTACAGGATTTGGAGCATGACACACTGAGACTGGACAAGGAGAACGAGAACACTGACGTCATACCTGGACAGTTTTCGGTGGCCCGTGAAGACCCTGTGGCTCACAAGGGAACACCGTGCTGTAGGTGGGTCCATGTGCTGGAAGGAATGGCCGAGGAGCTGCACTGGGCGGCGTTTTGTTCCATTGTGTGTGGGGCTACCGAGAGTCTTACAACTACATCGACATGCCGAAAAACCCACTGTGGCTGCACTCAGCCTCCACGTGCGAGCCCATGTTCCCAGTCCCAAGCCCACCTCGGTGGCTCCATTGGAGACCCTTGGACATAGGAGTCCCTTATCTCACTGCGTCTCTGGGTGGGGTGTCAGCATGCAGGTGGGCTGATCGAGCCCTGCCAGGTGGACGGAGCTACCAGAAGAACCGGCGATGGCAGGGTTCAGCTTGTTGTCAAGTGCCTTTGAGTCAGTAATAAGGCTGCAAAGGAGTGACTGGTGAGCTTGAACTGCTAACCTGAGGTTCAAACCTGTCTTGGGGTCCTGCGTGCATCCTCAGTGCCGCAGCAGGACACTGTCTCTCCAACTAACACTCCCTTGTTCTCTGTTCACCACGAGAGGAGCTGCAGGCCCCACACCTGGATGCCTGAGGTGTGGGTGGACTGAGCCCTCTGCCTGCCTGGGACGGGCCTTTCCTCTTTGTCCTCGCCTCTCTCTCTCTGTCTCTAGCTCTCTTTCTGTCTCTGCGTCCTTATGCTGCTGACATTGTTCTTTTCTGTGGCCTCAGTTCCAACTCCTGGTAACTGTATGTGTGCAGAGAGCTGCGCCATCATAGGCTTTTCAAGGCTGACCTGTCCTCTGAGCGGGGTCATCCCACCAGCCTTTCTGCTTATAGCCCTCTTCACCACCCAGATGACTCCGTCTTTATAACTATCTCTTCACCTCTTTCTCTTGTTCTGTCTCCCTTCCTCTCACTCTCTATTGGTGCTTCTATTCGTCTTCCTCTTGTCTCTCCTTCTCCCTCTTTCCTACCCTCCACCCTCTACTTCTCAGTCTCCGTCAGTGACTCTGGCAGTTGCCTGTGCTGACACATCAGGCTTCACCTGGAGGTGAGTGGGTTTGGAGAACTTTGGTCTTAGCTCTGGCTCGCTACTCTAGGGGGAAGAACGGCTGATGCACAGCAAAGGTTTTCAGTAAGCTCACAGCCCTCTAAGTGGACGTGTCCACTAAAGCCAAGCAAGTACCTAGCCGGAGACCCAGCTCCTTGGTCTGTGCCCGGCAGAAGTGAGTGCCAGTGTCCACCATCAAACAGCCGCACATCTGTAAAGGCCTCAGACTGGGAGCAGCCCACGTGTCCCTCAGGAGGACAGTAGATGGATGGGCAGTACTGAATACGCACCGCCGACCCCATGCAACCAGGGGGAAAGCTGAGGGAGTCACATCAGAACACCATAGGGGAAGCTGGGGCAGACTGCTTAGTGGAAACAAAGTCCACGTGGGTCCCAGTCCTGGAGAGCTCATCACAGGGGTCGGAGGTCAGGGTGATGATTGGGGAGGGCACCAGGGGCTTTGGGAGGTGACGATATATCTGTGTACGTTGGTGTAAAAAGAACCCTTGTGAAGAGCTTGACTGCTCACCAAAAGGTCAGTGGTTTGAATCCACCCTCTGCTCTATGGGAGAAAGATGAGGTGGTCTGCTTCTGAAGCCGTGGAGACCTGTGGAGCGGTTTTACTCTGTCCTATGGCTGCCTGCGAGTCAGAAACAACTCAGCAGCCCTATTTGTTGATTGAGTTTGGTGTTATTAGGTCCTGTCCACTCGGTTCGGACTCACAGTGACCCTGTGCACAACAGAACCAAACACTGCCCAGTCTTGCACCATCCTCACAATGCTTGTTACGTTTGAGACCATTGCTGCTGCCACTGTGCCATCTCATTGGAGGTCTTCCTCTTTTACATCAACCCTCCTCTTTACCAAGCATGATGTTCTTCTCCAGGGACGGGTCCTCTTGATGATGTGGCGGAAGTATATGTTTTTATACAGATGGAAAAATTCATTGTGTGTACCAGAGCTTTTCTGTTTTACTGAGATGAAAAACAACACACACCCACGTGCACCCTCACTCTCAGAATTCTCTCAGCACCCCTCCCAGCCACACACACCTCGTCCCTACAATGCCCTCCTTTAGGGCATGCCTCCTATGGACCATGTCCTGGTGTGGTGCTGTCATTATTAAGCAGTGGGCCTTAAGGTCGATTTGAACCAATGGCACTTCACAACAACAACTACGTGCCAGATACTGTTGTAGGTGCTAGAAACTAACCCTACTTTCTGACTCAATGTTGTGTTTCTGAGAGAGTACACTGAGGAGGTCTTTATGAAGTGGATCTGGGTTCGTGTGTTCCTCATGCACATGGAGGCACTGTTCATAGATGTGAGATCCGCATGTTCCTCATGCACATGGTGGCATTGTTCATAGCTGTGAGATCGTGTGTTCCTCATGCACATGGTGGCATTGTTCATAGCTGTGAG
>NW_006408555.1:2998006-3030111 GCF_000296735.1 Chrysochloris asiatica | reverse complement strand
TCCTCATGCACATGGTGACACTGTTCATAGATGTGAGTTCCGTGTGTTCCTCTTGTACATGGTGTCATTGTTCATAGCTGTGATACTCTACCAGCTGGTCCCACTGTCCAGCAGAGTGGTGCATCCCCATCGGTGGACCACACAGCAGGAGGTGAGGGTGGATGTGCGTTAGATTTGAAATGGTAAAGTGTTCAAAATTCATTGGAGGAAAAAGCAAGCAACCAAGCGATGTATCAATGTGACTGAGTCTATGTAGGGTTACAGACATGGGTCCAGGATTTGGAGTGTGAAGTACTGAGACTGTGTAAGGGAACAAGAGTACTGACTTCATAGATGTGTGTGAGGACTCCGGAAGAGGGGATAGCTCAGTCTGGGCCCCCAGGTCTCAGCACAGCTGGATGGGGCAGTGTGGCCTCGTGTAGGCTCAGTCTAGATGGGAAGACAGACAAGTCACGAGCCATCCATTCCAAAGATGACTGTGGTAAAGAGTTGAATGGAAGCCTCTCAAAGATATGCCCAGGCTAAATCCCTGGAACCTGTGAATGTCCCTGTGCTAATTTCCTGTGGCCACTGTAGCAAATCACCACCGATCGGATGACTTATAATAACAGGAATGTGTCCTCTCCTAGTTAAGGAGGTCAGAAGTTTGGCATTGGGTTGTCCATGGGACCTCGCTTCCTCTGAAGGCTCCATAGAAGTTTCCTTCAGGCTCTTTCAGGATTTCCCAGACATTCCTTAGGTTGTAGCCCCCTCACTGCAGGTTTTGCCTCCCTCCTTTCATGGCCTTCTCCGCTGTGTGTGTCATCTCTTCTATAAGGGACACATCGTTGGATTTCGAGTCCTCAGGATAATCCAAAATGATCTCCTCATCTCAAGATTCTGAATTTACACATGTCTACAACGACCCTGGTTCCAGAGAACGTCTCTGTCCTACTCCCGCACCTTTGAATGTGACGTTATTTGGAAATAGGTCTTTGCAGATGTGATGATGTGAACATGAGGTCATCCTCTGTGACTGGTGTCCTTGCGGAGAGGAGATACAGGAGAGCCACGCAGGGAAGATGAGCTCAGCTGCAGTGGTGGTGGTTCACTGTGGAGGGGCCCCACCCCACCATCAGGCTCAGGTGGTCCCACCCGCTGGCCCAGACTACGGACCAAGCCCAGGCATGCCACAGCTACCAGGAGGGAAGGATCCATCCGATTGTTAGTGTGAGGAACCCAAGGCCCAGATCCCTGCCGAGGCGCGATACAAATCCAGGTCTGTGTCTCCTTTCTACACTCACCCACCAACTCCCCAAATCTCCTGCTTGTTCAGCCCCAGCCCTCAAGCTCAGCGCCAGCATGTGGACAAAGCACCATGAGCATTCGGAACCCGAGTGAGATGAATTAATAAACTCCACAATTAACAAATGTTTGTTAGTCATCTACAGTGTGTTCAGCATGGGCCCTGGCTGAGAGTCTAACCCCACCCCTACCCCTTTGCCACTAAGCAGCTACCTGAACTTAGACCCGGGTTGCTCCTGCTAGGCTGGGCTGGGCAGCCACAGGATTGGACGGCTGACTAGTGCTGATGTGGTGAGATGCTTTGATTGTGCAGGAGAGAAGGCAGTGCAGGGGCTGGGGAGGGGTGGAGAGAGGGGACATCCAGCTGCCCTCAGAGAGGCCCGCCCACCAGATACTATTGGAGAAGATGATAAGGAGAGTCTGTTGTCTTTGATCTCAAGCAATCACCCATGGGGAGGAGGGTAAAGTGACGCCAGGCCGGCCCCCAGCCCAGGGCAGAGGGTGCCTGCCCTTTAGTTGATGGGCTCTGATTGCTTGAGTTACTACAGTTCCCCAGGCTGCGTCTAGCCCTGCTTCACTCTCTGTGTTGTCTGGCTAAGTAGCAGAGATAAAACGCAAGATACCAAGTCAGCATGCTCCTCCTTGAGAGCAGGGACAGGGTCCCTCCCTGCAGCCTGCATTGGTGTTTGCATGTTGTCTCTGTTCTGAGTCCCGAGTGTCAGCTCCACATGCGCAGGGCTTTTTCTCTCACGTCCTTGGAGCCCAGAAAGAGTCAGGCACACAGTAGGTGCTCAGTAAGTACTCGAAGATGAAGGAATGTATGGCCATTACTGCCTGGTCTTCAGCTGTGGTTGCCTGCTAACATCACCTGGGGCTTGTTCAAAGGTGCCCTAACTGCAGCCCAGGTTGGGAGCCCCGGATGATAAATGGATTCATGGGTAGAGGCTTCCAGAGAAGGGCAGCTCTCAGGAATGAAATACTCGGTGGACACAGCTAAGGCTGCAGAGATAGTCCCTGGAACGTCTGCAATGGTCAAAGAGCTGGACACAAAGATGCCTAAATGCCCAGAAACATAAACCCCAACCCACTCTAGCTCATGGCAGCCCAGGTGACAGAATAGATTGCCATGTGAAGCCCGCTGGTGGGTTTGAACTGCCAACCTATAGATTAGTGTTGTTATTGTTGTTAAGTGCAGGGTTTCCATGGAGCAGCTGGTGGGTTTGAACCACCGACCTTTCAGTGACCATTGAGTGCTTATCCGACACGCCATTCTCTGCTTATGTGTCTCTCCTTTTATGTCTTGTAAGGGAATAGGTGTTATAGGCCACATCCCTGGGAAGCTCCCTGACATTCTGACTCATAGTGCCCCTGTATAGGAGCGGCTGGTGGGTTTGAACCACTGCTTTGCAGTTAGCAGTGCAGTGCTGACCCTACAACACCACACTAGGACTCCAGTCCTGGGGGGCTTGTTCTTAAGAGTTGTTGAGTCAATTCCAACTCATAGTGACCCCGAATAGGGTTTCAGTGACTGGTAGGTTTGAACTGCTGACCTTGAAATCAGCAGCCCAGTGCTTGTCCTGCAGCAGTGCCTATAGCTAAGCACAAGCTGCACTCCCCAGAGACCTCCCAGCAAAACAGAGAGTGCCAAGTCAGTCCTGCTTTTGTACTCCAGACTCTGGGTTATCCTCAGTTTTCATCGTGATAAAAAATACATGTGACAAAAAGCTTGTCGTCTTTGCAGTTTTCCGTCTACATAACTGTGCATCTGTCACAGTTAGCCATTTCACACAGATTTTCATCACCCCTTTCATAGTAACCCCCTCCGCATGTCGCTCAGCCCCGATAACCGCGTTCTCCTATTGTTTCTATGCGTTTGCCTGCTCTAGATAGTCCACAGAAGTGGGGTCCTACCATACCTGTGCTTTTGTGACTGCTTGGTTCCGCTCAGTCACCATGGTTTCTAGGGTCACCCATGTTAGTAGTGTGCATCAGGACTTTATTTCTCCTTATGGCTCGGTAATAGTCCGTCGTTTGGATGGGCCACATCTGTGTATCTATTCATCTGTTGATGGACACTTGGGTTATTAGCACCTTTGCACTATTGTGGATAATGCTGCAATGAACATTCACTTACAAGTGTCTGCTTCAGTGGCTATTTTCAATTCTTTGGGTTTTATACGTAGGAGTGGAATTACTGGGTCCCAGGAGTCTTGGTGTGATGCTGTAGGATAAGCGCTGGCCTGCTATATGCAACGTCGACAGTTCAGACCCACCAGCCACTCTTCAGAAACCCTACGCAGAGTTTAACAACATTTATCTTTCTGAGGAACCACCCAGCTTATCCAACCGCAGTGGTACCGTTCGCTTTACAGTCCTGCCAGCAGTGCATGACAGTGTCAATTCCCGTCACTCCTGGCTGGCCCAGTCCTCTAGTGCCACACTGACAAAATGCCACAAGTGGATGACGTTAACAAACGCATTTACTCTCCACAGTTTACGAAGCTAGAAGTCCAAATGCAGAGTGGGAAAGCTTTCTTTGTTGGCTGTGGGAAAAGGGCCTGGTCTCCTTTCAGCACTGGTAAGCCTAGCATTCCTTGGCGGTCCCCAGATGCCATGGCATCATTTTTCCCCTGGACCGAGGATTTTCACAGTGCAGGGATCTCCAGTTCCAAAGAGGACTCCTCTCCAGGCCCTTCTTTCTTAGTGGTGGTATTTATTGTTTCTAAGTCCTGTCAAATCTGTTCCCACCCATAGCAACCCTGTGCAGGATTTCCAAGGAGCAGTGGGTTTGAACCGCCGACCTTTCAATGAATGTTAAGTGGTATCTGACAGTGCTATTCTCTGCTTATGTCTCTCTCCTTTTATGTCTTGTAAGGGAATAGGATGTTACAGACCACACCCCTGGGAAACTCCCCGACATCAGACCAGGGTTGTGATGGAATTTAGGGTATTGACAAAAGTCATCCCCAAGTAGTCTGTCAGTTTATCGTACTGTGGGTGACTTGTTTGTTGCTACGATTCTGGAAGCTATGCCATGGATATTTTAAATACTAGTAGGATCACCCACTTTGGACAAGTTTCATCTCAGCTTCCAGATGAAGACAGACTAGGAAGCAGGAGAAGGAGACTGCTTTGAAATATTCAGTCATGGGAAACCTTGTGAATAGCCGTGAGACACTGTCAGCACCAGACTAGTGATTACTGAAACAAGATGAATATTGTCAGTGCCTCAGGTTGGAAGGCACTCAAAATGCGACTGGGGAAGAGCTTCCTCCTCAAAGTAAAGTTGACCATGATGACGCAAATGAAGTAAAGCCCTCGGGAACTTCATTTGCCGATGGGGCACAACTCAAAATGAAGAGAAACAGCTGTGAACACCCATTAATAATCAGAACATGGATGTACAAAGTATGAATCTAGAATAATTTGAAATTGTCAAAAATAAAATGGAACACATAAACATCGATATCTTAGGCATTAGTGAGCTGAAATGGATGGGTAGTGGCCATTTTGATTCTGACAATTACATGGCTTACTATGCTGGGAACGACAAATTAAAGAGGAAAGATGTCAAATTCATCATCACAAAACATACCAAGATCTGCCTTGCAGTACAATACTGTCTGCGATAGGATAAAATCCATATGCCTACGAGGAAAGCCAGTTAATACCACTATTATTCAAAATACGCACCAACCACTGAAGCAAGTGATGATGAAATTGAAGAATTCTACCAACTTCTTCAGTCTGAAATGATCAAACATGCAATCAAGATGTATTGATAGTAACTGGTGATTGGAATGCAAAATTTGGAAACGAAGAGGAAGGATCAGTAGTTGGAAAATATGGCCTTGGCAATAGAAATGATGCTGGAGATCTCATGATAGAATTTTGCAATAACACACTTCTTCATTGCAAATACCTTTTTAAACAACATAAAAGATGACTATATACATGGATCTCATCAGATCGAACACACAGAAATCACATTGACTACATCTGTGGAAAGGAGACAGTGGACTAGCTCCATCCCATCAGCAAAACCAAAGCCAGAGGCAGACTGTGGAACAGACCATTAATTGCTCACATGCAAGTTCAAGCTGAAGAAAAACAAGTCCACAAGAGCCAAGATATGACCTCGAACATATCCCATCTGAATTTAGAGATCATCTGAAGCACAGATTTTACGCATTAGACACTAAAGAAAACCAGATGAGTTGTAGATGACATCAAAATATCATACAGGAAGAAAACAAAAGTTTATTAAGAAGACAAGAAAGAAGGAATAGACCAAAATGAATGTCAGAAGAGACTGAAATTTTCTCTCCAGCGAAGAGATGCTAAGGCAAATGGAAAAAAATGAGGAGGTAAAAGAGTTAAACAGAAAATTTTAAAGGTCAGCTCAGGAAGACAAAGTCAAATATGATAATTTAATGTGCAAAGACCTGGAGTTAGAAAGCTAAATAGAAGAACACACTTAGCATTCCTCAAGCTGAGGGAACAGAAGAAAAAATTCAAGCCTCAACTTGTAATATTGAAGGATTCTGTGGGCAAAATATTGAATGATACAGAAGGCATCAAAAGAAGATGGAAGGAATACATGGAGTCACTGTACCAAAAAGAAATGGTCAACGTTCAGCCATTTCAAGAAGTAACATATGATCAAGAGCCAATAACCCTGAAGAAAGAAGTCCAAGGTGCATTGAAGTCATTGGCAAAGACTGAGGCACCAGGAATTGATGGAATACAGATTGAAATATTTCAACAAAATGATGCAGCACTGGAGACACTCACTCATCTATGCCAAGAAATTTGGAAGACAGCTACCTAGCCAACAGACTGGAAGAGACCCATATCTGTGCCCATTCCAAAGAGGGGTGACCCAAGGGAATGTAGATATCATCAGACAATCGCATTGATATGGCATGTAAGTAAAATTTTGCTGAAGATAATACAAAAATGGCTGCAACCATACACTGACAGAACTTCTAGAGGTTGAAGCCAGATTCAGAAGAGGATGAGGAACGAGGGATATCAGATGAGAGAATACCAGAAAGATATTTATCTGTGCTTTATTTACTATGCAAAGGCTTTTGATTGTGTGGATCATGACAAGCTATGGACCACATTGCAACACATGAGAATTCTGGAACACTTAATTGTGCTCATGAGAAACCTGTACATAGACCAAGAGGCAGTTGTTCAAACAGAACAAGGGAACACTGAATAGTTCAAAATTAGGAAAGGTGTGTGCCAGGGTTGTATTCTTTCACCATACTTGTTCAGTGTGTACACTGAGCAAATAATTTGAAAAGCTGGATTATATGAAGAAATTGTGACATTATGATTGGAGGAACATTCATTAACAACCTACGATATGCAGATCATGCAACCTTGTTTGCTGAAAGTGAAGAGGACTTAAAACACTTACTGATGAAGATCAAAGATCACAGCCTTTGGTATAGGTTGCATCTCAATATAAAGAAAGCAGAAATCCTCACCACTGGATCAATAAATAACATCCATCTAAAGGGAGAAAAGATTGAAGCTGCCAAAGACTTCATTTTGCTCAGATCAGCCATCAACATTCATGGAAGCAGCAGTTAAATCAGACAATGTATTGCATTGGACAAATCTGCTTCACAAGCCCTCTTGTGCAAAGAAGTGAGTTTGAGGACCTAAGGTGTGCCTGACCCAAGCCCTAGTATTTTCAATAACCACCTATGCATGTGAAATTTGGACACTGAATAAGGAAGACCATAGAAGAATCGTTGTATCCGAGGTATGATGTTATAAGAGAATATTGAAAGTACATGGACTGCCAAAAAGAACAAACAAATCTGCGTTGAAAGAAGTACATCAAGAGTGCTCCTTGGAAGCCAAGATAGCCAGACTTTGTCTCTCATACTGAGGACATATTATCAGGAGGGACCAACCCCTGGAGAAGGACATCAGGATTCATAAAGTGGAGGGTCAGAGAAAAAGAGAAAGACCTCGAATTAGTTGTATTGGCACAGTGGCAGTAGCAGTGTGCTCAAATGTAGCAATGATTGTGAAGTTGGTGCAGGACCGGGCAGTGTTTCGTTCTGTTGTACAGAGGTTCGCAATAAGTTGGTACTAACTCCATGGCATCAGACAGCCACAGCAGCAGTTCAATCCATGGCACTGGCCGACACTTGTTTGTTTGTTTTTTTGCTAATGATAGCCATCCTTGTAGGTTGTTGTTGCTTAGCTTTGTAGAGTTGGTTCTGACCCATAGCAACCCTGTATAGGATTTCTGAGGAGTGGCTGGTGAGCTTGACCTTCTGGTTCAAACTGACTTTGCAGTCCAGCACATTAACCCACAGCACCTCACCAGGATCCCTAAGTATATGCAGATCAAGATCACAATGAAATACAACTTCATACCTATGAAGATGGGGCAGCCGATCATTCAACATTGATAGTACGTAACTAGCATTGTTGTCCCCTATTTATTTATCTGCCACTTGCCTGAAAGTTGGGCCATGAGGGTAAATTCCATTCCAGACCTGAAGGGTGGCTGAGGGCCATGGTTTTGGGTTCCTACCGTGTCTTTCTGATCAGCACAGTAATCCTGACCTTTCTTCTTTCTTTTTAAATAATTTTGAGTTTTGTTCCATATTTTCCCCCACTCTAACTGGACCTTCTAATGCGATTCCTTTCAGAGCTGTTGGTAGCCAGGCACCATCTAGTTCTTTTGGTCTTGGAGTCATGGTGACTGATAATCACTTGTTCCATTAGTCGGTTAGATTGATTATAAGCATCTTCAATTTTTTTTTACTCACCTTTCCTTCACGCCTGGAGAGATCAATAGATACAACTTACATGGCCATTCATGAGCTTTAGATGCAAGTCATTGCTAAGACTGAAAAAAACAGTATATACAGTGTAATGCCTTTTACAGGAGACTCAGTGTATGGTGAGAAATCCCACTGCAGGTGTTCTGGAGACACTGTATGTGTATGACCCACTGATCTTCACAGCAGTGAATGCGCTTATCCTTGTCCTGTTGGAAATGAGCAAACAGAGGCAGAGAATTCCTGTGAGTAAGAAGTGACGTCCCAGAGCCTGCGTGCTCGTCCTTGCCTCAGTCTGCATGTGGGCACCACCTGGGCACATGTGTTGTCCCCTTTCTCTTTGTGCACAGAGCCCTCCCTCTTCCTACAGTAGACACACACCAACTGAGTAGTAAGGGAGGAAGAACTGAAAACACACACAGTCTTCTTGGCCCGCATCCCCCATCTTCCCTGGTAAAAGTTCCTGTGACGGGTGTTTCTTTCATCGCCTTTACCTGTGTGGACTTGAATTGTGGGACAGCCTTGTCCCAGGAAGGGGTGCTGCTCCCTTCACCCCTCTCATCTGGGGCTGCAGAAACCGCACCTGGGTTCTGTGTAGAGCTCTTGGCCGCACAACTCCAGATATGTCAACAAATCGAGGTTGTTTAGAGAATTGCATCAGAAATGATTAAATTGGCGTAGAGCCGATTTGTCAGGAAGGCTGTATGAGAGCTCACCATGGGTGACTTGGCTTAATGATAGCTGTCCACAGAGATGTGAGGGGTCTAGACATCAGGACACTAGAGGGATAGACAGCGGTGCCTTCATGGAAAAGACCTGAGGGAAATTAGAGGAGACAGAATCAGGAGCCTTCCAGATCCCATGGAATGGGTGTGCACTGGGGCTGTGGGAAGGACTTAACCCATTGGGTGAAACTTTATACCACTGAGCATCGTTAGTCATTGCTAAGCATTGCTGGATACTCTGGGCATCACTGGGTATCACTGAACGTTGCTCAGCATATCTAGTCATCATTGGGGTCACTGGTCATCATTAGGGATTACTGGACATCTCTGTCCATCATTGGGGGTCACTGGGCTTCTCTGGTTATTAGTGGGAGTAACTGGGCCTTTCTGGTCATTACTGAAGATCACTGGGCATCTCTGGTCATCATTGAGGATCGCAGAGTATCTCTGGTCATCATTGCGGATCACTGGACAACTCTAACTATCATCAGGAATCACAGGGCACCTATAATCATCACTGGGGACCACTGGACAGCTGTAGGCTCTGTGTCATTGATTGGGTGTTGCACTAATTGGGCAGACCTAGAAGGAAGGATTCTCAGTTCCAGCTCACCTTGCTTGCCCACAGTGGCAGGTGTGCCATGGGTTTGGGGTTAATCAATACAGCTAGTCATTGATGCTCACTGTGAGGCAGAATAGGTGGCTGCAGGTTATGGAAAGATTGGTACAGGAAAGGTGTAGGTGGTACTGGACAGATGGCCCCCAGGTATCCTCCCCAGAGGTGGTCTTGTCCTGAATGAGAGGACCTGTCTGCTAGAGGCCTGAATGTTAGGGCCAAGTGCTGGGCAGAGTTTCACAGCACAGTCTCCTTTGCTGGACTCCAATTTCCTTGGCCATTTATGGCCCAGATGACTCAGAGTCCCACTTTAATCTCCACCAGGCTCTCCCCAAAGTCTCCTCAAATAGCCTAAGTGAAAACAGCAGATTCCCCGCTCCTCCACAGCTTGGTGCCCTCCTGACCAGGACTCTGAAAGTTCCATGGACCTTAGAAGGACGCATATCCATTTTAATCATCACCTGGTTCATGGCCTGACAAAAAAGTGCCGACGGCACGTGTTACAGGAATGAATGGAGGCCTCCCAGTGGTGCTCTCAGCTCAGGCTGCCCACATCCCCATCCCTCAGCGTTGTAAAATCGTTGCCATGGTGACTGCCTGTCTTCATCTTACTGCATCTAGTCAACTTGGTTTTGCTCAACAGACTCTCCCTTGCTTTTCCCTTTTTGCTTTGTTGAAATAATTATGAGTAAGCAAATACCTTAGTTGTTACTCCATTTGTTTTCTGGTGACATAATTCTCAAAATTGGAGAAAAATAAAATATAGAGGAAGCAATGTTTATTCCACCGAGGCCAGTACATCAACCATTTGGAATCGATGCGTTGGCTCCCTCCACCGCATCCATGGGCCTTCCTTTAATTTTAAATGCATTTGGCATTTATATCCCACCTGCTTCCCAAAATAGTTGAACCGATCTTTTAAAAGAAAGTGGAATATGACCTAGGATCCCTGGAACACACAAACAGAGCCAAAGTCAGTGCAGAATAGACGAAGGGCTGGCAGTGGGCATTTGGGTGAGGTCTTCAATCATCCAGCAGAGTCCCTGCGCCCATGCTGAGCACTGGGTGGAGAGACAAGATACAGAGGCGAGAACTGTGCGTGTCTGCACGAAGCACATCATCCAGACCAGCCAGTGGGCACACAGCAAGGTCATGCTGGTAGTTACTACAGGAGCACCTGGCAGCATGGTCTACTAGGTGTTAGGAGAGAACTGCTCTCAGCTGTTACTGAGTTGGCTCTGAGTCTGAGGAAATACTATTTGGTCTTGCTCTATCTGCACGGTCACGGATAGATATCCTGGAACCCACTGCTGGGGTAATTTTATCAGTTTCACCCATTCAGGGTCTCCCTTGTTTTCTCTGGTCCTCTACTTAACTAACCATGATGTCTTTTTCTGGCCATTGGTCTTTCGTGATGACAGGTCCAAGGTAAGCAAGTTGAAACCTCACCATCTTCGCTTTCAAGAAACATTCTGGTTAGATGTCTTCTAAAATTAATTGGATCCTTCTTCTGGCAGAACAGAGAAGGAAATTAAGTATCCAGCTAGTACTGGTAATAGAACTGAACTTTGAGCTTCCCAGCAGCCAAAGGGGGAGACGTGGAAAGGGTTGTGTTGCCGGGGTGTCCTTGTCACCCAAAGATGAGTTTACAGAATTGATGCCATACTCTGGTTGCCGGCATGCAATGGAAGCCTTGTCTGTTGCCTCGGAACTGAGTTGCTCTTGTTTTGTGAATTGTGACAGTGTTTCAGAATGGCCACACCTACTCTTTAGACAGCCACTGCTTCTCATCCCTAAGGCAGGAGGTCTGCAGAGCCTCCTCACCCTGGACTTTGGAAGGAGAGCTACAGGGCTCCCAAGGACCTGGGGGCTGAAGGAAGAAATGAGGGTGAAGATTTCTAAACACATCCATAGCTTAATTCACAATAAAGCAGATGGATATAGTGCCCAATTGTGGGCTATGCAAGGTATCCCTTTCATAGAACAACTTCTTGAAGCTCTCTCAGGGCTGTCGAGTCTGCTCTGACTTATTGTGAGCCCCGATAGAGTTTCCTAAGAGTGGCTGGTGGGTTTGAACTTCCAACCTTGTGGGTAGCAGTCCAGTGCTTATCCTACAGTGCTATACCAGGACCCCTTTTTAGAATTGTTTTTGTTCTTAAGTGCCGTTGATTTGGTTCCAACTCATAGTGACTCTGCATATGGTTTCTGAGGAGCAGCTGGTAGGTTTGAACCACCAACCTTGTGGTTAGCAGTCCAATGCTTACCTAACAACCCACACCATTTGAGAGTTGTTGTTAAGTGCCATTGAGTAGGATTAGCCATGGTAAATTCCTAAGTGCAAAAGCTAATATGTCCACTGTTATCCCACTCACAACCCAAGAATAAAAATGAAAAATGTTTAGCAGTCATGGAAACTTCTGACTGATACTCTCCTGTCTGCTAAGTGATGTCTGGTCCGCGGTGTGAGTATAGAGGCTGCACTAGTTGTTAAACTTGTCTCTGGATGAAATCCTAAAGAAAATGACAAAAAGCTACCCCCTAGGAAATACACCAGAAAGCTCCCTTCCACCAGGCCGCTTCTAAAAGCAGGCTGAGGCTGGGTTAGGGAAACCCAGAAAAGCTTTAGGACCCCAAAGCCAAGTGCTCTGCACACTGTCTCTCTACCATTCACTGAGACGTGACGACACTGTAGAGCAGGGGGCTTGAGGACCCCCAGTGTCTTCTCAGAGCAGGAGGCTTGGGGGACCCCCAGCGTCTTCTCATCCCTGCCTGTGCCTCAGAGCTGCCAACTCTGAGGCTGTTGTTTTTTGGTTCAAACAGAACTGAGTGGCCCCTGCCCCCTCCTCTACCCCCTCTGATGGACCTGCTTCCTCCTTGCTGTCCCAGGCAGAAATCAAGTCTGCAGCTGTGGGCACGCAGGGAGCAGAGGGTGCAGTCAGCAGTACATAGGGGAGTAACACTGAGGACATGCTCCATCTTCATTTCCCTCTGCCCAGCGGTTTTATGACGAACTCAAGCCAGGCTGCCCTGGCTGAGATGTGTCAGAGGTCAGAGCTGCCACTTCTGAAGATCTGGTCAGAGAGGGCAGTCTTGCTATCAGATGCACCCCATGCCCCCAGCAGGACGAAGCTGCTGGGATGACCCACAGATGTCCCCTTTTGAGATGAGGGTCCTCAGCCAATTGAGGGCTGGAGCTGTCCTGGCAAATTACCTGGTGATTTCTGCTGAGTGGGGCAGGGCAGCAGCAATGGAGGCTGTGATGTGAGAAGGCCAATTGAAGCGTTAGGAAGCATCATAAGTTACTGCATTGTGCTCTGTAGGAGTGAGGATGGAGAGACTGTTTCATGTTGGACATATTATTAGAAGAGACCAGTCCCTGGAGAAGGACATCATGCTTGGTAAAGTAGAGGGTCAGTGAGAAAGAGGAAGACCCCCAAAGGGGATGGACTGATACAGTGACAGACACAAGGGACTCGAACATGGCAGCAATTGTGAGGCTGGTGCTGGACTCTGCATCTCATTCTGCTGTACATCGGGGTCACTATGCTTGATAGCACCTATAAACAATTTGATATTCTCTGCTTTCAACCATGATCCATCTGACATCAGCAATGATATTTTTCATTCCACACATATCCTCTTCTGAATCTAGCCTAAACCTCTGGCAACTGCCTGTCAATATGCTGCTAAGCCATTTTAAAATCATCCTTAGCAAAATTTGACTTTCATGCAATATTAATGATGTTGTCTGATGATTTCCGCATTCCCATTGGGTCACCTCTCTTTGGAATGGGCAAAAATATGGATCTCTTCCAATGAGTCGGCCAGGTAGCTGTCTTCTAAATTTCTTGCCATTGAAGAGTGAACATCTCCAATGCTGCGTTAGTTGGCTCAATGATTTCAATTTGAATTCCATCAATTCCTGGATCCTTGTTTTTTGCCAATGCCTTCAGGGCACTGTGGACTTGATCATATGCTACCTCTTGAAATAGTTAAACATCAATCATTGCTTTTTGGTACAGTGACTGTGTATTCCTTTCATCTTCTTTTGATACTTTCTGCTTTGTTCAGTGCTTTACCCATGGAATTCTTCAAAATTGCAAGTCGAGGTTTGAATTTTTGCTTCCCTTCCCTCAGCTTGGGAAATGCTGTGCATGTTGATCCCTTTTGGTTTTCCAACTTCAGATCTTTGCTTTCTATTGTGTGGATTGTGACAAGCTATGGACAGAGAATGAGTATTCTGGGACACTTAATTGTGCTTATGAGGAACCTGTACACAGACAGGAGGCAGTTGTTCCAACAGAACAAGGGAACACCAAATGGTTTAATATTAGGAAGGGTCTGTTCAGGGTTGTATTCTTTCACTGTGTTTATTCAATCTGTATGCGGAGCAAATAATCCGAGAAGCTGGATTATATGAGGAAAAGCGTGGCATCAGAATTGAAGCAAGACTCCTTAACAACTTATGATATGTAGATGATACAACTTTGCTTCCTGAAAGTGAAGAGGACTTAAAATACTTGCTGATGAAGAACAAAGACCACAGCCTTTGGTATGGATTGCATCTCAGTGTAAAAACAAAAATCCTCACCAATGCACCAGTAAACAACATTGTGATAAATGGAGAAAAGACTGAAGTTGTGAAAGATTTCATTTTGCTCGGATCAGCCATCAACATTCATGGAAGTAGCAGTCAGGAAATCAAATGACGTATTGCACTGGGCAAATCTGATGCACAGACCTCATTGAAGTGTTGAACAACAAAGATGTCACTTTGAGGACTAAGGTCCGCTGGACCCAAGCCCTGGTATTTTCAGTAACCTCATGTGCATATGAAAGTTGGACAATGACTAAAGAAGACCATAGAAGAATTGATGTATTTGAGTTAATGGTGTTGGAGGAGAATATTAAAAGTACCATGGAATGCCAAAAGAATAAACCAGTCTGGGCTGGAAGAAGTACAGCCAGAGTCCTCCTTGAAAGCCAGAATGGCTTTCTGCTCTGTCGAAGATTTAAAGCCTCGGAAACTCTATACAGGGTCACTATGATTCAGAACTGACTCCATGGCGCTTAACAACAACTAGTATAGTTACATTTTATAGTGCTCATGACAGTCTCTGAGTCAGAATGCCCTTGAAGGCAGGGGGCTTGGTGTGGCCTTTTTAAAACTAGGTAGTAATGAAATTGATGTGATGCATGGGATGTAATCTCCTTTATACTTCTTTTCTAAAGGTTTGAAACACTTTGGAGTAAACTTCTGCTCTAGATGGGGGACAGGACATGGTGGGAAGAGTTAGGGGAATGTATGTGGCTGCCATGATGTGTCTGAAACGATGACATATTCGCTGTTTAGAGAGAGTAGAAGTCTGAAGTTCACTTGACACCCTCTGGTCTGTCCCTTTTCTGTCTTTGCAAAGCTCTCTGAGTCCCTGAAGCGGGCATACTCATGATGAGGAGCCTTCTAGGCTTCGTGACGCTCCCCCCACCCCACAGAAGAACCCCTGCCAGGCTAGGGCTGGGGATACAGCCCCCTCCATGCCAGGAGCGCTGGCCTCCTGAGGATGCCTCATTCCGCTATTCAGGGACACCCTGTGTCCCCACGGAGGTGGAATCCAGATGCAGAGGAGGCCAGGGAAGGAGAGCCACGTGCTTTCCACTGGGAAGGAAGCACACACAGCCAGGGTGGATTCTGGAAAGAGTCTGATCAGATGGACTCTCCCAGCTCTGATTTTGAACGTTCACTTCAGGCCAGCCGTCAAGATCTGGAATGTTTGGGACGACCCAGACATCAGCACATCTGCTGAATCGGGTCCCAGGCAGTCCCTCTGCTCCCAGCCGAGCCTGCGAGCATCTGGTACAGCTTTTGTGCTTATCTGAACGATTCCAATTACAACACCATCTCGTCTGTGGTTTCACTGTTCATTATGAAATCATGTTTTACTTTCAAAACGCAATAACAGTGGAACCAACCTAATTAGGCACCGAAACCAAAATCTGACAGTAAAGAGATTTTTCCTTCTTCCCCGCTATGAAAGATCTGAAATCAGATTGTTACTAAATCTGATTTGCAATGGGTTAAGAGTGAGGGACCCACTTAAGCACTTTAATTGGTTTCAGTGACCTTGTGCCGGAAACATGGAGCTCTTCAGGGAAAAATAATAGAGAAGAAAACTGCTGTGACTCATTGGAATGAGAGACAAGGCGCTTCAAGATACAGCTCTGTACTCCCTCCTCCTCTGGATTGCCCCATCTTTAAGATGGAGACAAAGGATCTGATTGTTTCCGAAAGACTTGGATACAAACACAAGATCCGTGAAACACGTATGCACCCAAATCAGTAAGTGTAGGCTCTTTGATTAGTGGTTGTGTTGTTTTTTTATTACATAGTTAGATATATAATCGATGGATGGATTCATGGTTCGATAGATAGTGGATGATGGATAGGTAATCAACAGATGATAGATGGATAGAGATGACAGTTTAGATAGATAGATAGATAGATAGATAGATAGATAGATAGATAGATAGATAGATTCTATAGACAGATAGTGAGGAGCTCTGGTTACGAATCAGGCTGCTAACCTCAAGGTGGGCAGTTTGAAACTACCAGCTGTTCCACGGGAGAAAGATGAGGATTTCTGCTCCCATAAAGATTTACAGCCTCGGAAACCCTGGGCAGGGTCACTATGAGTCAGAACCGACTCTACGGTACTTAACAACAACAACAACAACATAGATAGATAGATAAGACACGTAGGACACATAGGTAGGTAAGTAGGTAGATGGACAGATGGTGTTGAGTCAAACGCTGATGCCTAGTGACCTTAGATACAACAGGCAGCATGTTCAAGTCCATCCTGCAGTGACTGTACCAGTCTCCTTTGCTGGCCCTCGACTTCACCAAGCATGACGTCCTCCTCCAACACAAGACCCCTCCTGTTGACATGGCCCTTTAATGGGTTCTCACTGTCAGTTTTCCTGTCATAAACTCACCATTTTTGTAAGCCAAACCCTACTGGATATTTGCAGTATTACATGGCTCAAATACCGTTGGATATTTGCTGTCTCACATGGGCTCAAACGTGTGTGCCAGGCAGTTTGGTGCGATGGCTATTGTTGCTAATGGCCTTTGAGTTGATGCTGACTTGTAGTCACTGTGTGGATTTGAACCACTGACCTTGTGATTAGCGGTCCAATGCTTATTTAATAGTGCCACACCAGAACTCCAGAACTGGGGCTATGACAAGGTTTTGGTGGTTGGCTTCACTTACCAGCTACTTAGCCATCCACTTGTGACCTCACCTCTCTGAACCTCAGTTTCTGCATCTGTATAGTGGGGTAGCAACAGCACTGACTTTGTTGGGGGTACCATACTTCAATTAAGTGGTGGAGGGTAAGTGCTCAAGCTGGGGTCCAGCCTGTCAGAGATGATCAGCAAATGGCAGCTGTGGTTGCTTCCCTGTGAGCCCACTCCTAGTTCCAGAGCTCACAGCCCTGCCCACATGCTCTGCTGACTTCCTTCCTGGCTCCAGCTAAACTGGCCCAGGAAGCCACTCACCCATTTTGGTTGACCAGAGCCCCAACCCCATGACCCCTTAGTTCTCCCAAGTGATGTGAGCCGGCAGTTTCACACCAACATGAAAGGCGAGCCCCTGGAAACCAGAAGCTAATTCGGCTGCAAGTTATAAAAACAATCTTGCATCTTGACCTGACAGAAGTTTATGTTCCGTTCCACGGGAGCCCAGACCCTCACCCATCAGAGGAGGCCTCTGCTATCTCTTGGGCCCCATGGTCTTTTCGCTGTTAGCACCATTCAGCTCCAGTGTTTTTGTTTCCAGGGGCTATATATTTAGGTGACTTCAACCTCTGGGCTCTAATTTGCACAATAAAACAACCACAGGCTCCCCCAAGGGACCAGGCCAGTCTCTGCTCACTCCCTGGATGCTGCACAGTGAATGCTCCACAAACAAACAAACAAACAGACCTTCTTCCGGCCCTGTTCCCCAAAGCATTAGGGACTCCCTGCCAGGCCCATCATTTTCTGGGCGAAGGCAGTCAGACTACCCAGCAAGCAGCTGGATGCGGAAGCTTGGAACTGGGTCTAGCATTCTCGTTCCATTGCCTGTCCCCCTGGCCACCCCTGCCCAGGCACCTGAAGGAGACACTCATCCTTCTATCCATGGCTTCAGACGTACACTTACATGTCCTGGCTGGCTGCAAAAAATGCATGTGGCTGCCAAGAAAGCCAGGGAAACTCTTCCAAAAGAAAAATAATGTTTTCAGTGATTGTGTGTGTATGTGTGTGTTTTCAGTGAACCAGGAAACCGTCTTTGTCTAAGAGCAAATGAACCTATCCTTCCAAAGGCTCCGTCCTGTTCAGAAGGGGACTCTGCCAAATTTGGGTGGAGCCCAGCCCTGGCCCCGAGCCTTCCCCTCCTGTCTCCTGCTCAGGGCAAAGCCAAAGAGGTGCTGGGACAGTCACTTTTCCTGCATGGCCAGGCCAAAGAAGGTCACCCACCCCAGCCAAGTTCTTGTCTTCCTAAGCACACCCAGTTCAGCCCAAATCCACGGACACTGAGTCCATTCTGATTCATAGTTCCCCCATAGGGCTGAGTAGAAGGATGTAATGGAATATCCACCCAAGGGGCTCTTCATGCAAGAAAGACCACTGCTTGCCCCATAATGCAGCACATTGTTAAAACAATAATGGCCTGACTGGGTATATCAGCCTTTGATTCCAAACTGCATCCCATTTCATAGATGGGCAAACTGAGACCCAGGGAGCCTGAGGAACCTGTCCACTGATGCCTGCCCCCACCACTGCCCACCGCCCACCGCCCATAGTGATTCCATCAGCAGAGGTGTCCCCAGGAGGAGCCTACTTGAGCACTCAGCCCGGGGGACCCTCACCAAGTCCTCCTGGGGTCAGATCATCTGCTTTAGGTTAAAATAAAATGAAATCACATTTGGACTCAGCCTCTTAGATCACTGACTCCACTTCCCCAACGCCTGTGACACACAGCTTGTGGTCACGTTTTCTGTTCTCAGTGGGCTCACAGTGCAGGGGGTCTCTTCAGGGGGCAGAGCCCTCCCGGAGGGGCTGGAAGCTGGGGCGTGTGAGCCGGGGCATCACCTCCAGGAATCTCTCCTCCTGGGGCTCTCAAGGGCAGACCTCGGAGCCCCAGGGAATCTTCAGCGGCAGGCCCGGGTCAGCATGGCCAGCGTCCGTTTGTTGTAAAATCACTACCTTTCACAAAGCTCTCCGTGGTCACCAGGAGGGTAACAGGAGATGGCTGGCCTCCAAGTTTGACCTTTCACCCCCCTTTTACTAAATAGACCCAATTATTGCATTTGTCTGTCATTTGAGCCACAAATGACCCATTCAGGTCAGCGAGGGGAGGTTGTGCCTCCCTAATTGTATCCTCCGGGAAGCAGTACTGCAAGGCTGGTCTCGCTTTCCATGTTTCTGGGGAGGGGCCTCCGCACCTCAGGGAAGATTTCTCTGAGTCCCTCCCAGCTGAACATGGAAGTGGTCTCTCCTTCTTGGGCGCCTGGGCTTCAATCTCAGCCCTCCTGGTCACTTTCCTGTTGTCCACCGCATGGCCACCATGCTTCCTAGCAGTCATCTGGGTTCTTCTCTTCTTTCTATGGACACAATCTGCATTCCCAGCTTCCATTGTGGTTGCAGTCTGTGATAGTTAAGGTTTGTGTCAACTTGACTGGGCCAGCTGTTCGGCAATTAAGACATAGTGATGCCCCATGAGGAGTCCTGGGGTGGCGCTGTGGGCTAATGCGCTGGACTGCAAAGTCCTTTGAACCAGAAGGTCGTCAGTTCAAGCTCACTAGTCGCTCTTTAGATAGCCTGTAAACGGTTGCTATGGGTCGAAACTGGCTCGACAGCATTTAACAACAGTCCCCCATGATGGGATCTAATATGATGCAACCAACTCCATGATGAGTTATGCTGTGAGCAGCCAATCAACTGAAAGGAAGGCCTGCGTCCAGTATATTGGACGCTCTGGTAAAGCTTTCTGCCCTGTATGGATCTGGCATCTGTTTCATCATCGGAGCTTGAGCCAGAGGCAGGCTCTATTGCCTGCCCATTCTGGAAGTCCTCAGCAACCTGCCATCTTACCTGCCTGCCTGCCACTTGACCTGCCATTATTGTTGTTTGGTGCTGTGGAGTCGGTACCAATTCCTGGTGACTCTATATACCACAGAACCAAACACTGCCCCGTCCTGCACCAACCTCACAATGCTGCCACTGTGCCAAGCCATCTCACTGAGAATCTTCCTTTTTATTTGCTGTCTCTCCACTTTACCAAGCATGATGTCCTTCTCCAGGGACTGGTCCCTCCTGATAATATGTCTGAAGTATGAGACAGGCAGTCTGGCCCTCCTGGCTTCTAAGGAGCATCCTGGCTGTACTATTTCTAACACAGATGTGTATGTCCTTATGGCAGTCCATGGTACTTTTAATATTCTTCTTCAACAGTGTAACCCGAATGCATCCATTCTTCTATGGCCAACTTTCACAGGTGTATGCGGTTATTGAAAATGGCATGGTTTGTTTGGGTTAGGCACACCTTACTTCTCAAACCGACAGCCTTGTTCTTGAACGCTTTAAAGAGGTCTTGTGTAATTAGATTTGCCCAATGCAATACAGTGTTGGATTTCCCGACTGCTGCTTCCATGAGTGGCAATGGTGGAGCCGAGCAAAATGAAGTCTTTCACAACTTCAGTCATTTCTCCATTTATCTTGATGTCGTTTATGGATCCAGTGGTGAAGATTTTTGTTTTCTTTACACTGAGCTGCAATGATGCTGAAAGCAGTGCTCTTTGATCTTCGTCAGTTAGTATTTTAACTCCTCTTCACTGTCAGCGAGCAAGGCTGTGTCATCTACATATCTCAGATTGTTAGTGAGCCTACCTCCAATCCTGATGCCATGTTCTTCTTCATAAAATCCAGCTTCTTGGATTATTTGCTCAGCATAGAGATTGAATATGTATGGTGAAATAATACAACCCTGGCGCACACCTTTCATGATTTTAAACCATTCACTGTCTCCCTTGGTCTATTCTAATGACTGCCTCTTGGTCCTCGTGAACACAAATTAAGTGTTCCAGAATACTCATTTTTTACAGTGTTTTCCATAGCTGGTCATGATCCACAGAAACAAAAACCTTTGCATATCCAATAAAGCACAGGTAAACATCTTTCTGGTATTTTGTGCTTTCAGCCAAGATCCACCTGATATCAGCAATGATATCCCTCAATGGACATCTTGTCTGAATCGGCTTGAATCTCTGGCAGTTCCTTATCAATGTGCTGTCACAGCTATTTTTAAATTATCTTTAGCAGAATTTTACTTGCATGTGATATTAATGATGCTGTCTGATGATTTTATCATTTCCTTGGGCCACCTCTCTTCGGAGTGGATATAAATATGGATCTCTTCGAATCAGTTAGCCAGGTAGCTGTCTTCCAAATTTCTTGGCATAGATGAGTGAATATCTCCAGTACTGCATTCGTTTGATGAAAGATTTCAGTGTGTATTACATCAATTCCTGGTGCCTTGCTCTTTGCCAATGACTTCAATGCACCTTGACTTCCTCTTTCAATATCACTGGCTCTTGGTCATATGCTACTTCTTGAAATGGTTGAACATTGGCCATTTATTTTTGGTACAAGTGACTGAGTATTCCTCTGTCTTCTTTTGATGGTTTCTGTATCGTTCAATATTTGCCCATAGAATCCTTCAATATTGCAAGTTGAGGCTTGAATTTTTTATTCCGTTCCCTCAGCTTGTGAAATGCTGAGCTGTTCTTCTATTTAATTTTCTACCTCCCGGTCTTTGCACATTGAATGATCATATTTGACTTTGTCTTCTTGAGCTGACCTTTGACATTTTCTATTCAACTCTTTTACCTCCTCATTTCTTCCATTTGTTTTAGTATCTCGACACAGGAGAGCAAGTTTCAGAGTCTCTTCTGACATCCATCTTGATCTTTTTCTTCTTTCTTGTCTTCTTAATGACCTTTTGCTTTCTTCCTGTATGATGTTCTTGATGTCATCCCACAACTCATCTGGTCTTAGGGCATTAGTGCCTAATGCATCAAACCTGTTCTTTCGATGATCTGAATTCAGTTGGGCTATGTTCAAATCATATTTTGGCTCTCATGGACTTGTTTTAGTTGTCTTCAGCTTCAGCCTGAACTTGCATATGAGCAATTGATAGTCTGTTCCACAGTCTGCCCCTGGCCTTGCTTTGACTGAAGACATGGAGCCTTTCCACCGTTTCTTTCCACAGATGTAGTCAGTTTGATTTCTGTGTATTCCATCTGGTGAAGTCCATGTGTATAGTCATCTTTTACATTATTTTAAAAAGGTATTTGCAATGAAGGTGTCATTGGTCTTGCAAATTGTGTCATGCAATCACCAGCATCATTACTCTCACCAAGGCCATGTTTTCCAACTACCAATCCTTCCTCTTTGTTTCCAACCTTTGCATTCCAATTGCCAGTAACTATCAATACATCTTGATTGCATATTTGATCAGTTTCAGACTGAAGAAGTTGGTAGAGTTCTTCAATTTCATCATCACTGGTATTAGTGGCTGGTGAGTAGATTTGAATAATACTTGTACTAACTGGTCTTCCTTGTAGGCATATGGATATTATCCTATCACAGACAGCATTGTACTTCAAGATACATCATGAAATGTTCTTTTTGATGAATACAATGCCATTCCTCTTCAATTTGTCATTCCCAACATAGTAAACCTGTTCACCATGGGTGACCCTGCTGTCATTTAAAATGCAGGTGGCATAGCTTCCAGAATCACAGCAACAAAAAAGACCCCATAGTATGACAAACTGACAGATGAGTGGTAGCAACCTGCTTATCTTGGTTCAACTTATCGCATGGACTTAGGGCTTGCAATTATGGGAGCCATTTCCTTGACATAAACTTCTCTTTGTATATACATGTAGAAGCTTCACTGGTTTTGCATCTCTAGAGAACCCAGCTTAAGACAAGGGAGCATGTGACCGAGTTCTGCCAATCGCAGGTGACCAGGTTGGTGTGTTTTTCCTCCTGGCCCAATCCTCATTTTCTTTGCTCATCTACTGCCTGAATGGAGACAACTCCAAAGACCTGGAAAGGTGTGGAACCACAAGAAGGAAGAGGCCTGGGTCCCTGAGTGACCCACCCCTCATGACTTGAGCATGAAATGACACTGACTTTATTAAACCATAGAGATTTGAAGATTTAGTATTTCAGCTCTTGTCCAACCATGACTTAACAACAGAGTCCCATTTTTATTTCAGGAGATGCTGTGCCCAACTGAAAGTCTATAATGTGTCAGTGTTTCTTGCAGCTAGGGCTGGCCAGTAAGTGTAGGGGAACATTGGTGAATATGAAATCTGTAAGAACTCCCTGAGAAAGTACATCTACCTTCCTGCTACCTGCAATATGAATGTGATGGCTGGTGCTCCAGCAGCCATGTTGCACCATGAGGTGCTGAGTATCCTGGAGTGAAAAGCTGGAATGAGTCTGAGTCCCAATGACTGTGGAGCCACCATATTGACCCTGGACCACCTATTTGTGGTCTAGTCCTACAAAAGAGAAAAATGAACCCTTACATGTTCCATCAAACCAAACCCACGGCCATCAAGTTGATTCAAGCTCATACTGACCCTACGTGTAGGACAGAGTAGAATGACTCCCAAGGCTTTCCCAGACTGTAAATCTTGACAGGCGTAGATAGCCTCATCTTTCTATCAAAGAGAGGCTGGTGGGTTTGAACTGGCAACCTTGTAGCTAACAGCCCAGCACTTAACCCATGATGTCACCAGGGCTCCTTGTTATGTGTTAAAACCATCATTATTTTAGATTTTCTATTAAATTTTTCTGCACATAGTCCTAATACCTACATTCCTGGTCTATAAAAATGTAGGAATTCTGCCAGGGTTAAGTGGGGTGGCAGACTGTAGGTAAAGAATATATACTACGTGGCAGGAGCACATTAAACCTATGTGGTCTGGACAAAGCTTTATCACATTCTGACACTGTCAAGTCGGCTCTGATCACAGCCCCCTGTACACAACAGAAGGAAGCTCGCCTGGCCCTTCAGCCATCCTCACAATGACTGTTATGTTTCAGCCCATTGTTCCTACCACTGTGCCGATCCATCTCGCTGAGGGTGTTATTGCACTGGTGTTGGGGTTAGGTTCATCGAGTCTTTTCCCACTCATAGTGACCCTTTGCACAACAGAATGAAACACTGCCCTTAGTCATCCTCACAACTGTGGTTACACTTGAGCCATTGCTGCTGCTACTGGGCCAAGTCATTGGGTCTTCCTCATTTGTTCTCACCCTTGAACTTCTTGATCCATTGTCTTTTTCCTCAATGACAGGATTCTTGCCTTTTCTAAATTTTAACAGCCATCTGTGTGTGAATACTAGAGAGAATTTTTTTTTTTAATTGTGGTAGCACATATAACATAAAAATTTCCATGTTAATCATTTTCAGTGTAGAGTTCAGTGATATTAATTATGTTCACGGTGTTGTACAACCATCATTACTGTTGATCACAGTAAATTCAAACCCACTACTGTTGAATCACTTGTGGTACTTAGCAACCGTGTATGGTGTTTCCAAGGCTGTAAACATTTACGGGTGCAGAAAGCCTCATCTTTCCCCCACGGAGCGGCTGCTGAGTTTGACCTGCCGACCTTGTGGGTATCAGACCAGTGCTCTTCCTACAGCGCCACCAGAGTGTGTATTTCTCACAGTAGGGTTTTAATAGTTTCATAGTTGCTGTTATGATTAATACGAAAGTTAATCTATAGTGTAATGTCGTATATAAAATAACTTATAAAACTATATGCCATTCACTTAGCAAAAAAGAAATCAGGACAATGTGAAAATAAGGACTGATGGTAAATTTAGAATAAAACAAAACAAAGTCATTGTCATTAAGTTAATTCTGACTCAAGGTGACCCCATATGTGTCCGAGTAGAACTGTGCTCCATAGGGGTTTTCAATGACTGAGCTTTCAGAAGCAGATTACCAACATCTTTTTCCATGTCATTGACGGGCAGGTCTGAAGTACCAACCTTTTGGATGATTTCTTGTTGTTGTTAGGTGCCATCCAGTTGGTACTGACTCATAGCAACCTTATGCACAGCAGAACGAAACACTGCCCAATCCTGGGCCAACCTCATAATTGTTCCCACGCTTGAGCGCATTGATGCTGCCACTTGGCCAATCTGTCTCGTTGGGGGTCTTCCTCTTTTTCTCTGACCCTCCACCTTACCAAACATGATATCTTTCTCCAGCGACTGGTCCCTCCTGACAATATGTCTGAAGTATGAGAGATGAAGTTTGGTCATCCTGACCTCCAAGGAACACTCTGGCTGCACTTCTTCCAACACAGATCTGTTGATTCTTTTGGCAGTCCATGGCACTTTCAATATTCTCCTCCAATACCGTAACTCAAAGGCATCAATTCTTCTATGGTCTTCCTTATTCACTGTCCAGCTTTCGCATGCATATGACGTTATTGAAAATACCATGGCTTGGGTCAGGCGCACCTTAGTCCTCAAGCTGACATCTTTGCCTAATGCAGTACGTCGGTTCATTTCTTGACTGCTGCTTCCGTGAGTGTTGATGGTTGATCTAAGAAGAATGAAGTCCTTGACAACTTCAATCTTTTCTTCGTTGATAAGAATGTTGTTTATTGGTCCAGTGGTGAGGAGTTTTGTTTTCTTAACATTGAGATATAATGCATATGGAAGGCTGTGCTCTTTGATCTTCATCAGTAAATGTTTTAAGTCCTCTTCGCTTTCAGCAAGCAAGGTTGTATCATCTGCATATCACAGGTTGTTAGTGAGTTTCTTCATAGAACCCAGCTTCTCCGGTGATTTGCTCAGCGCACAGGTTGAATAAGTGTGGTGACCAAACACAACGCTGTCACACACGGGATGGTAGTGGAGCATAAGCCAGTTGTTCCCCTCAGGGACCTACATTTAAAATGAAGCCCAAACCAGCTGCTGTTGAGTTTATTGTGATCCGTGCCAACCCCGTGTGTATCTGTAGAACTACGCTCCACAGGGTTTCCAAGGCTGGGGCCCATCAGAAGCAGGTTTCCTGGTCTTTCTTACGACATCTCTGCGTGGACTCGAACCGCCAACCTTTCAATGCTTACCGATTAGGAGTTCCTAATTTAAGTTCCCATCATGGGTCTGTCAGTTCATCCTACTGTGATGGCCTGTGTGTTTCTATGATGCTGAAAGCTGTGTCACAGGTATTTCAGACACCAGCAGGGCCACTGTGGTGGACGGATTCCAGCAGAGCTTCCAAACTAAGCCGACTGGAAAGGGGGTGGGGTAAGCAATGGATGAGGCTAAAGGAGGCTTGGTGGTGCGGTGCTTAAGCACGCCACTGCTAATGAAAAAGTCAGCAGTTTGAAGCCACTAGTGACTCCATGGGAGGAAAGACTTGGCAGTCAGCTCCTATAAAGGTTCAGCCTAGGAATCCCCATGGGGCAGTTCTACTGTGTCCTCTAGGGGTACTGTGAGTCAGAGTCGGGTCAGTGGCATACAGGCACAGCAGCAATCAGCGAGGCTAAACTGCATGCTGGATAACTGGACGGTGCTTCACATAGACACCCACCACCTCCTTCTAGGGAGGATCCCTTACATTTTACATCCAAACCAACATGTGGGAAATGCAGATAATGTCTGGTATGATCCACATGAGGTAAATGCTGGCTGAGGTGGGTGGAGATACTAGAATATCGTCTTGTGAAACACACGTGCATCTGCAGTAATGCTGGGACAAGCAGCTCGGGTTTCAGGAGAGCCCTAGCTCTGTCCTTTCCCAGTGCTCTGCCTCTGAGCAGTCCATGCACCTCAAAGCTTCTGCATCTATTGCGTCAAGTAAGGAAGTTAAGACCCGCAAATTTTTCTTGAGGACTGTGTGAGATATTGGACAGAGAGAGCCCAGTGTCTGTAGTAAGGCGCGAAAATACCTTTGCTGTTATAACTCACATAAAACAAACAGCAAACGATTCTGCCTCATAGCTGCAAAATCATAGACTTGTTTATTAGACAAAGATAGCCAAGTGTGGACCTGTTGTTAAGGTGATGTTTCCACCTCTCCAGGCCTTCCCTGTGGAGCCCTGCTGTCGTGCTGTAGGATAAGCACTTGGCCACAAGGTCAGTGGTTCAAACTCACCAGCCACTCCTGGGAAACCCTACACAGGGTTGCTATAAGTCGGAACCAAATTGATGGCACTTAACAACAACACCAACCTTCCCAGAAGAATTCTGTACTCTGACGCCACATAAAAACTACAAAATTGGCATCTTCTCAGGCTCAAACCCACCAGTCACTCCTCCCAAACCCTAGCCAGTGTCGCTGTGTAGTCCGAACAGACTCGACAGGACTTACCAACGACAAGGACTGGAATTGAGTTCCTTTTCAGTGTTCCTTCAGTTTCAGGAATAAAAGAAAGTCTGAAGGGACAAGATCAGGTCTGTAGCGTGGATGGAGTAAGGTTTCCCAAAGAAATTCTCATCGGATAGCCCTTGGTACCTTTAAAGAATGAGCAGGTACATTGTATTAATGGAAAATTCCTTGGTGCAACTTTCCTGACTTTTCCTCACCAATACAGTTTTCTATTTCACTAAAACTTCTTCCTAATAAGCCCCCATTCTCATGTTGAGAGAATTGAAGGGAAAATTTGAACCTCCAACTGTAATATTGAAGGATTCTATGGGCAAAATATTGAATGGCACAGGAGACATCAAATGAAGAAGGAAAGAATACACAGTTACTGTACCAAAAATAAATGGTCATCGTTCGTCCATTTCAAGAGATAGCATCTGATCAAGAATTTCTGACACTGAGGGAAAAGGTCCAAGCTGCACTGAATATACAGGTGAAAACAAGGCTCCAGGAATTTCCAGAATACCAATGGGAAAGTTTCAACCATCTGATGCAGTACTGGAGGCACTCATTCATCCATGCCAAGAAATTTAGCTAATTAGAAGAGATCCATACTTTTTCCCATTTCAAAGAAAGGTGACCCAACAGAATGTGAAAATCATCTAACAGTGTAGTTAGTATCACAGGCAAGTAAAATGTTGCTGAAGATCATTCAAAAACAGTTGTAGCAATATACCAACAGGATGTTGCTAGAAATGCATGCTGGATTCAGAAGAGAATGTAGAATGAGGAATATCATGGCTGATGCTAGATGGATCTTGGCTGAAATCAGAGAATACCAGAAAGATGTTTACTTGTGCTTTATTGAATATGCAAAGGCAACTGACTGTGTGGATCATAATAAATTATGGACAACAGGACAAAGAATGGGAATTCCAGAGCACTTGTTTGTGCTCATAGATCAAGAGGCAGTCGTTAAAACAGAACAAGGGGATATTGGATGGTTTAAAATCAGGAAAGGGGTGCACTGGATTTGTATCCTTTTACCATACTTATTCAGTCTGTATGCGTTGCAGATAATCTGAGAAACTGAACTATCTGAAGAAGAACATGGCACTAGGTTTGGAGGAAGACTCATTAACAAACTGTGCTTTGCAGAGACACAAACTCGCTTATTGAAAGTGAAGAGGACTTGAAGTATTTACTGATGAAATCTACTACTGCATACACCTCAACGTAAAGAAAACGAAAATCCTTACAACTGGACCAATAAATAACATCATTACGAATGGAGAAAAGATTGAAGTCAAAGACTTCATTTTGCTTGGATCCACAATCAACATTCATGGAAGTAGCAGTCAAGAAATCAAATGACATATTGCCTTGGGCAAGTCTGCTGCAAATGACAGACCTCTTAAAAGTGATAAAAAGCAAAGGTAACTGAAGACTAAGGTGCACCTGACCCAAATCATGGTAATTTTTCTTGCCTCATATGCACGTGAAAACTGGACAGCGAATAAGGAAGAACAGAGAAGTGATGCATTTGAATGCTGGTGTTGGCAAAGAATAGTGACTATATCATGGACTGCTAGAAGAACAAACAAATCTATTTCGGATAAAGCATGGATGAATTGTTCCTCGGAAGCGAGGATGGTGTGACATCTCCTCTCATACAGGAGTAATCAATCCCTGGAGAAGGACATGCTTGGCAAAGTCGAAGGTCAGTGAAAAAGAGGAGGCCCTTCAACAAGATGGATTGACACATTGGCAGCAACATGGCCTTAAACATAACAAGTGTGGGGATGGCACAGGACCTGTATTGTTCTGTTCAGAGGGTAACTAGGAGTTGGAAGCTACTCTATGGCACCTAACAACAACAATAAACCCTATAGTCATCCTGTTTCCTTTAAGATCATCTATCAAGATGATCCCTTTGGGATTCCAGGACACAATCACCATTAACCTTCTGAGCTGACCTCTCTGTCTTGAATTAAACTGGTCCAACAGATCCCCTTGGAAAACACTAGTTTAATGAGACCTTTTTATTGAAGTCACCCTAACGAGACTAGGAGTCCTGGTATGGCTCTGTGGGTTAATGCACTGAACTGCAAGGTTCATTTGAACCCTAAGGTCAGCGGTTCAAACTCACCAGCCATTCTTTGGAAACTCTTTACCGGGTCACAATGGGTTAGAATAAGAGTCCTGGTGCGGCGCTGTGGGCTAATGTGTCAGACTGCAGCGTTGTTTGAATGGAAAGGTCGGTGGTTCAAGCTCATCAACTGTTCCTTGGAAACTCTATGCAGTGTTGCTATGGCATGGAATCAACTCGACGTCACTTAACAACAACATGGATTAGAATCGACTTGACAACACTTAACAACAACAACAACAAGGAGATTAAGACAAGTGTGCTGCTGAGAGAACTTGTCTGCAGCCGTCCACTGATCTCAGGGACCTGTTTAACCGTGCTTTGTTTGGAATAAACTCATGCGCACATCAACTGGAACACTAGCAACCATATTTTTGACTTATCTTCTTAACAAGCAGATGGGTGGAGAGGATTGGAATCCTCTAGAAACTTCTCTGGCATCACCAGTTTACCCTGACTGTCTTCACAGCATATAATCCAATTCCCTTATCCAGACAACCACTGTAGCTCACTGACAAAAGTGATTTATCCAAGAATTATCTATTCTTACAGCCCTAGGGCCATTTTAGATGATGTTACCATAATTCTCTTAATAGCCATTGACAAAAACAAAAGCCATTGGCTTTATACTTTACTCACCCAGGGACTGGAGCTGGATTTAATGGAGGGCTCTGAGGGAATAGCTGCACTGTGAACTGCCTGGAATGCTTTCCAGCTCCAAATTGTTTGGACCATCAACTGGGGGCACGTTCAAAGCCACTGATGTTCTCAGGTAATTGGATTTGAGAATGACTGGTCTGATTTGGCATGGGAAACAAAGTCCTTGTTGAGGATCCCCTTGTCCACATGGGGGATTCCCCAGTGATCAGACGCCTGGAACAGTCGGATAGCCCTTCGATGTCTATGTGCATACTTCATCGCTGCATTACCCTGCAGAAAGAGATGCTGGAATGTTGAAGAGAAGCAGATCGGGTGGCATTTGGCTTCCTTCCTAGCATCTGTTTTCTTTTCCACTAGTTGAGAAGATGGGAATGATAGCATGAAGGATCTCTGTCAGATGTTGTTTTGCAGAGACAACGAATCAGGGACTGGGGGAGGATTTTTTCAGGTGACACCTACCCTCGAATAAAATGGTAACTCACTCTAAGGTGGTGTTAGGTGCCATCAAGTTGGTTCTGACTCACAACGACCTACATCCAACAGGAGGAAATGCTGCCGATCGTGTGTCGCCCTCACAGTCGGTGCTCTGTTTGAGCCCACTGTTGCAGCCACTGTTTTAGTCCATCTCGTCGGGGGTCTTACCAAGCATGCTGTCCTTCTCCAGAGACTGGTCCCTCCTGATAACATGTCCAAAGTATGAGAAATGATGTCCCGCTGGCCTGGCTGCTAAGGAGCCCTCTGCTCTAGTATTGCTGTTGTTAAATGTCAGTTCCACCTCATAGCGACTTGTATAGGGTTTCCAAGGAATGGCTGGTAAATATCAACCACCATCCTTGCAGTGCAAATCGACATGGCAGTCGAGTGCTTAGTCTATAGCACCACACCAGGAGTCTTGCTCTAGTATGTTGTATTGTTGTGACGTGCCGTCGAGTCAGTGCTGACCCATAGCGACCCTGTATAGGGTTTCCAAGGAGTGGCTAGTGGGTTTGAACTACCAACCTTGTGGTTCGCAGTCCAGTTCTGATCCTACAGCGCCACACCAGAAGTCAGCTCAAGTATAAAAATATGCAAGTATGTCCAGTCATGACACTAGAATGGCAGCATTTTCCACACAATCCTATTTTATTCCTCAATCAACCCTACAGGTGAGAAGGCAGAGGGTGCTAACTCATAGAGACCCTATGGGACAGAGAGGAGCTGCCCTGTAGGAATTCCAAGGTGGTCAATCTTCCAGGGAAGCAGACTGCTTCATCTTTCTCTAGCTGAGTGGCTGTTGGGTTCTAGCTGCCAACCTTTCCTATATCAGCTCAAAGCTGAACCCAGAGCTCCACCAGGGCCCCTCATGCAAATGAGGCTCTAACCTGAGGTCAATCTGAAGGTGAAGACTGTCACCCCCTTCCTCTGGGGAAACCCCAACTTGGTGAGACCCAGCTACAGCTTCTCTTCCCCACACTTGATTTCAGGGTCCCCATTGCCATGCACCAAGACTGGGATCCCTGACCCCCTGTGAGTCACAGAGGTCATGTTGGAGTGACTCAGAGGAGCCTGGAGCAAAGATCATGTCAGAGACTTGTGTCTCCATAGCAACTGCTCCTTCCTCCACAGCTGACATTCCAGAGCTGAATCAGCAGTGGACATTGCGGCACAGCTGAGCCCAATTGCAAACCAAGTGGGGAGACTCTAAAAGCTCTGGACATTGCTTTCCTTCAGGAGGTGTGTCGGGGGAAGGAAGAGGCAGATGTCCACTCCCTCAATAGACACATGTTTCTCGTAATCCTACTTCTCTGTGGAGCAATGAACCAGGCAGTGCACATAGCTAACTCAGCTTTGCCCTCATGCAGCTTAAAGCCCCAGTAAACAGCGATGCTAAGACCCCTCTGCCAGTTCAACCCATATGCAAGAGCCACCCCCCCCGCCAAAGTTACATCTGAGGTAGCACTTTCAGCTTCATTGTTTTGTTTTGTTTTAACAGATTTGATGTTTACGTGATAAATCTCATATTTGTATTTTCTCTTATATTCATAATCCATGTTTGTACTGTGATGTGGAGTCTTCATTTCTTATATTGTCTCCACAGTCAGATCTCAATAAATTTAAAAGCACTCGGATCATACAAATATGTTCTCTGAACACAATGAAGCCAGTATAGATAGGAAACCAGAAAATCCCCAATATGTGGAAATTAAACTGTATGCTTCTTTTTTTTTTAATGTTTTATTGTGAATATTGTGATAGTTTACATGGGAGAACATTAGCTTTACATTCTTTCTATCCTGTATCGTTTCATTGTCATGGTTACAATCCCCTCTATGCAACATCAACCAACCAAAGTGTATACCCTGTAAGCCTGCCTGCCCCCCCAGTCCCTCTCCCTCTCTGGATCTAGAGTCCCCAGC
>NW_006408555.1:2983319-2992344 GCF_000296735.1 Chrysochloris asiatica | reverse complement strand
GATTTTGTTGAGAATTTTTGTATCTATGTTGATGAGGGATATTGGTATATAATTTTTTTCTTAGTGATGTCCTTCCCTGGTTTTGGTATGAGGGTTATGCTTGCTTCATAGAATGTATTAGGAAGTTTTCCATCCTCCTGTGTATTCTGGAATAATTTGAGTAGAGTTGGTGACAACTCTTCCCTGAATGTTTGGTAGAACTCACTAGTGAAACCTTCTGCACTGTATACTTCTTAATACTTTATATGTCAAGGAAGAAATTGAAAGGAAAATTGGGAAGTATTTTCTGAATTTACTCAATTACCCATTTTCCATAACTTAGAGTCCTGGTGTGGTGATTCAGGATAATGCACTGTACTGCAAAGCCAGTTTGAAGTCGCAAGGTCAGTGGTTCAAACCCACCAGCTGCTCCTTGGAAGTCCTAGATGGGATTGCTATGAGTCGGAACCGACTCAACAGCAAAGAAGAAATCAAGAGACAAACAGGAAAATATTTTCTTAATACTTATAATTGCCCCCTTTTCATAACCTGAAAAGGATACAAATGTGCAAATACATCAGGCAAGGCCTGGAGAGGTGTCCACATAGAACCTCCTTTGTCCCCAGGGACTTTCAGGTGCAGGAATGTTCTCAACAGAACTGGAAGCCCCAAAGAGAGAGTTACAGGCCCAGGGCTTACAGGGACCTCAGTATATCGTCATGATGGCAGCCCTGATGCATGGTGGGGGAATCCATTCAATGAAATGCAATGCTGCATCCTGTCCCTCCCTAATAAGAAAATGTTTAGGATTAAATGAAACTAAAAGCAACGTATTGAACTTTATGGGAGACAGTACTCAAGGAAAATTTTACAGCACTAAATGCCCGATACTGGAAAGAAGCAAGCCTTCCAATCCATGACCTCAGCACTGCCCTTTTTCACCTCAGAGCAAATTAAACTCTAAGCAAGTAGAAAGAAAGGAAGTAACAAAAAATCAGAGTTTGTATCAGTAAGGTAGGAAACAGAAGCAACAGAGAAAGGTCAATGAAACCCATCGTTGGTTCTTTGAGAAAATAAATACATATCAGATCAGACTGATAATAGAAAAACTGTGAAAGAAGTCATAATTTAGCAATTTGTTGCTATTGTTAAGTGCCATCTAGTCGATTCTGACCCTCAGTGACCCTACATGGGGTTTCCGAAGAGTGACTGGTGAGCTTGAACCACCAACCTTGCCGTTTGAACCGACCTTGCAGTCCAGTGCATTAACCCACAGATGAAAAAGTGACCTTGCTGTGATCCTGAAGATATTGAAAGAATAACAAGAGAATATTGTGAAAAGTTTCTAAACAACTTAGGTGAAATGGACAAATTCATTGAAAGACACAAACTATGAAAGTTTACTCAAGAAGAAATGTTAGGTGCCGTCAAATCGTCTCTGACTCGTAGTGACCACAACAGGACAGAACACTGCCCAGCCCTGGGCATTGTTAAGCCATTGCTGCTGCTGTGTTTTGGGTCAGGTGCACCTTACTCGTCAAACTTATATATCTCTGCTCATGAGCACTTTAAAGAGGTCTTGTACAGCAAATTTGCCTAATGCAATATGACATTTGATTTCTTGACTATGGCTTCCATGAGTGTTGATTGTTGCTCCGAGCAAAATGAAGTCTTTGACAACTTCAATCTTTTCTCCATTTATCGTGTTAGTTATTTGTTCAAGTGGTGAGGATTTTTGTTTTCTTTACATTGAGGTGTAACAATACTAAAGGTTGTGGTCTTTGATCTTCATCAGTAAATTTTTTAAGAATTCTTTGCTTTCAGCAAACAAGATTGTATCATCTGCATGTCACAGGTTGTTAATGAGTCTTCCTCCAACTGTGTTGTCACATTTTCCTTCATATAATCCATCTTCTTAAATTATTTGCTCAACATGCAGATTGAATAAGTATGGTGAAAGAATGCAACCCTGGTACATACCTTCCGTGATTTTTAATCATTCAGTGTTCTCTCGTACTGTTCTAACCGCTGCTTCTTGGTGTATGTATGTATAGGTTCCTCATGAGCACAAGTACGTGTTCCAGAATACTCATTCTCCACAATGGTGTCCATAGCTTGTTATGTTCTACACACTTTAAAGCGTTTGCATAGTCAATAAAGCACAGGTAAACATCTTTCTGATATTCTCTGCTTTCAGCCAAGATCCATATCACATCAGCAATAATATCTCTCGCTCCATGTCCTCTTCTGAATCTGGCTTGAACCTCTGGTAGTTTCCTGTCAACATACTGTTGCAGCTGTTTTTTAATTATCTTCAGCAAAATTTTCTTGCATGCAATATTAATGACATTTTCCGATTATTTGCGCATTCCATTGGGTCACCTCTCTTTGGAATGGACACAAATATGAATCTTTTCCAATCAGTTGGCCAGGTAGCTATCTTCCAAGTTTCTTGACATAGATGAGTGAGTGCCTCCAGTGCCGCATCAGTTTGTTGAAAGATTTCAATTTGTATTCCATCAATTCCCAGTGCCTTATTAGCGTAGTGGTTACGAATCGGGCTGCGAACCTATAGGTCAGTGGTTCGAAACTACCAGCCGCTCCGCGGGAGAAAGATGAGGCTTTCTACTCCCGTAAGGATTTACACCCTTGGAAACCCTGTACAGGGTCGCTATGGGTCGGAACCGACTCGACGGCACTTAACAACAACAACAACATTCTTTGTTAGTATCTTCACCTTGGACTTCCTTTAGCATCATTGAGTCTTAATCATATGCTCCCTCTTAAACGGTTGAACATCAGCCATTGCTTTTTGGTACAGTGGCTTTGTGTATTCCTTCCATCTTCTTTTGATGTTTTCTCCATTATTCAATATTTTGCCCAAAGAATCCTTCAGTGTTGCAAGTTGAGGCTTCGTTTTTTTTCAGTTCCCTCAGCTTGAGAAATGCTGAACATGTTCTTCCCTTCTGGTTTTCCAACTCCAGATCTTTGCACATTTCATTGTAACATTTGACTTTACCTTCTGGACCTGACCTTTGAAATTTTCTGTTCAGTTCTTTTACCGCCTCATTATGCTGGACAGCAAGTTTCACAGTCTCTACTGACAAACATTTTGGACTTTTTCTTCTTTCCTGTCTTGTTAATGACCTTTTGCTTTCTTCCTGTATGATGTTCTTGATGTCATCCCACAGTTCTTCTGGTCTTCAGTCATTAGTGTCTAATTAATTAAATATGCTTTTGAGATAACCTCTAAATTCAGATGAGATATGTTCAAAGTTTTTTGTTTTTGTTTTTGTTTTTTTAACATATTTTGACTCTGCTGGGCTTGTTTTAGTTCATCCCGAACTTGCATATGAGCAATTAATGATCTGTTCCACAGTCTGCCCCTGGCCTGGTTTTGGTTGATGATGTGGAACTTTTCTACCATCTCTTTCTACAGATGTAGTCAGTTTGATTTCTGTGTATTCCATCTGGTGAGGTCCATGTGTATATTGCCTTTTATGGTGCTTTAAAAAGGTATTTGCAATGATGAAGTCATTGGTCTTGCCAAATTCTATCATACAATCCCCAGCATCATTTCTATCACCAAGGCCATATTTTCCAACTACTGATCCTTTCTCTTTGATTTCCAACCTTTGCGTTCCAATTGCCAATAATTACCAATACGTTTTGATTGCATGTTTAATCAATTCCATACCGCAAAAGTTGGTAGAATTCTTCAATTTCATCATCACTGGTTTTAGTGATTAGTGAGTAAATTTGAATAGCAGTGGTATTAACTGGGTTCGTTGTAGGCCTGTGGATATTATCCTATCACAGACAGTGTCGTACTTCATGATAGATCTTGAAGTGTTCTTTTTGATGATGAATGCAATGCCATTCCTCTTCAGTTTGTCATTCCCAGCATAGTAAACCATGTGGTGTCAGATTCAAAATGACTGATGCATATCCATTTCAGCCACTAATACCTTGTTGTTGTGAAATACCGTGGAGTTGGTCCCAACTCACAGTGACCCTGCACAGGGTTTCTGAGGCTGTAAATCTTTATGGGAGCAGAACGCCTCATCTTTCTCCTGTGGAATCGCCGGTAGTTTTGAACTGCTGACCTTGAGGTTAGCAGCCCAATTCGTAGAATATTAGAATTCTCCTTAGAAGCCAGGATAACCAGAGTTGGTTTCTCATACTTCGGAATATTGGCAAGAGGGACCAGTCCCTGAAGAAGGACATCAAGCTTGGTAAAGTGAAGGGTCAGCTAAAGAGGAAGACCTTCAACTAGATGCATTGGTGCAGTGGAAGCAGCAGTGGGCTCAAACGTAGCCAAAATAGTGAGGAAGACGCAGGACCAGGCAGTGTTTCATTATGGTGTGCGTAAGGTCACTATGAGTCAGAAACTACTCAATGGCATTTAACAACAAAGGCAAGTAAAAGTTGTCCATGAGAACACAGCGGCTCTGTAAAATAAGCGCTAGGCTGTGAACCACAAGGCCGTGGTTTGAACCCATCAGCAGCTCCATAGGAGAAAGATGAGGCTTTCTGCTCTAAGATTTACAGCTTCAGAACCCCTCTACTGGGGTCCTAGGAATTGGAACACAATGGAAAGTACATTAGCAACAACAACACAGGAGTAGTCTGTAAGTGGGATGTTTGTAGCTGGAAATTGACCTGTGCTTCCCTTTTTTTTTTTTTTTTTTTTTTTTTGCAGTTTTCATTGTGAATTGAGTGAAAATTTACAGGGCAGATTATCAGTTTTACACTCAACAAATCATATACTTTGTTCCATTGTTGTTGTTGTTTTTATCTTTTGCAGTTTTCATTATTGCCTTTTACTATCAGTATCTTTATAAATCTGATCTTTGTTTCTTTGGGGTTTTGAAACCGTTGTTGATAAACATCTGCTAGTGGATATCTGCCAGTAGCATTGTATGTAAATGTACAATCTCACCTTAAGTGCAATTTCTTGTAATGGAATGGCTCTGAAGTTGAGGACTACCTGCTGTTGAAATAGACAGATTGCAGTTCCTGGTGGAGCCCCTTGTGGACGTCCCTGCAGGAGGAGCATTGGGAAGTGGGGAGCAGGTCACCTGTGCTGTAATACACCCGTGGTCTCTCTCCCTCCCAACAGGCAGAAGGTCCTAGTTCTGGCTTTGCTGTTGTTAGTGCCATGGAGTTGGTTCCAAGTCATTGATACCCGGTATTGGGTTTCTTAGGAGCGACTGGTGGGTTTGAACTGTCAACCTTGTGATTAGCAGTCTAGTGCTTATGCTCCAGTGCCCCACCAGGACTCCCCTATGTCCAGACGCTAGTAGCTCCTCTTTCCCCTCCCCACTGCTCTCCTGCCCCTACACTTGCTCTCTTCTGATGATTGCCATCGAGTTGTCTCTGAATCTTGTTACCCTCATGCGTACCAGAGCAAATGTTCACCAGTTCTGTACCATCTTCTTAATGGATGATAAGTTTGAAGCCATTGTTCCAGCTGTTGCGTAGCAGCGTCTAACCTAAGGGGCTCATCTTCTAGTACAATATGTAATGTTTTGTTGCTGTTCATAACATTTTCATTGGCTAATATCTGGAAGCAGGTTGCCAGGTCTTTCTTCCCAATCTCTCTTAGTCTGGAAGCTCTGCTGAACACTGTCTGCCATGAGTAGTGACTCTGTTGGAATTTGAAATAACAGTAGCATAGTTCCCAGCATCACAGCAACATGCATGACACCCCAGTACCCCAAACTCATAAATAGGATGGCCACCTGACTTATGACTTGGTAAACAGCCTTTTGCCAAACTCTCTTCCAGTTTCCCAACTTGACTCTATGCTTGCTTCCCTGCCCCAGCCCCGGCCCCAGCCCCTGCCCCTGCCCCCGAACCCCTACAATGTACCATCCCTCTAGCTTGCTCAGTGAGGAGCAGTACAAATCCATTTCTCCTACTCCCTGAAGGTTAGGTTTAGACAGAGATCACAAAGACATGGAAGCTGGCATTGTGTCAGGATAACCTTGCTGGAGGTGGGTGTCCTGGAGGCAGGCGTGGGGAGGGGGAGGTGCCGTGAAATGCTTACTATATTTAAAGTTTTAAAGAAAGGTTTACAACTCCTCAGAATCAGCAACTGCCCAGAGACTGGGCCCCTGCTCCATTGTACTCAGTGACCTTGGGCAAGTCCCTTGATCCTCCTGCACTTTAATTTCCTTTGAAAAATCTGAGACAGTTTGGACGCTTCAATAATGAAAACAAGGGTAAAGACCCTTGCCAAAGAAAGTTCAGCAAGCATTCTTAGCACTTTTCCCCCCGAGGTCACTTCTGTGTGACGGGGGTATGGATATGAACACGTTTGAAGAGGCGTTTCCTGTAGGTGTTTGTACAAGTCCCCCAAGCTGGGGTCACCACACAGCCCCACCCTCCTCTCCTCCTCTCACAGTGATCTGTGGGGGAAGAGAATCCCTATTTTTGTACCATTTTCCCCGAAATAGAAGGCAAGATTCTGCGCAGTGTTGCTAACTCGTGTGTGCGCACCCACCCTGAGAAGGAAGAACTTCCCTCAGCCTTGTTTCCTTGACAGATTTCCTTAGACCCCTGCTCAGGGGAATGCCGCTGCAGCCGGAAGATGCCTGCGGCCAAGGTTCTGCAGCAGCCTGAGCTCTCTTTCTGTAGCCGGGCCCCACTTTACTTGAAGGGTCAGGGAGAACCTCGGACCACAGAGACGTGGGAGGGTCTCTGGTTTTGCTCAAGAGGGATGCCCCTAAAACCTGTCCCCTGAAAGCATGTTGGAGCCCCTGGGAAGTGGGGCACCCTGCCTGCAGTACACGGAGACCCTCTGAGCAGGTGTGTGGCTCCCTCTTGTCAGAAGTGGCCAGGAACCCTGGGGGGCATATGGAAGAAGTGGTGGTGGTTGTGTTTGTGGTTGTCGTGAGCTGTCAGGTTAAATCTGATTCATGGTGACGCCACGTGACAGAGTAGTGCCGTACCAAAGCGTTTGCTAGGCTGTATTCTTTGTGGCACTGCAGGTTAATGCATTGCACTGTAATGAATTGTCGGTTTGAACTGCAAGCTCAGCAGTTCAAACCCACTGACTGCTACTTGGAAACCCTACACAGGGTTTCTATGAATCGGAGCCGACTCAATGGCACTTAACAACAACAACAGTTCTTTATGGGAGCAGATCTCCAAGGCTTTCTCCCTAAAGGCTCCTGGGTGGGTTCGAACCATCAACCTTTGAGTTAGCAGCTGAGTGCTTAACTGTTGCACCACCGTTGGTACTGTTGTTGTTGTTAAGTGTTCTCAAGTCAGTTCAGACTCATAGCAACACTGTGTAGGGTTTCCAAGGAGCAGCTGGTGAGTCTGAACTGCCAATCTTGTGGTTCCAACTGAACTCATGGTCCTGTGCTTGTCCTACAGCACCACACCAGCACTTCCCTTAGTAGCTGTGAATTTGGGGCACATCTTCTATCTGCGAAGTAACTGTATAAGTCAAAATATATTGCTACAAAAGCATACAAGCCCTTTATTAAACCAAGAGATATTGTTTGTTGATGTTTCCTCCATCTAGGTCTACATGCTTCTGAAGATGGTGTTTCCATCTCTCTAATCCTTCCCCGATCCCTGGTAGCCCAGTGGATTACGAGCTAGGCTGCTAGCTGTAAGGTTAGTAGTTCAAATCTACCAGTCACTCTGCAGGAGAAAGATGAGGCTTTCTGCTCCTGTAAAGATTTACAGCCTCAGAAACCCTCTACTGGGTCACGATGAATCGGAACCAGATCAGTGGTACATCACTCAGTGGTACATCAATATGACAGTTTTTTCAACAAATTATGTTCCTTTTCAATGTTTTTTGAGTTGGTGAACAAAAACAAGTCTCAAAGGGCAGGATCAGGGCTGGAGGGTGGATGGAGTAAGGTTTCCCAACAAAATTCCCATAGAAAAGCCCTTGCTGCCCTCGAAGAATGAGCAAGTATCTTGTTCTGATAGAAAAACAAAACAAAACTCCTTGGCACAGCTTTCTTGGCCTTTTTCTCACCAGTGCAGTTTTCCATTTTCCTAAAACTTCTTCATCCTAAATCCTCCTGATAATCCTGGGCTCTTCGTGAAAATCTATCAAGACGGTCCCTTTGGAATCCCAAAAACCAGTCCCCATAACCCTCTGAGCAGATAGATCTCTCAGTCTTGAATTGAAGGTCAAGCAGATTCCCTCAGAAGCGACTGTTTTGAGTGGACATTTTTTTTTTGGGTTTTTTTTTTAAGGTCCCCAAACAAGACTGGTGTGGCGCTGTGGGTTGATGCACGAGACTGCAAAGCTGTTTGAACTGCAAGGTCGGTGGTTCAAGCTCACCAGTTGCTCTTTGGAAACCTATACAGGGTCGCTATGGGTCAGAACCGACTCGACAGCACTTAACAACAATAACAACAACAACAAGACTAAGACAAGTGTATTCCTGAAAGAACTTGTCTGCAGTCAGAGGCATGTTTATAAACCCATTTTGTTTGGAATAAACCTTTGCGTGTACAAACTGGAAACCCAGTAGCAATATTTTGACATACCTTTACGTAACACACCTGGTAAAATAGAACATGGGAAATCAATAATGATAAATTGGTACAACCACTTCCGAAAACTGCCAGAGTCCATTGAAGCCCATAACCCAGAAATTCCATATGTAGGCGTGTACTGTCCCTCATAGAAATGTGTACTATTCTATGAAAAGAAGATGGGGCTTATGAAGGTCTGTGGGAAAATTCCAATATCTTTTTTTTTTATGATGTTTTATTATGATTTATGTGATAAGTTACATGGGAGACCATTAGCTTTACATTCATCCTATCATTTATCGTTTCATTGCCATGGTTGCAATCCCCTCCATGCATCATCAACCAACCAAAGGGTATACCCTTCAAGCCTTTCCCCCAGTCATCAGCACACAGCCCCTTTCCCTCTCTGGGTCTAGAGTCTCCGCTGCTCCATCTCTCCACATCATCCTCTTTGTCTCCATCTCTTGCGTCACTGCTTCTCTGGGTAGGGTCCCGCTCTACACTCTTCTCCCTTGATAGTCCCAGGGACCTC
>NW_006408555.1:2981935-2982482 GCF_000296735.1 Chrysochloris asiatica | reverse complement strand
GGAAATTTCCCACCTCAGAACACTCTGGATGGGGTTCAGGATTCCACCTATGGTCTTATGTAATACAGAGACTCCACAGGAAGCCTCATTCACTGGGCACTTTGTAGCCCCATTTTAGGTATTCCAATCAGTGATAGGCAGAAGACGGACTTACAAGCTTTCTATGGGATTATTTGTGGCTATTCCTTTCTCTCCCCCTCAAGTGTCTATTTTATAATGGTATGCCAGGGAAACCGAGATTCAAAAGGCAGCCAAGCATCTTAACATTATTTCCCCTCTTTTCCCCATTCCAACCATGGCTCGATCCCTGTATCCCAGAGCTCTGTTGTTCCAAGATTGTGCATACATCATTATTTACCTCTGTCCCACTTAGCCCATGCAAACCTGCCTAATTGTTCTCCACCCGCTTTCTTCTTCCATCCCCCTCCCCCTTCTTGTATATTGCCCAACTCCCTACCACCCAAATTATCCTGTGTCTATTCCCTGCCTTGTGCTCCCCCTCCCCCTCCTTCCCCTCACCTATCCCCCACATACCTGTAACGAGCAA
>NW_006408555.1:2939987-2981199 GCF_000296735.1 Chrysochloris asiatica | reverse complement strand
GACATCACCCATGTGGTTTCTAATGCGTGCTATTTGTGTCTTCTCCCTCGTCTCTTTTGTTAGATTTGCCAATGGTCTGTCAATTTTGTTAATCCTTTCAAAGAAGCAGCTTCTTGTCCTGTTGATACTTTCTATAATTTTTCTGTTTTCTATCTCATTTATTTCTGCTCTAATCTTTATTATTTATTTTCTTTTGGTGGCTTTAGGTTCCCTCTGTTGGTCTGTTTCTAATTGTTGTAGATGCTGTGTTAATGTGTTAATTTTTGGTTCTTTCTTCTTTTTGGATGTGTGCATTTATTGGAATAAAATATCCTCTCAGCACCGCTTTCGCTGTGTCCCAAAGATATGGGTATGTTGTGTTTTCATTCTCATTTGTTTCTAGGAACTTTGTGAATTCACATTTAATTTCTTCTACTACTCAGTCGCTTTTCAGGAGGTTGTTACTCAGTTTCCATGTATTTGACTTTATTTCCTTGGTCTTCCTATTGTTGATTTCTAATTTGATAGCGTTGTGGTCCTAGAAGATGCTTTGTAGTGTTTTGATATTTGTAAATTTATGGAGATTTGTTTTGTGGCCTAAGACATGGTCTATTCTGGAGAATGTTCCATGTTCACTGGAAAAGAGTGTGTATTGTGCTGTTGTTGGGTTGAATGCTCTGTATACATCTATGAGGTCCAGTTGACTGATTGTGTTGTTTAGTTCTTCTGTGTCTTTGTCAAGTTTCTTTCTGGTTGTCCTATCCATTTTTGAAAGCAGTGTATTAACATCACCCACTAGTATTATAGACTCATCTATTTCTTTCTTCAAATCTATTAGACTTTGCTTTATATATTTTGGAGCTCTTTCATTGGGAGCATAGATATTTAGTATGGTTATGTCATCTTGTTCAATTGTCCCTTTAATCATGAGATTAAATGTCCATCTTTACCTATTATGCAGGTTTTTGCCTTAACGTTTATTTTATCAGAGATTAGTACTGTCACTCCTGTTGGTTTTTTATTGCAATTAGCTTAGTATATTTTTTTCCATCCTTTGACTCCTAATCTGTTTTTGTCTCTGTGTGTAAGATGTGTCTGTTGCAGACAGCATATTAAAGGATCTTGTGTTCTTATCCATTCTGCCACCCTGTGCCTCTTAACTGGTGCATTTAATCTGTTTACATTCAGTGTAATTATCCATAGGGATGGATTAATTGCTGCCGTTATGGTTTTTTTGTGTGGTTGCTATTTTCTTTGTTCTGTGTGTCTTTCTTTGCTGAGTTCATGCTTTTTGTGTTCTTTCTTGTGAGTTTCCTCATAGTTTGTTCTTCTTGGATTTTCATTTTCTTGGTAGGTTGTGAAGTGTTACTTTTCTTTGAGGTTTCGTTATAGTCCATTAACTTTTCCCTCCACTTAGGGCAGTCTATTTTATCCTGTAATCTACCTGACCATCTCACCACCTGGATCTCTGTTCTTATGTGTCTACCTTCTTTTATATTGTAATTGTTTTGATCATACATTGACCTCCCAGATTCTCTGAGTTTGTTCTTACAGTTTTGTTCTGTTCTTGACTCTTCCTTCTGTCGATTTAGTTCTGGGAGGTTCTGCCACATATGTCAATCTCTGATTGTTGTCTGTTCTTGTTGGTTCTCAATCCACAGAACTCCCTTTAGGATGTTTTGTAATGCAGCGTTGGCTTTGGAAAAATCCCTTAGCTTCTGTTTATCCTGGAATGCTTTGATTACACCGTCACATTTGATTGATAGTTTTGCTGGATACAGGATTCTTGGTTGCCAGTTTTTTCTTTCAGGGTTTTATATATACCTCTCCATTGTCTTCATGGTTTCTGCTGAAAGATCGGAGCTTAATCTGACTTGATTGCCTTTGTATGTAACACTTCTGTTTTCCCTAGTTGTTTTCAGGAATGTCTCCTTATCTTTGATTTTGGAGAGCTTGATTTTGATATGTCTCGGTGATTTTCTTTTGGGATGTATCCTTCCTGGGGTTCGTTGAGCTTCTTGAATGTTTATCTTTTCACTTTTCAGGATGCTAGAGAAATTTTCTTCCAGCAGTCTTCAACTATTTCCTCTGATTCTTCTTGTTCTGGAATGCCAATAATTCTTAAGTTATTCCTCTTCATCTTGTCCAACATGAATCTTAGACCTTCTTCAGGTTTTTTTTTAATCCTTTTTTCTGTTTGCTCTTCTATCTTAGTGATATTGAGAGATTTGTATTCCAACTCACTGGTTCTGCCTTCCATCTCTTCTATTCTGCTCCTTTGCCTTTCAGTATATTGTCTATTTCTGATATTCTTTTATTGATTCTATATTAAAGAGGTTTGGACCTCTTTCTGTAGGTTTTTAATTGTTTCCAATGCTGTATCTATCGTATCTGATTGTTCCTGTAGTGCTTTCCTGACTTCTTCCTTATTTTTTCAACTCTATTGTAAAGTGTTTTGAAACATTTTATAATCATTTTTCTGAATTCCTTCTCAGGCATTTACAAGGCCTGCCCTCCTTCTAGAATGGAGTCCAGGTTTACCTCTAGGTCATTTGTCTCAGACATTTTATCTTATTTCTGGACATGTGCTGATATGGTCATCTGCTTTTGCTTCTTGGACATGTTTAGTGTTTATCTGTGGCCTTAATACTTAATTGAGTATGTGTTTTGGTATTTTTTATGCTTTCTGATTGCCTCCACGTAGATGTCATCAGGATGTGGGCTTCCCTTTTCACTCTTCTTATTGCTTAACTCAGAGTAACTTTGACAGGTGTTGTCTGCCTCCCTGGTATATGGCAATTGGTATTGGTTCTTGTCTGGATTTTGGTGTTTTATAGAGTGTGATTGTAGCTTGGCTATCTGGCAGCAGTTGCTGTCTCTTCTTGGGTAATATAAGGAGAGAAAGAGTCCCCAAAATCTAGAAGGGGGAGCATAAAACAGCAAAATAGCAACAGCAAAAAGACAACGAAAAAAAAAATTAAAAACCCACCAAAACAACAACAACAACAAAAACTAGATTGGATAGTGTATTCTATAATCACAGAAAAGGGAGAGAAGAAAAAAAATATTGTAGCCTAATATATATATGACTTTAATGTCCTCTTTCAGCTTCTTGCCTTCAAAGCTGTCTGATCAATTTCAGGATGCCACTATTGGTTGTTATGCTGTACCTCAGGATTTAATTTAATTTTCGGCCTGCTTTGTTTTCAAACTCTCTTTCCCTCTCCACACCCCTTGTTCTGGCCTTTTCCATATTTTAAAAAAACACAAAAAAACACTCTTGGGCTGAGAGTATCTATGTGCATTAGTGCTCAAAGAACCCACCAGTGGTGGGGGTGGAGGGGTATCCACTCGCTCAGGCACCCCCTCTAGTCACTAGAATGGCGGTGTGCAAACTGGTGGGGGAGGGGGGCCAATGAACAGATACCAAAAAAAAAAAAAAAAATCAGAACAAAGCAAAACCAACAAAGTGTATTGTCCACCTTTGCTCCAAGGTTCCCGCGGTGTTTTTCTGTGGTGTGTCTGCTCCCGCTGCTTGGTCTTGTGATTTGGTCTCACCCAAGATGTCAGCTCTGGGCCACCGAGCCTGGCAGATTCAAAAGTACATAGTTTCTTACTTTCGCTAAAAGTTCCACTAGCTATAAGCCTTCAAACTTTTAAAATAGTCCTACCTATGTGGTTCCGCATTTTGGAGCTCTGCCCTGAATGTGCTTTGCCTGGTATTCTGTGGTATTGCTGATGGTGAACCTCACTGCACTGTCACCCTAGCCGCCATCAAGCCCTGCTCCATTATCTTTTAATTCCACTTTTCCACAAAAGTTTTGAGGCTCCCTCATATGTTCACCAAAAGACATGCACCCAAACATTCCAACATTGAGCTCTATTTGTAATATCCAATGCCTAGAAGTGACTCGAATGCTTTTTGGCTGTTCAAGGGATAAATATATTATGGGATATTTGTATAACACAATATTTTATGTAAAAGTGAGAATGATCCAATCTTGGCTATGTCCAACAACCTGGGTCAGTCTTGCTCACCTAACTTTGAGCACAAGAAAGATCATTCAGATGATGCTCAGAAACAGGAAACTCCCATTTAGCCTTGGAGGTGGGGGATGGGGGTGGTGTGAGGTCCTGACCCATAACAACCTCTACGTACAACAAAATGCAACTACCCGGTCCTGCAGCATCCACAGAGATGTCGTTACGTTTGAGCCCTTTGGTTTAGTCCCTGTGCCTGTTCATCTTGTTAAGGGTCTTTCTCTTTTTTGATGACCGTTTGCTTAACCAAGCGTGATACAGCTTCTCCAGGGACTGGTCCTTCCTGACCAACTGCCCAAAGTAAATGAAATCAAGTATCACCACCCTTACTTCCAAGGAACATTTTGAATGTTATTCTTCCAAGACAGATCTTTTTGTTCTTCTGGCAGTCTGTGGCATACTGAATATTATTCACCAACACCATAATTCAAATGCATTGATTCTTCTCTGGTCTTCCTTAGTAATCATCCAGCTTTCACACACATGAGGCAACTGAAAATATTTTGACTTGGGTCAGGCATACACTAGTTCTCAAAGTGACATCCTTGCTCTTTAAGACTTTGAAGAGGTCTTTTGCTCAGTGGAGTGCATCACTTGACTTCCATTGGTGTTGGCTGACCCCCAAGGGCCCAGGGCCACCAGTGACAAGCAACTGTCCTCTGTGGACCAGCTTCCCTTACTTGTTCCAGCCCAGGAACTGGGCTTTCTAGATGTCCTTGCAGATTACACTCCTTCCCCTTCACCCCAACTTTCCGGAGGCTAGGAAGGCCTCTACTCAGCTCTGCCCCTCCAACTGTAAACTGTTCATCCTGAAAGTTGCCTTGAAGGGACTGGTGGCTGAATGGGGCTGTGGCGGCAGAAGGACCAAAGGTGCTACTCCAAGTTTGTTTTTATTTCTTGAAAATTCATTGAGTTTCACACCTGTGTGTGTGTGTGTGTGGGGGGTCACTCTGTATTTTTACTGTACTTTATATGCAATATTTGTTCACCTATCATCTAGTTATTTATTTGTGTGAAGGGTGACTAGGGCCATAGTTTCAGGAGCTCCACCAGCCTCGGTCCGAACAGTAAGACTGGTCATTTTCATGATTTTGAGTTTTGTTGCATCCTTTACCCACTCTGTCCAGTAACATCTAATGTGATCCCTTTCAGAGCAGTTGCTCATGGTTGCTAGGCACCATCTAGTTCTTCTGGTCTGAGGTTCGGTTATGGAAACTGATGTTTGTGTGGTCCATTAGTCCACTGGGCTGACTTTTCATTTGTCTTCCATTTTCTTGACTCCTTCCCTCTAGAATGCCACTCACCAGCTTGTAAGACCCCAGTCACTGCCCACCACAGTAGGATGTAGAGCATTGCCTTTGTGGATTATGGTATGCCACTTAACCTTGGTGTCCCCTAAGGCTGTGGTCCTGAACCCCCTAACCCAGAAACTCATTTCCTCAAGGTGTTTGTTAATGTCTAAGAAACGTTCCGAACCTTGCCCCCTGTATGGTTTACAATGTTGTTAGGAAATGCTGCTATGTCAGTTCCAACTCATAGCGACCCTGTATAGGATTTCTATGGAGTAGCTGGTGGGTTTAAACTGCCACCTTGCAGTTAGCAGTCCAGTGCTTATCCTATAGCACCATACCAAGTCTACTATATGCTGTACTCTGTTCATGGATATATTTACAGCACAGATGAGTACATGTGAAGAAATAGTCTCTGTAATTTTTAAAGGGTGTTTTTAAAACTTTGCCATCATGGTTACTTAAAGTGATTTTTTTTTATTGTACTAAAATATATATTTAAAATATTTGCTATTTCAACCAGTCTTGGGTGGATGCGCAATTCAGTGGATTCATTGGGTCACCCGTGCTGTTCAAAGTCACCAATATCCATTTAAAAAAAAACAACAAAGACAAACGTTTTATGCCCCAAGCAGAAACTCAGTGTCCATAAGCAATAATGCCTTATTCCCCCTCGTCCCAGTCCAGTACTCACTGATAAACTCAGGGCTCTCAGCCTTCCCGTAAGTGGAACCTTACAGTATCTGCTATCATGGCTGCTTTTTATGACGGATGTTCTTAGGTTCTCAAAGCAAAGACCGAAGTCATACAGAAAGCATCTCCTTCAGTAGATCTCCAGATGAGATGGTGGGTTCAGAGGAGGAACTGAGCTGGGAACTTCTTATCTTCTGTGTGAATTCCCAGCAGAGAAGGGCCCCTCCAGGCCTTCTCCTGGAATGATGGGGTGGAGATGCCGGGAAGGGCTCTGGGAGGGGCTGGTGGGCTAGCTTCCCACACCCCTCCTGTGCAACATCCCAGGCCAAGGAGACCCCGGCAACCCATCCTCTGCACTGTAATGGCCTCTTATCTCAGGGGGCATTACCGGGCGGGTAGCACACCAGCCTCATAAACCTCCCATTGACCATTTGATGGGCTTTTCCCACCGTCCTTCTGTGCTCAGAGTCAGCATCGGGGACTTTCCACATTGCGGTGGACTTGTGTAGCCTCTGGGGTCCCGGTTCCCCACTGACTGAGCTCCATGTTCCTCCTTGATCCAGGGGCAATGGCTGTGGACGAGACACACCTGCCCTTGGAGGTCCCTCTGGGAGGTGGCAGGAAGCTCTCTGCATGTGCAGTGCCCTGCGGTGGCGTCTCACCAGTCAGTGCCAGCCCTCTGTAGAGGCATTCTGACCAGATCACAACCAAGGAACTCATGAAACAGTGATCTAGGCAGCAGGAAGGTGGGGTGTGGGGGAGCCCGGAGCATTAAGTCCCAAGTTCCAGCCTGTGCATAACCCAAACAAACAAAACACAAAAAAATGGTTGCCATTCAACTGACCCCAGCTCATGGTGAGCCCACATATTGGGGGGGGGTGGGGGGCAGGGCTGTGCTCTGTATTCTTTTCAATGACTGATTTTTCAAAGGCAAATCACCAGACCTTCCTTCCAGGCATAGAGGGCAGAGCCCAGACTGTATAGATGCTAGCAAACACTTGTTGAGTGAGGAAGCAAATGATGGATGGGTGGATGAATGGATGGATGGATGGCAGGTAGGCATGAGTGTCCTTCTCCCACTGCTTCTGCCCTGGTGTCAGCTCACGATGAGCAAGGGGGACGTGTTCCTGGGCAACGTCTTTGGTGGATTTCCCTAATGCACCCAGTCCCCAAACAGCTCCCCAGACAGGGCAAATGTGATGGCAAATGTCCCTGGGACCTCAGTTTCCCTAGATACCTGGGATTTGAAAAGAGCCAGCACTGTAGTCTTCTCAGAGCTCAGGGAGGAGGGCGTTACTTCTCAACCTCAGGACCCAGATTAGGCCTCAGCAGACCTTCCACTGCTCAAGTGCCTGGAAAAATGGAACAAAAAGATCATGGAATTTTCTCACACATTTTTTAAGCGCCCCCCCCCCCCAGTATATCTTTGTAGCTGACTGCATTCTGTCTTCCCCAGTGGAGGCGAGACCTGTGTCCATTCATACACCAAGGGACACTGGGGCCCACAGTGTTCTTGGTAGTTGTGGACATAGGGACAAGTGATAGTAATTCACCTCTCAGGACAGACGTTCCAAAGTCTGTCTTTCACAGAATCTAAAATGTAGATTCTGATCTAGGGTTGTTGTTGTTGTTGTGAAGTGCTGCCGAGTTGGTTCCAACCCATAGCTACCCTGTATAGTGTTTCCGAGGAGCAGCTGGTGAGCTTGAACTGCTGACTTTGCAGTTCAAACAGATTTGTTGTCTGGCGCATTAACCCACAGCGCCACAAATGCAAACTTTTAGCAGACAGTCAAACCATGGAATGAATGGGTTTGAAGCCCTGGTCTCTCTCTCTGGTGGCCAAAGGTCTTTCTCACTTGCCAAAATGCATGCACAGCGAGTGTCCAGTTTGTCCAGAGTCCCAAGAAAGACTCTGATGATTTGAGCTGCAGCCAGACACAAAAACATGTGAGCGAACATGTATTCCCAGCAAAACATACTCCAGCTGTCCTGCCACTCCTAGAAAGGGGGTAAACATTATGAGTTGTAGTGTACCTGATGAGGTAGTAGTTTCCCCTCCATCCTCCCACCTGCCCCTGGGGCACTTCAACCTAGGTGATGTGAGTGCTGTCCATCCGGCCACCAGGGGGCGTAAGAGAGTCCAGTCTTCAGCACCCAGGAGAATCCGAAGGTTGGGTGCCCGCTCTAGTTCTAATTTGGGGTCCTATCTCAAAGGAAAGGAGCTCTGATAGCGTAGTGGTTACGAATCGGGCTGTGAACCGCGGGAGAAAGATGAGGCTTTCTGCTCCCGTAAAGATTTACAGCCTTGGAAACCCTGGATAGGGTCGCTATGAGTCGGAAGCGACTCCACGGCACTTAACAACAACAACAACAATCTCAAAGGAAGGCTTACATAAAATGGAAAATAATAATAATAATACACTGAGACTTCAAAAGTTTATGGGTCAATAGAATGAAAAGATGGTGGAGTTTTTCTTCAGAAGTGAAGATTCCTTAAGCCCCGCCCAAGAGAACTTGGTATGACGCAGGCCCTGGGAATTTGGTTTTCTGTTTTGATGAGAAGAAGCCAACCAGGAATCTAAAGATGAAGGTGAAGTCAGGGGAGGAAGGAGCCCCCTCACTGCTTCTCAGGCACTCGGAGATATCTGGCATTAGCTTTTATATAAAGTATTTTGATTTTACACAAAGAAGTTTCTGGAGAAATTCCACTATCTTTTAATTCCAGTTTTCATTGGATTTTTTGGTGCCCCCTCCCTTGTATGTATGAGGGTAGTAAATGAATGCCAGTGGACTTCCAGTTAATACATGCAAAGGTTTATTCCAAACAAAACATGTTTAAGCATGTCTGCAGTCAGTGGGCGGCTGCAGACAAGTTCTGTCAGTAATAAGCTTGTCTTAGTCTCTTGTCATTAAGTGCTATTGAGTCAGTTCCGATTCATAGCAACCCTCTATCAGGTTTATAAGGCTGGAAATCTTTGCAGGAGCAGAAAGCCTCATCTTTCTCCCAAGGAGCAACTGGTAGATTCGAACTGCTGACCTTGAGTTTAGCAGCCCAGTTTGTAATCTGCTAGTGCCTTAAAAAAAAAAAAGGTCCAATCAAAACAGTCGTTTCTGAGGACATCTGCTGGGTTGGTTAAATTCAAGGCAGAGAGATCAGCTTGGAAGGTGTTGGTGACTGTTTGGGGACATGTGACGACTATGGGGCCTTATTAGGAAGAATTTGTAAGAAATTGGAAAACTGCACTGGTAAGAAAAGACCAGGAAAGTTGCACCATCAAGTTGTTTTCCCACAATGCACGTCTGTATAGCAAGGGCTGTCTTCTGAGGATATAACTGGGAAACCTGAACCCATTTACCCCTTGAAGAGGGGCCACTGTTAGTATCCACAGCCCCATTCCACAGATGGAGAACTAGGTAGGCCACTTTGTCAAAGACGCAGAGTGAGCTCTTGGCCCTTCTCTGTCCACCCCAGCAATACAGAAAGCCCGGGTCAGCATACAACAGGCAGCTTCAGCTTCCCAGCCAAGTTCATTTTGACATTACCAGACAAAAAGCAAAAGCATGTTCCGCTGGGCCACTGCACCATTCAAGCAGGGTTTACGACTTTCCTGGAGACTGTCAGCCGGGCAATGCCAGAAAAAGAAACTTGTTTGGTGACGTCAATGCCTCAGGACACTGGCAAGTGGCATGCACTTTTCCTGCCCCGGGAAGGAGTGCGGTGGGAGGGGGTGGATGGAGCCTTTCTGGATCTGAGGAGAGACAGAGAAGAAGGCAGACAAGACCAGCGTGCCCAATGCACCCCAACCTCCTGACACAAGTTTCCCATCCACTGGAGAGCTTCGCTCTGACATCACAAATGCTGGGAACAATTAGCAGGAGGAGGACCCATTAAACCATTAGCGCTGAGCTCACCCGAGGGGACTTCAGGCAGTCAATCGCTTTATTTCCAGAGAAAAGTTGTTTTGGGGGAGTTAGGCTGCCAGGGAAGGAGGTGATAGGATCAGATGCTGTCTTCAAAAGCCAGATCACTTCTCAGAAGGGTCTGAGCAGCTGAGGGGCTCCCGGGATGGGGTGGGGAGGAGGGCACAGCCAGACTGCAAAGGGCTGCAACGGATGGGCTCAAGCCATAGGAGAAGCCCAAGATGCCGCGAAGCTGGGTCTGTGAACGAGAGTGACAGGTGGGCCCAGGATGGTTTTAGACCATCCTGGGTTTAGTACTGGAGGTCCCACATCCTGGAGCCTGGTTCACCCAGGGGGGCTCTACTGACCTTAGACTCAAAGACAAGCCCACATAAAATCCAATCCTCCAGTGATGGGGTCCTCAACTCCTTCGTAGACAGAGCCATTGAACACGGTGCCCAGCCTGTGGTCTCTCTTTTGGCAGCTGCCCAGAACATTCCTCCAAGCAGATGGAAGGGAAGGGAGAAATGAGGGCTTGTTTAAGAGGGAACTACTGCCTGGAAGGACACGCCCCTCATTCCAGGAACCACCAGAACACCTTCAAGTAGGAGAGGGGTGGGAATCGGTGTGTACTGATTGATTGAAAACTTTATTGTGAATGGGGTGAAGATTTACAGAGCTGGTCAGTTTCTAGTTAACAGTTCTTATAAATTTCGTGTCTCTCAATGTGTCATACCACTTCCTCCCGGTTTCCCATGTCCATTCCTCCTCCTTTCCTATTGAGCCCTGCCTTTGATGTTCAATGGTTGATTGTTCTAGAGTTCATACCTCCCTAGTGCTACTGTTCACCTTATGTTGTTGTTGCTGGTGGGTTTGAACCACCAACTTTGTGGTTAGCAGTCCCGTGTTTATCTTATAACCCTAGAACAGGAGTCTTTATAGGCCTGTCTATTGATCTGCTGAAAAATGAGCAGATTGTAACAAAGCATCTGGAACATTGTGGAGTATCTGGGGTGAGCAAAACACCGTCTGAGTAAATGCCATGGTCTCAAGGGTTTCACCAGCCCCCATCCAACCAGTTGTTGTTGTTAAGTGCCATCGAGTTGGTTCCGACTCATCGTGATCCTGTACAGGGTTTCTGAGCCTTTTGAATCTTTGTGGGAGCAGAAAGCTTCATCTTTCTCCCACGGAGTGACTGGCAGCCTTGAACCAGGGATCTTGTAATTCACAGTCCGTTGCTTATTATCTGGAGTGACTACTCTACCACTCAACTAGTAGCCTGTTTTTTTTTGTTTTTTTTTTTAATGATTTTGAGTGTTGTTCCACATATTTCTCCCACTCAATCCAGGACCTTCAAATGTGAGCCGTTTGAGAACATTAGGTGGTAGTAGCAGGGCACCATCTAGCTCTTCTGGTCTCAGGGTTGCAGAGACTGAGATTCGAACTTGGCCGGGAAGCTGAATCTCCTTTAGAAAATATCACCCTCTCTTCTGTCACCCCTCCCTGTGGCACTGCTCCTCCCCTCCCCTTCATCAAGTCTGTGCCAACCAGGACTGGAAGTCTCCTATGATTAGAAACACCTGGTCACTAGGAGGTAGAACCTGGGAGGTGGTAGATTCAGGGCTTTGAACCGGATCATTGTGGTTCGCCACCCTGCTAAGAATTTACCTTTCCACCCCAGATGTACTGAATCTGAATCTACATTGGAACCAAAGTCCTTGGGGGATTCTTAAGCACATATGTGTATGTGTAAGATTCTCCTGGGGAACTGTAAGAATGACCTGGCCATCTTGTTCAAATGTGCATTCTGATTCAGTATCACTGGGTGGGCATGCAAATTCTCAACAGGGCTTAGGACCACAATGAACCCGTTTGAAGCTTTGGGTGGATTCCAGCTCATGCTGTGCTGCCTCAGGCTGGGGGCGGCCCCCGTGTGAAGCGGAGGATGAGACTTTTTGGAAGATGAGCTAGCTCTTTGGAAATGTAAGAGGTGGCTTGTAAGGAGACCCTGTGTCCTAGATTTTAATGAGCAACACATGGTCCAGTTGGTCAGGACTTTGAGGCTGCAGAGAATGTTCCAGATGCTCCACAAATGCTTTGTTAGAAGTTGCTGCAATCACTAAGATGGGATAAATCTACCTGGTACTCTCTCATTGAAAAACCTGGTTCATCAAAACCATCCCATAAATGAGGTCACATGGGCTACCTCCCTCCTTAAACTAACTTGATGGATCCAGCCACAGATAAAATTGTAGAAGTAGGCATAGATGAAAGTTAGAAGCGAAGTCCTGTCTCTCTCTCTCTTTCCCTCCCTCTCCCCTTTCATAAATCCCCGCCAGTACTGGGGGCACACCAGAAACCATCAGAACAATCAATACTTAAATATGTGAGTGCTTCCTACTTGCCGATCAAAGCTAATCAATCATTGTGATGCATCATGCCATTCCAACTTCCTGTCTATTTTAATATTCTTACATCAGATATTTCATCCCCATTTTGTAGATGAGGAAATGGGGGCTCTGACAGGTGAAATGACTTCTAAGAACGCAAAGGTAGTGAGTGTGGGGACAGAATTGGACTCATTTTGGTCAGATTCCTGAGCTCAGCCGCTTCAGTAAACCTCCCATGTGGCTGGTATTGGACCTCACGTTATAGATGGAGAATGGCATCTTCCTTTTCCTGTCCTGTTCCGCGGAATAATGTGAGGGGTGGGGTCTCAGCTGCCTTGCCTGCGGGTCAGATGTCCATGATGCTCTTGAAGGCTCACTGCCCCGCCGCCTCAGACACATGCTCGCCACTCACCTCCGAGGCTGCACTGGGCAGCCAGAACAACACGGCACCCTTTTGGTGTCCTCAGTTTCCTGCTTCCTTCACCTGGAGTCTCCCCATGTCACGGCCTGTGAAAGGGAGCATTGGGACCCATCTAGCTGTGATTCCTGACAATGTGCCCTGCACACACCCACTCTCCCCCAACCACCTTCAAGGACTGGTGGTTGGCATCCAGTGTCTACTGATACTACAGTCTCTAGACACCTCCCCTTCCCAGAGGGACTTCAGTGTGCTGGAGGTTTGGGGTTCTCCTACTTAATAATGGGGGTTCTGTAGGCTGGTGGGGCAGCCCTGGCCTCCTTCCTCCTCCTGCCTCTGAAAACAGAGACATTTATCCATGCGGGGGTTCCATTGAACTGCTTGTTATTATTAAAAGTGCTGTCCAGTCAGTTCTGAGTCATAGGGACCCTATATAGGGTTTCCAAGAAGCAGCTAGTGGGTTTGAACCACTGGCCTAGCGGTTAGCAGTTCAGTGCTTATCCTACAGCGACACAGCAGAATTCATTGAGCTGATAGTTTGCCATGGATCAGAACAGAATGTTCTGTTGAAGGTGGAGTAACACAACCCTGCCGACCTGACTCCTTCCTTCTCTCTGTCTGCAAGGTGTAACCCTGGAGGCACCCTGGCCCAACCTTTAGGGCCTCAGGTGACAGAAAACAAGCAGAGCCTCTCCAAGACTGCCCCTACCACCATGGACTCCATGAGGCACATGGGACTCATTAAAGTAGATATCATTTTAACTGCAGTTCCCAGATCACATCGGCTGCATGTCAATCACCGCCACATGTGGCTAGAGGCCATCCCATGGGGTGCCATGGATCTAGAACATTCCATCCTCTCAGAGCCTCTCTCGGGTGCTTTCTAGCTCTGAATATCCCAGGACCTTGACCCCGAGGGAGGAGGGAGATGACCAGGGAAGCTCCTGTTTCACAGGAAACCACAGAATGGGAGCCTAGGAGAGACCAGAGCAGGTGATGCAGTGGCAGGTGTGTCTGCTCCCGGCCCCAGCCACAGGACAGAAAGAAGTGGAATGGACATGGTCATCCTTTGAAAAGAGAGGGACCCCAGGACATCATGGGTCAGTGATAATTAACAGGTGCATTTGCAGGTACCGACTGTGCCGGCTCCTAGCTGTGTGCCTTGACCCAGCGGGTTAGCCATGCCCAGCCCCCTGCACAGAAGAGCAGCTGTGGCTCTCAACAAGGAAGCATTTCCCTGGGCAACGAAGTTACAAATGGGCAGAGGAGAAGTCACCGTGGAAGGGTGGTGAGGGGGACAGTCTTGGGCACTGTCCTGCCACTGGGATGATGGTGAACTGGCGGCAGGTGTCTTCAGAGAGCACTGAGAGTCTGCATCGCTTCAACTGAGGTTTCCAGAACCTGCTGGCCACCTGCATTGTGGTCCCTGGGCTCCCCGCCTTTGGAATCTCATTTGGGCTTAACCTGGAAGTCTGGGAGGGTGGACCTCGTGTGCCTGTTTTCTGGAAGTGAACACTGAACCTGGAAGGCTGGGAGGGTGGTGGGGGCCCTTTACGGAGCTGGGGGGGCAGACCCTTTCCCAGCTGAATCAGACTCTGATTCAGCGGACCTGGGGTGGGTCTCAGAATCTGCATTTCTGACATGTCCCCAGGGGGTTCCCACTATTGCCACTGGTTCAAAAACAAGCCCTCTCCGCTTCCACCTGCTTTCCAGGGGAGGGGTTTACCCTAAACAAAGCACCTGTACTTTTAGCAGGTGTTCCCCCCATCAGATTTGGGGGGTTCATGTAGGCCCGGGAATTCCAGCTGACTTTCTGATCCCTGTGTATTTCTTGGGTTTTGAATTCTCTGAGTCAATACTGGAAGGTAGACCCCTCTCATCCCACTTCCCTGGCCAGCCTGGAAGTTCCCAGCAAGCCCCATCCCCACCACACCCCAGTAATCACAGATAATACCAGAACCAGGTCTTTATGGACTCCTGCAGGGAGGACTGAAACAGGTCCCAGATCCCCAATCCGGTCCTTTACACACAGCAAGGCTCCCTTGTCAGCAAGCAGTGTACTGCTGTGCCTCCCGATACCTCCTGGTACCTTCCGGTGCATTCCCGCCAGGCTTTTCCAGAGCTTTCTTTCCATTCATTCTCCATTAGCTGCAGAAGCCTGCCCCGCCCCACTCCCTGTTAGCTGGTTTTAGAATCCGCCCCTCAGCCTAAACAACCTGACCACTTTCCGCCCTGTAGATTGTCTCTCTGTATGAATGAATCGAGACAGCTAAGCAGTATTCTCTCCACAACCACCCAACATAAACCGACAAGCACACTGACAAGTGTAGCTGCAGGAACTGTGAGCATGCTCACTGCTGACTCATGAGCCCACGTTTACCTAACCTCACATTCACACCATTGTTGTTGCCCAAGAGGAGGAGGTCTGTTCTTCGGGAGAAGCATTTGATCTGATTCACATTCATTTGCTTTGTGTCTGACCCTTACCTGTCTGTGCCTTCTCCCCTCACCAGCTCCCTGTGAACAAAGAGGAAACCCTAGTCCACACTAACACCAGCCCTGGGGGGTTTTCTGGACCGGCCCAGTGGGCCCAGCTCACTCAGAGCCTGGGGAACCTTTACAAAAGCAACAGAGATTTTTGACCTTTTTGCCAACAGTTCTGCAGGCAACATTTGTTTTCTATTTTCCTCTGTGTGTGTGTGTATGTGTGTGTGTGTGTTTTCATTAAATCAGTTTTATAAACTCCTCAAAAGTTTCAGTTTATTCAGTGACAATTAGTTTATGGCATTTCTGAAGTGGATTTAGATTCGAGTGATAAAATTACAAGCCAAAATTACAACCATAATGGAAAATACTGGTTCATGTTTGGCTTTTGAAACCACAACTGAAAGATGACGGGTTGATGCCAATGAGCAGAAGGAAGCGGCAATCAGAATATTCCCTGGGCAAGCTCTCAGCCCAGGAGGGCGGGCTGCAGAGATGCTCACTGGGGGGGCGGGGGGGAGTGGGGGGCTTGCCACTTCCTCCTGCTCCCAGCAGGACCAGCCTACAGGTGAAGCAGACAAGGGTCAGTGGGGAGCTTCAAGTCCCTCCCAAACGCCTTCTTTCCTTTTGACCTCCAGAGCAGGCCCTTTCCTGAATTCCAGCCCAGCTGATTGCATCTCTTTCTTGGTGTTTAGCGAAGACCTTCCTGAGCCATTTCCTGGTAGCAGCCGGGAGTCTTTTGAACACTTTTGCAGCGGGGATTCTGGAACAATCTAAACTTGAAATGGCAGGCCAGGGGCAGGGCTGACTTTGAACTCAAGCAGGAAGTACAACGTAAGGCCAGTTCCCCCACCTCGATGTGTTTTTGCACAGGTCGGACCCTAAACTGTTCCCCTAAGTCCCAAGTCACCCATGGGGGAGGAAGGACCACAAAAGGAAGGAAACTTTGTGGAGTAGCTACTGCATCCATGGTACTAGAGCACAACCGCGAACAAGTGGTCAGGTCGTCGCCCTCACAAGGGCTTGTGTTCTGGTGAGGAGGTCAGGTCCTCGCCCTCACTTGTGTTCTGTTGGGGAGGTCAGGTTGTCGCCTTCACAGGGGCTTGTGTTCTGGTGAGGAGGTCAGGTTATCACCCTCACAGGGGCTTGTGTTCTGGTGGGGAGGCCTGGGTCTCAATCTCATGGGGGCTTGTGGTCTGGGGGGGAGGAGGGGAGGCCAGGTCCTTAGTCTCACAGGGGCTTGCATTCTGGTGGGGAGGCCAGGTCCTCAGTCTCATAGGGGCTCATGTTCTGATGGGGAGGCCAGGTCCTCAAGTTCATGGGGGCTTGTGTTCTTTTGTGGAGACTTAATATCAGAGAAAGCAATATATAGACTTTAGTATTCCAGCGTCTTGGTGTGGCACTAAGATAAACACTGAACCATAAGGTCAGTTAGAATTGCAAGGTTGGTGGTTCAAACTCACCAGCTGCTCCTCAGAAACCCTATACAGGGTCGCTATGAATTGGAACCAACTTGATGGCACTTCACAACAACAACAAGTATTCCAGAGAGATGAAGAGCCTTTCTGCTCTGAAACCCTATTAGGGTCGGTATGAGTCAGAACAGACTCCATAATCGCCCCCACCAGTATTCCATACAACCACCATGGTGATTCAACAGAGATAATTGTGTGTGTGTGTTGGGTGAGGGGTGTTAGGATAGCCAGGCAGGCGAGAAACAGCCTTGCCAAAAACATGACAACTGAGCAGAAACCGAAGGATGAGAAGGAGACAGCCAAGTGGCAGACCGAGAGTGCAGGCTTGAAGGCGGAGCTTCACAAAGGAAGCCTGGCGTTCCCCAAGTGAAGTGAGCAGTAAGAGGGGGGCTCAGGCAGACCCTCATTGTACTCTGCAGCCTCCAGCTCTTCCCCCCTGCCCTTTTTATCTGAGACTTCAGATCTGGATCCTCACATGCTGTTGTTGTTAGATGCCCCGAGACAGTTCTGACTCCTAGACTCCATGTACAACAGAATGACCACTGCCCAGTCCCACACCAACCTCACCGTCGCTGCTGCTGTGCTTGAGCCGATTGATGGAAGCCACTGCATCTGTCCATCTTATTGAAGATCTGCCTCTTTTACTGACCCTCTACTTCACCAAGCATGATGGCCTTTTCCAGGGACTGGCCTCTTCTGATAACACGTCCAATGTATGTCAGAGCAAGTCTGACCAGCCTCCCTTCTAAGGACCTACCTGACTGTGCTGCTTACAACACAGATTTGTTCAGATGCATTATTTCATTGGTTTGCCAATATCTTGTCTAGAACAAGCCTCGGTCACCAAACCTGGCCCACCACCTATTTTTGCAAATAAAGTTTTATTAGCACATAGCCAGCACGGTTGGTGGTGCAAGCCATTCAAGTGGAGTCGAACCTAAGAGATGGGTAGGAGTTAGCTGAACTGAGAAGTCAGGAACGGGGCTCCAGGGAGAAGAGACAGTGTGTGCAAAGGCCCCGAAGCCACAGGATGCAGCTGAAGAACATGAAGCATTCCTTGTGGAAAGATAGGACAGAAGTGTAGTTGGGCAGGGTGAGACTAAAGAGACAACAGACTACAGAGATGTACTGCTGTCTGCTTGACCTGACAGACTCACAGACTTTCCCAGGGCAAAGCAAGTGGAGAAAATGCTCTGCGTGGCTCACGGGAGGCAGCTCTGGTGGCTGCTGGGGCTGTGCTGGGGGGCAGATAAACGGACGGACCTCTCTTCGGTTTCCCAGACCACCTCGCTAGCTCTTCCATGAGGAGGTAGTTCCCACTGCAGAATGGTTTGGGCTGAGCAATTACAAAAACTTTTAAAGGTTTATGCTGCAACCCCTTCCAGAGCGCGCTGCCTTCAGCCCTGCTCGTAAACAGATTGTAAAGGCGCAATCAGCCCTGGGCCCGGCTGCTCTGCTATGATCATCTGAGGTAAGCCAGGCACTGATTTCTCCGCACCAGTCCAAACAAACATACCTGTAGACCATCAAACTGGAATCTCTTCCATATTTTCTTCTGATGCATTAGGGAGTTGCCTTTCTTTCTCTTTTGCCGGAGGGGTGTAATGTATTGATGTTGCAGGAGAAAGCAGATCTGCTGCGTGGAGGACCATAGGTGAGGAGGTGGGAGGGGAGTAGTATACTGTGTGTGTGTGTGTGTGTGTGTATGTGTGATGATTCCTTAGCAGAGGGGGCCGATTCAGCATTGGGAGGGCAGAAGGTCCATTTCACTTTTATTTTGAGGATCCAGAACAGTGTGTAGAACTGTTGCTATACCAAGCCGTGTTCTGAACGCTGGGGAGAGTTCCACAGAGACATGCAGTTTGCCATTTCTCCCCGAGAGCACGGGGTCTGGCTGACTCTTCGTTTTCCTGCCCTATCCTTGTGAGCTCTCAAGAGTTGGACCTGGATTTGACCTTTCACCAGCCAGCAAAGACTCTTGGCACCTCCTTCCTCCTCTTCTTCAAACAGCATCCCCTCCTCACTGGTCCACCCTCTGTGCCCATGACCACTGGCATTTGCAGCTCTGACCACACTGAGGGGCAGAATAAATGTCCTCACCCATCAGTGTGGGTGGGGCCCTGGTTGCACAGCGGTTGAGTGCTTAGCTCTTAACAGAAGGGTCGGTGGTTCGAACCCAACAACAGTTCCACAGGAGAAATACCTGGTGATCTTTTCCTATAAAGATGACAAATAACAAGGACAGCCCAAATCCAGTGCAGCCTAGTCAGTTCTGACTCAGTGAAGGACAGAGAACTACCCTACAGGCTTTCCAAGGCTGCAGACTGCCACAACTGTCTCGTGCACAGTAGCCGGTGGGTTTGAACCACAGATTTTCTGATTAGACCTTCTGAGTGCTTAACCTCTGAGCCACCAAGGCACCTTCTCTAAAGATGACAGCCTAGGAAGCTGATGGGCAGTTCCATTCTCTTACAGGGTTGTTCTAAGTCACAATTGACTTGACAGCCACACGGTTTTTACTGTGGGTTTGGCCACATGACCCACTTTGGTGGGCAGAATGAGGGGGTGTGATAACATGCCAGGTCTGAGCCCAGGCTGTTGTTGTTGTTGTTGTTAGGTGCCATCAATTCGGTACTGACTCATAGCACAGCAGAACAAAACACTGCATGATCCTGGGCCAACCTCACTACTGTTGCCATGTTTGAGCCCATTGATGCTGCCACTTTGCCAATCCATCTCATTGGGGGTTCTCCTCTTTTTCTCTGACCCTCCACCTTACCAAACATGAAATCCTTCTCCAGCGACTGGTCCCTCCTGACAATATGCCCGAAGTACGAGAGACGAAGTGTAGCCATCCTGGCCTCCAAGGAGCACTCTGGCTGCACTTCTTCCAAAACAGATCTGTTGGTTCTTTTTGCAGCCCATTGCACTTTCAATATTTTCCTCCAACACCGTAACTCAAAAGCATCAATTCTTCAACAGTCTTCGTTATTCACTGTCCAGCTTTCGCATGCGTATGAGGTTATTGAAAACACCATGCTGTAAGGAGCCCTCTATGCTGTGGTGTTTCACCTCTGACTGTCACTGTAAGAAAAACATGCCGAGGTTAGCCTACTAGCCTTGGAGGAAGGCGAGAGACACAGGGAGCAGAACCGCCCCTGCTGAGCCCCGCCTGCATCAGTTGACTCCCACCAGCCTCCAACTTGAGTGCCCAATAAATGCTTCATATTGTGTTTCTTATATTATGCTGTTCAGATATTTGTGGCTGGTTGTTACACAGCATTCTGCGGGCTGGATTTAACTGCTACTCGCAGTCCTGGAGCTCTGGTAGCGTAGTGGTTACGAATCGGACTGCGAACCGCAAGGTCAGCAGTGTGAAACTACCAGCTGTTCCACGGGAGAAAGATGAGGCTTTCTGCTCCCTTAAAGTTTTACAGCCTCAGAAACTCTGTTACAGGGTTGCTGTGAGTTGGAACCGACTCCCCAGCACATAACCACCAACACCATCACTCAGTCCTGGTGTGGTACTGCAGGCTAATGCATCAGACTGCAAAGTCATTTGAACTGCAAGATTGGTGGTTCAAGCTCACCAGCAGCTCTTTGGAAACCCTATACAGGGTCGCTATGGGCTGGAATCGACTCGATGGCACTTAACAACAACAACAACCGTCCTTGTAGAAGATGTGACAAATGTAGATGAGAATGTAGGAGAGGAAGTCATCTGTAGCTTCACCCCCCAGAGTTGGCTCCTGTGAGTCTGGCAGGGCTTTTTCTTCAGCTGCTTTGCCCTGGGAAGGTCTGTGAGTCTGCCAGGGGAGAGCAGATGGCAGCACATCTCTGCAGCCTGTTGTCTGTTCAGTCTCACCCCGCCCAGCTGCACATAAGCACGTCTTATGGTCTTCAGCTGCTCCTGTGGCTTAAGGGCCTTTGCACACACTGTCCCTTCCCCCTGAAATGCTGTCCCCAGCTTCTCCAGTTCACCTAGCTCCTACCCATCTCTTAGGTTTGACTCCACTTGAACGCTGCTTTCCTTCACCCTCCATAACCAATGGCTGTGTCTACGGGCTGTGTGCTAATAAAACTTTATTTGCAAAAACAAGGGGTGAGCCAGATTTGGCTGATTACTGGCCAAGCCTTCTTCTAGACAGGATATTTGCCAGCTGCTGGAATAATGGTGTGGGAGCAGCCTAAATGTCCCCATGGGAGTGACCCGATGTCCTATGACTCAGCATCACAATCTTGACTTGGGGTCCCCCAGAAACTGACTTTGACAACATAACTTGAGTGCAGGGAGATTATTTGGGAGGAGATGTAGAAGTGGGCTAGGGACATGAGGCAGCGTGTTTCCCCACTTCTCACCCTTGAGCATTTGTCCATGTGACTGATCCTCTCTGGACCCTGTGGTCTGGTTTGGGTTCTCCTGGTGGCTCTCTGTGTTGCTGCCCACACCAATTTCAGAGCCCTCCATTCTACACCCCACCAGTGACTAAGCGACTAAGGAGGATTTCTGCATGTCTTTTGATGAGCTCACCTGCGTGTTTCTGTTGGAGTTGCTCCAGGAAGCAGAATTGCTGAGTACAGGGTCTGTGCACGGTGAGTTTTGGTTGATGTTGTCATTCAGTCTCCCAGGGTGGCTCTGCCAGCCCATGCCCCATTCCAAGTGTGAGGCTCCCATCATTGGGATCACAGCAGGGAGTGGAATTTCTGGGCACAGGGTCTGTGCACATTGAGTTTTGGTAGGTGCTGTCACTGAGCCTCCCAGGGTAGCTGTGCTAGCCCATGCCCCCATTCCTGGGATGAGCTGATTCAGTCTGCTGGCCTGTACACAACCTCAGCCTGCGGGCCCCCATGACAGTAGCTCTCGATGAGGCTGACCATGCTCCCGAGCACCAGGCCAGCACCCCTGTTCTTCAGCAGGAGCTTGGTGGGCCACGTGCTTTCCCTGTGAAGGCTGGCTTTGCTGCTGCACCTTTTTGTTTGTGCCCCCATGGCCTGAAACAATAGCGCTCACTTCTTGGTTTGGGGAACTGAGCTCTGAAGGACAACTCAGGCTTGAGAGGGAAGTGCAGTTGTTTAGAGAAACAGCCTACAGAAAGAACTCTTTACTGCCTTAAATGGGGCAGCTCCACCAGCAGAGGCTGCTAATGGGGATGCCATGATGCCCAAAGAACACCTTGCAGAGCACTTCCCTTCTGTCCTGTGTCCTTCAGCTGGAGAAAGCCTCCGGCTAGTGCAGCCAGTCTTCCACACCTTTGTACCAGGAGATCAGACCGCGGGTTCCTGCAGGCATCACAACCCAGCAGTGCGTGGTCCTCAGAGCCTTAATCTTTCATTTCGTATCTGTGTGTGGTAATGGTTCCAGACCACCATTTGCAAAATGGAAAATTTCCCTTAAAAAGAAATTGGTTTAAGTAAACATGGAATGAGTCCAAACACTACTGCGTACAACATGCATCATATTAGAGTACTGAAACTGGGGAGACTTGGTTAAATGCAAGCAAGCATTGAACTAGAGGCCAGGTGTACAGAAGTTCCTAGCCCACTTCTAGCACTTGTTTATGGGGACAAATGAGTACAGCCTAAGGTCACATAGCCCCTCAGTGTCAGACACAGAAAGAAAGGCTGACCCCTATTTGTCTATCTCCTCACCTACTTAGAGGAAAAAGACCTGTTTCTAAAAAGGAAAAGTTCTGGAAAAGCAACTTAAAAAAAAAACAACTTATTTATTTTTATTATGAATTGGGTGAAGAGTTGCAGAGCAGATCCGTTGTCCAGTCAACAGTTCACACACATTTTGTTTCATCTCATTGATTGTGGTTCTCACAGTGTAACATCACTCTCCCACTTCCTTCTCCCTGCATTTCCTCTTTCCCTTCCTCCTTCTTTTCTACCCCTTCTGGGCTTTTTCCTGGTTCAAATGCTTGGTGATTTAATAGTTGGTGATTCTAAGGAATGCGTATCTCCTTAGTGTTAGTGTTCCATTGATAGACTTGTCTGTTGTACTGAAATGAGCCATGGATGGAGATGCATTCATTTCTAGACCTGAGGGAGACGGAGATAGTCTCAGGGGTTCCATTAGTGTCTATGCAATGACTTTCAGTTTTGTTCTACACAGTCCTCCTTCTTGTTCCAGAACTTTCTAATGTGATCCCTTTTGGAGCAGTTGGTATTGGGAGCTGGGCACCATCTAGTTCTTCTGGTCTCTGGGTTGTGGAGACTGATGGTCACAGGGTCCCTTAGCCCACTGGTGAAAAACTAGTCTCCTGCTTAAGTTTTTGATTAGCTGGCTACAAAAGGGCTGCCCCAGTGTGGGTAGAGATGCTGCACAATTACCTGAAGACCCACAGGGTCTTAGAAATGCCTCGAAGAACAAGTTAGAGGTATACACCTGTCGTTCCTGGGGAGTCTTCCTCTCTTAATAAATCACTCACATGCACAAGAATCCTCATCTCAGCCTCTGCTTCTAAGAACACCCTTTGGAAAATGCCACCTGGTCTCAAGATTCTTTCTTTGAGCACCAGCCTGTCCCTTGAAATAGTTGAAATCTTTAGGAAACAGCCCAAGGCCTATGAGGCATTGGTTCCCATTTAGGGTGTTTACGTCTAAATGAATGTTTGGCTTTGGGGATTGGTGGGTTGCTTTTGCCTGTGAGTCCACTTTTTGACCGGATGACCACTTTCAAAACAAGAGGTTAAGACAACTCCAAGGAGTCTCCTACAGTAGAAACTATCAGGTCCCCACCCGATAAATAACCCATTCTCCTCTTATTCATTGATTGATTGATTGGGTGCATGTCACTGCTGTCTGAGTTTGAACAACTAACCTTTAGTTAGCAGTCAAGCACATATAAATTTATACTGATATTTGAAGAGTAACAGAAATATTGTAATACTCAATGTGGGGAGATGTATCTGGAAGTCTGCGTAAAAGATATTTCATTTTGAAACAGAGTTGTTGTGTTGAGTTTTTATGCACACAACAAAACCTTTACCCTCTCAAACATTTTTACATGTAGACTCCAGCCCCACTCCCTATGTTGCCCAATCATCACCGCTACCCATTGCCAAATCTTCATCTCTCCCTCTCCTCTTTTACTCTTTCCTTCTTTCCTCCCAACCCCTTTTGGAAGAAAATTCCCAACGGTTTGTTCTAATGAAAAAATGAGTACATGTTGCTTCCCCTCAAGTACATGAAAAAAAAAAAAAAAAAAGGAAGGAGAAGAAGCAAACAAGAAAAAATATAGTAATTAATTTTCTTCTTTTTCTTTGTAACTGTCTTCCCCATCTGCCAAGTTAGCAAATGTCTACACCTTACTCAGTGGACGATTCTGTGTTTTCTACCACCCCTGGTAACCATCAAAGACTGTTTCTTGTGGCATGAAAACCTTGTCCTGACTTTTTACAGCAGTGATCTCATACTATGCACATCCTTCTCCAGTGGACTCATCTCACAAAAGCATAGGTGATTTGCAGAGACATGGTTATTCTTCATTGTTGCCTAGTATGCCACTGTGTGTAGGCACCAAAGTTTGTCCCACCTTTCCCCTGCTGATGAACATCTAGACTAGCTCCATCTCTGCTATTGTGAATGGTGCTGCCATGAACATGGGTGTGCCGCTGTCTATTCGTGTCACAGCTCTTATTTCTTGAGGCTATAGACCAAGGGGTTGCTGGATCTGTTTCCATCTTTTAGAGAAAGCTCCATAACATTTCCCACAGTGATTGCACATTTACAGTCCCGCCAGTAGTGTAAGAGGGTCCTGCGTTCTCCCTCACCAGCATCTGCTGTTTTCTCTTTGTGTGAACTTTGCCATTAATGCTGAGCCCTGATGTGGCACTGTAGGATAAGCACTGGACTGCTAACCGCAAAGTCAGCAGTTCAAATCCCACCAACCGCTCCCAGAAATCCTATACAGGGTTGCTATGAGTCAGAACCAGTTTGACTTGACAGCACTTAACAACAAGGAGTCCTGATGTAAGATAAGCACTGGACTGATAACCATAAGATTAGTGGTTCAAATCCACGAACCGCTCCTCAGAAACCATATGTAGGGTCGCTGTGAGTCAGAACCTACTCAGTGGCTCTTAACAACAATAGCAATTGCTAATGACAGTGAGCATTTCATCGCATGTTTGTTGGCTGCTGGAATGTCCTGTCCTTTGCCCGTGTTTTAATTAAATTATTTGGCTTCTTTTTATGGAAATGTGGATGTGTTCTATAAATTTTAGAGAGTAGCCCCTTGTCTGATACGTCATTGCCAAACATTTTTTCCCAGTCTGTGAGTTCTCTTTTTACTCTTCTGGTGAAATCCTTTGATGCACTTGCATGTCTTAGTTTTAGGAGGTCCCAGTCATCTATGTTGTCTTCTGCTGTTTGTATGTTTCCAGTTATGTTTGATAGTATATTTATGCAATATATCTGAGCCCCTAAGTTTGTCCCGAGTTTTTCATTAATGATCTTTATAGTTCTGGGTGTTACATTTATATCTTTAATCAACATTAAATTCGTTTTTGTAGATGGTGTGAGATATGGACCTTGCTTCATTCTGCTGCAAGTGCATTTCCAGTTTTCCCAGCACCATTTGTTGAAGAGACTGTCTATTCCCCATTTAATGTATTTTGGTCCTTTGTCAAAGACCAACTGACTGTAGGTGGATGGATTTAGTTCTGGTTTCTTGGTTCTGTTTCACTGATGGATGTGTCTTTTGTTGTACCAGTACCAGGCTGTGTTGACTATGTGGTAGATTTTGAGATTGGGAAGTGAGAGATCTCTTACTTTTTTTTCTTTTTCATTAATGTTAACTTATCCGGTGTCTCTTTTCTTTCCATATAAAGTTGTTGTTAGGTGCCATTGAGTCGGTACCGACTCATAGCGACCTTATGCACAGCAGAACGAAACACTGCCCGATCCTGGGCCAACCTCACTATTGTTGCCACACTTGATTCCACCGATGCTGCCACTTGGCCAATCCATCTCGCTGGGGGTCTTCTTCTTTTTCTCTGACCCTCCACCTTACCAAACATGAAATCCTTTTCCAGCGACTGGTCCCTCCTGAGAATATGTCCAAAGGATGAGAGATGAAGTTTGGCCATCTTAGCCTCCAAGGAACAAATCTGCTTCTTCCAACACAGATCTGTTGGTTCTATGGGCAGCCCATGGCACTTTCAGTATTCTCCTCCAACACCATAACAAAAGTTAGTGATTAATTAATGACTTGATCTATTTCTTCTCTTATTATGTTGTTGCCATTGTTAAGTGCTGTTGAGTCAGTTCTGACTCATAGTGACCCTGTATAGGGTTTCCAAGGAGTGGCTGGTGAGTTTGAACTGCCGGCCTTGCGGTTCAATCTGACCTTGTAGTCCAGTACTTTATCCTGAAGCACCACACCAGGACTCCTCTCTTGATATGTTGTTATGGTTCTGTGCCGTGGAGTCGGTTCCGACCCATAGTGACCCTGTACAGGGTTTCTGAGGCTGTAAATCTTTACGGGAGCAGAAAACCTCAACTTTCTCCTGCAGAACTGCTGACCATGAGATTAGCAGCCCAATTTGTAACCACATACAGACCTGGTCAAATTTTCTACTTCAGGCTGTGTTTGTTTAGGTAAGTCATGTGTTTGTAGAAATTTGTCCATTTCATCTAGATTTTCACAGTTGTTGGAGTACAGCAAATTGAAGTACTTTGTAGTGTTCTGCTAGTAACCTTTTTACTTGCATTGTTTCTTTTGTACCATCACCCATATAATTTCTTGTTTGTACGATTTGCATCTTTTCTTTAGTTAAATTTGTCAATGGCTGGTCAACTTTATTAATCTTTTCCAAGAATCCACTTCTGGTCTTGTTGATTCTTTCGATTGTTTTCTGTTTTCTATTTCATTTATTCCTGCTATAAGCTGTATTATTTCTTTTGTTCTGGTGGCAATAGTTTATTTTGCTCTTTTTCTAATTGTTGGAGATGTTGGGTTAAGGTGTTGATTTTGGTCCTTTCTTCCTTTTGGATGTGTGCATTTATTGCTATAAATTGTCCTCTGGGTGCTGCTTTGTTATTTCCCATAGATTTGGGTATGTTTTGTTTCTCTCCTTTTTTTTAAAAAATTTAATTATTTTTTGTTGTTGTTGTTATTGAGTCTCCATTTATTTCTCATTAACAGAGCCACATTTTTAAGATTGAAAACCAAACCTACTGCTGTGTTTAATAGTTATCTAAAGTTTTGAGTTTCCCAGCCTTCCCTTGCAGGTAGGTGTGATCAGGTGACACAATTTGGACCAGTGGGTTGAAAGCAGAATTTCCGGTCGATTCTGATATAGTGTGGCCTTTCTCTTGTGCCCTCAGGCACACTTAGATGTTGTAGTGGGGATGGGCAGCCATTTTTAAGGCAAGGTCGCTATAAAGAAAATCCTAGAATACTGTAAAGGTCTCAACTCTAACAGTCTTAACAGATGCAGTGCTGTGTTTAGCTACCTCTGGACTTCCCACCACCTGAGGTGCATGAAGCACCAGGTATGTTTAAGCCAGTGTTGGATGGGTTTCAGTCAGCAGCATCCAAATGCATTTTCTCAGTGGTACACTCTGTCAACTGGGAGACCTACCAGCACAGCCTGACTCAGCTACTCTGATGGAACCTCAGTGTGAGCAATGCTGCTCTCGCGAGGGTGTTCCACTGTACAGGGGTTGATGGGATCCTGCAAGTCTTGCCTGGAAGGATGAGAACTGATGACAACAATTTACCGCTTTGTAGAGGAGACATCCCATCTATCACTCCCAATCTCAGGGGGGCGAAAAGTGTCATAAAACATGGACTCAAGTCTTTATAAAGACTTACCCATGTATGTTGTTGTTATTAAGTGCTGTCGAGTCGATTCCAACTCAGAGCCATGCCTTGTGGTTTGCAGTCCCGTGCTGACTCTGCGGCATCACACCAGTAGACCAAGCCTTGTATAGGACAAAGAATCTGCCTGGAGCTCAAACGCTATAGGATTTCATTTACAAATTAGTCCTGGGATTCTTTTCCACAGTTATTCCTAACGTTTTCAGTGACTAGCCATTCAGAAGTGGTCCGCCTCTGCAAAAGACCACTTTCAAATGTTAAAGAGCAAGATGTCAGTTTGAGGACTAAGGTGGGCCTAACCCATAGTGTTTTCAGTCACTTCATAGTATATGCACGTGAAAGTTAGACAGTGGATAGGAAGACCCTAGAGGAATGGATGCATTTGAGTTAGTGTGTTGATGAAGAATATTGAAGGCACAAAGAACAAATCTGTTTTGGAAGAAGTCCAGCCAGACTGCTCCTTAGAAGCGAAGATGGTGAGATTTCGTGTCTCATACTTTGGACATGTTGTCAGGAGGAACTAGTCCCTGGAGAAGGACATCATGGAGCATCAGTGGAAAAGTGGAAGACCCTCAGTGAGATGGACTGACACGTTGGCAACAACGATCGGCTCAAACAATACCAACAATTGTAAGAAGGACACAAGACTGGACAGTGTTTCAGTCTGTTGTACACAGGGTCACTATGAGTCAGAACCAACTCGATGGTGCCTAACAACAACAGATTATTTTACTAAATGTACAACCACAGGAGCAGGGTCATATGAATTATGAAATTTCCATACAGTAGAATAGACTCTGGACTGTTATCTACAAGGTAGGTGGTTCAAACCCACCCACTGTTCCTAGGAAACCCTCTCCAGGGTCACTGTAAGTTGGAGCCACCTCAACAGCACTAACAACAACGTGTATTTAAAATGATGCCTTGGAATAATTAATTACATGATTACCGGTTGCCAGTTACTCGATTCCAACTCATAGAAACCCTGTGAATGTCAGAATAGAACCAGGCCCCATCGGCTTGTTAATGATTTTTCAGCAGAAGATCACCAAAACTTTATTCTGAGGCACCTCTGGGTGAATTCAAACCCCCATTCGTTTCGGTTAGCGGCTGAGACCATTCACTGTTTGTACCAGGTATTTATAATATACTGAGTAGACTATAAAAGTAACCATGCAGGACAGCTTTTTAAAGTATCTACACCACTTGCATAACAAATAACTCAACTGAGTTGCATCAAAAATTTAACAAGAGCTTCCTGTCAGTAGTGGGGTTATGTCCTGCTGCTATTCATAAGCCCACTAACTTACAGGAAATCCTTGTTACTGTTTTTGTAAGTAGTGGGTTATAGAAGCTGGACTATATGAAGAAAAATGTGGCATCAGGATTGGAGAAAGACTCATTAGCAATCTACAATGTGCAGATGACAAACCCTCACTTGCTGGAAGTGAAGAGAACTAGAAGCACTTTACTGATGAAGATCAAAGACTGTCGTCTTCAATCTGGATTACAGCTCAACATAAAAGAAAAATCCTTACAACTGGAGTAATAACAACATCATGGTAATCAAAGACAAGATTGAAGTCGTTCAAATTTTCATTTTACCTGGCTCCTCAGCCAACACCCATGAAGGCAGCAGTCAAGAAATTAATTGACTTATTGCATCAAGCAAATCTTCTACAAAATACCTCTTTAGAGTGATAAAAAGCAAAGATGTCACCGTGAGGACTAAGGCGCACCTGACCGAAGCCATGATCTTTTCAATTGCATCATGTGTATGCAAAATCTAGGCAACGAATTAGGAAGAACGAAAAGGAATTATGGGTTATTGTGTTGGCAAAAAATATCGAATGTTGAATATTGACTGCCAGAAGAGCAACCAAGTCTGTTCTGAAATAAGTACAGCCAGAATGCTCTGTAGAAGCGAGGTTGGCGAGACTTCATCTCATGTACTTTGGACACGTTGTCAGGAGGGACTAGTTCCTGGAGAACGACATCATGTTGGGTAAAGAAAAGGATCCGTGAGAAAGAGGAAGACCGTTGAGATGGATTGACACAGTGGTTGGAACAGTCTGCCGAAGGCACAAACAACAATGATTGTGAGGCTGGTACAGGACTGGGAAGAGTCTCCTTCTGTTGTATAAGAGTACGTCAGAAAGCATTGTTCCGGCATAGTCATAAATGTGGTGGCGCATGCAGGACAGAAAGTGATGACAGTTTTTTAGACATTACCAAACACCTCTAGGGACTGTGTTGCTGGGCTTGGGGACTCATGACTATAGTCTCTGGAGACGCCATGGCCAGTAGACATAGCATAGTCCACAAATACAATGTCCTCTATTCTATTTTGGTGAGTTGTGACTGGAATCCTAGAGTTCTTTAGTGGCCATCTAAGATGCAACTATTGATCTCTCCCCGCATGGAGGAAAGGAGAGTGATGAAATTGAAAATACTTGGACTCTATGAGTCCAACTGACTAATGGAACATGTGACTATCAGCCTGTATACAGACCCTGAGACCGAAAAAACTAGATGGTGTCTGGCCACCCTTGCCAACGGCTCTGAGAGGGATTACATTAGAAAGTCCCAGATACAGTGGGAGAAAATATGGAACAAAACGAAGAATCATAAAAAAGATCAGACTCACTGGCCAGATAGAGACTTGTGGAACCCCCAAGACTATGACCATGGTCACCCTTCTGATCTGGAACTGAACTCACCCTTATGACTCAATTCCAGACAAACAATGGGTATACAGTGGGAACAACACTAGTGAGGTATACTCGCCGTGGACTAGTCAACCATTTGAGATAAAAAGGGCAGCATTTACCTAAGGACAAAGTTCAGAAAGGTTAGGAAAAGGAGGAGGAAGGGGAACAAGATCCAGAGGGAGGAAGTGGGAAAAGTGATGTTCCCTTGAGGGGACAGTGACCATTGAGATGAAGGGAAGTGTGTGATTTGTTGAATTAAAAACTGATGATCTGCTCTGTAAACCTTCACTCAATTCACAATAAAAAGCTAAAAAATATTGCTGCTCGGGTTCTAGTTTATACATGCAAAGGTTTTATTCCAAATCAAGCACGTTTAATGTGTCTCTGTGATCAGTGGATGGCTGCAGACAAATTCTCTCAGTGACACACTTTTTATCTCACTAAGGGATGTTATGGATAGAAGTTTGTCCCCCCATAATATCTGTCAACTTGGCTAGGCCCTGATTCTCAGTAATAGGTAATTGACCTCCATTTTGTGATCTGATTTAATTAACCTATGTGTTGTAAATCCTAACCTCTATCATGTCTCAAAGAGCACAGTCTTCAATATGGATTGCATCTCAATGTCAAGAAAACAAAAATCCTCACCACTGGACCAATAAACAACATTGTTATCAATGGAGAAAAGATTGAAGTTGTCAAGGACTTCATTCTTCTTGGATCAACTATCAACACTCGCGGAGATCAGACGACGTATTGCATTGGGCAAATCTGCTGCACAGGAACTTTTTAAAGTGTTGAAGAGCAGAGATGTCAGCTTGAGGACTAAAGTGCGCCTGACCCAAGCCATGTATTTACAATAACCTCATATGGATGCGAAAGCTGGACAGTGAATAAGGAAGATCATAGAAGAATTGATGCCTTTGAGTTGTGGTGTTGGAGGAGAATACTGAAAGTGCCATGGACTGCCAAAAGAACCAATAGATCTGTTTTGGAAGAAGTGCAGAGTGCTCCTTGGAGGCCAGGATGGCTAAGCTTCGTCTCTCATACTTTGGACATATTGTCCAGAGGAAACAGTCACTGGAGAAGGATGTCATGCTGGGTAAGGTGGAGGGTCAGAGAAAAAGAGGAAGACCCCTAACGAGATGGATTGGCCAGGTGGCATCATTGATGGCGTCAAGTGTGGCGGCAGTAGTGAGGTTGGCCCAGGATCGGACATTGTTTCGTTCTGCTGTGCTGTTCTGTGTTTCGTTATGAGTCGGTTCCGACTCAATGGCACCTGACAACAACAACAACAACAACAAATCATGTTAATGAGGGAGAATTAGCATGTTAATAACAGAGGCAAGATGCAATCTACAGGATTAAGTTGTTTTTTTTTTTTTAAAGTTTTTATAGTGAACTGACTGATACTTTACATGGGAGAACATCGGTTTTACACTCCTGGTTTCATTGCAATGATTACAGTCTCCTCTGTGCATCATCATTCAACAGTATTTGCTCCTATTCCCTCTGTTTTTTTTGGGGGGAAGGGCAGGAAATATACACAGAAACACTCAGGAATGTATGATCATTTGAACCACCAAAGGGCACATTCTGAAAGCCTACCTCCTGGCCGCTAGCACTCAATCTTTCTCTTTCCATGAGTCCAGAGTCCTCAGCTGCTCTATCTCTCCATGTCCCATCTCTGCCTCCATCGCTAGTGTCGCTGCTTCTCTGATTAGGGTCCCACATTCTGCTCATGCTCTTCTCTCTTGATGGTCCTAGGGTCCTCTGTTCCTGGACGGTAAGATTAACTACTCCCTGCTTTTTGTTACAAAACTTCTACCTTTACAGTATAGTCACAGGGACTTGTTAGGGGCTTTAAGAAAATGGAAAGTTGCATTGGTGCCAAGAAAGTTGTGCCAAGGAAATTGTTTTTGCCGTCAGAACAGTGCACCTGCCCATTCTTCCAGAGTACCAAGCGTTGTGCTATGAGGATTTCATTGGGAAATTTCACCCCATCCACCCTACAGTCTCAATCTTGCCCCTTCATACTTCTTTTTGTTCCCCAAAGTCAAAGAACATTTAAAAGGAACATGATTTGAGTCCCTTGAGGATGCCAAAGCTGCCATTTTGAAATGGTATAAAGTGAGGAAGATGGAATTCTTTGGAGAAAGGTCGGAGAGTTGGAAACACCATCTTCAGAAGTATGTAAAGTGAGATGGAGGATATGTTGAGAAACAATAGCTTCATGTTTTGATATTTCTAGTTCATAAATGTTTTTCCATGATTTGGTAGCAGTCCTTTTGACTGTCTTCATAAATAGGGTCATACATATGGCACCAAACAACAACAACAAATGTGGTAAGATGTGATATCTATTTTATTTTGTTAGTTTCCACATTTTCCTGCTTTAGTAAGAGCAAAGAAAATTACAATAAGTAAGGAAGTCTGCCCTCGGCTTAGTGGATCCGATTTCGGTTGTAAAGGGGCCTGGCACGCTTTATTTTCCACCATTATCCAAATAGCACTGGCTAAATATACTTTTAATAAAGTACTCTCAGGATGCCACATGTCCCATCTACACCCTTTTTGCCCCCCTTTTCCTTGAATCCCTTTTACCGAAGACTCGCTCAGACACACTCAGTAAAAACACAATCTCAGACCATTGCTTCCTACCCGATCCAACTGGCTCCTTGTAGCCACCCCAAAAGAGCAGTTTTCACTACTTCAGCTGAAACTGTTGGAGAAGCATTTATAGGGCACCAGGTGTTTGCCTTCCAGAATCTCTCAAAGACACCACCATTGCCGTGAATGGGGAAAAGGAACAGACCAGAAGCATCCGAAGGAGAGCTGAGAGCAAAGCCTAGCAGTCACCCCTAGTAGGGTGTTTCCAGCAAGTTCCAGAACCATCTACCAATGACAGAGGTGCAGCTCAGTAAATCACTGAGACCTCTTTAGCGAGACTGGCAGCCCTGTGCCTATTTTTAAAAGTTTACGACCCTGGATTTGAGAGTAACAGCGGCAAGGATTGCTTGGAGCCGTGCAGAGCAAAGCATCCCTCCCCCCCAGCCCCCTCCGCTTCCATCCCATCCTGAGTGGCAATCCATCATGATAAGGACGGCGGGGGAGGGAAGGAGCCAGGCTCCCTGCGGCCTCCCAGCCTGGGGAAGCTGTTTAAGTGACAGGCACCGCAAGTCCAATCCATTAACCAAAAAAGGCTGCTGCGGCCTGAGCTATTCTAGGCACAGCCTGTGAATTCCCATACCTTGCAGCCTCCCACCCAGCCCATCCTGCACAGGTCAGCCCTTGTCTTCGGGCACCCACACCCGGAGGAGCACAGTCCTCGCTACATTTGAATCCATTGCTGCTGCTGCCACAGTGTCAGTCCATCTTGTTAGGGGTCTTCCTCTTTTTCACTGACCCTCTACTTCTGGTGGTTAGAATTCTGGGGGCTTTAGGGAAGAATTCTTCCTTGTATTTTGCAACATCTGGTGGCCACAAACATTCCTTGGCTTGTGGCCACATCACTCCAATCTCTGCCTCCATCTTCACAGAGCATTCTTTTCTGTGAGTACCTGCGATTCACACAGCTTCCTTCAAGGACACCAGCCATTGAATGTAGGGCCCACTCTAATCCAGCATGACCACAGCTTAATTTGAATCATTACATCTGCAAACCCTCTGTTTCCAAAACAAGGTCAATATGTCAGTACTTGGATTAGAACTACGGCATATCTTCTTGGAAGACTCAACTCATCATATCCATTAAGGAGCAGTTACAGTTGGCCCTCGATCATCATGGATAGATATGCGTACCTCCCTTGAAGGCATTTACAGTGGATGAGAACTTGCACACAAATATATGTATATATATATATTGATCCTTTTGTTTTTGCAGTGAGTTTCCAGTATCCCCTTAAAACACCAGATGATGCTAGTCATCTGAGTGAGTAGTTTGAGATTATACTCATAATACTTGAGAACTGTCGTAGTAGCAGAAGGAAAAGTTACCCAAGCCTAAGTGGTTCCCTTCAGTTCAATTCCGCATTGTTCAAGGGTCAACTGTGTTGCTCCATGTCTCTGCCCTCTCTTGTCTCTGGTATTCCAAATATATATTTAAAGCTTACCTTAACTCACAGAGTCCTGGCAAGGTGCTGTAGGATATGCACTAGGCTGCTAAATGTAAGGTTAACGGTTCAAACCCACCAGCCACTCCTTGGAAACCCTACCAAATGTTGCTATGAGTCGGAAATGTCTCAACAGCGTTTAACAACAACAACTCACACGCCATCAAGCAATGCAAAATAAGCAATAGAAGGAGCAGGGGGGGGGCGCTGACCATACCCCCCCACACCCCGCCCCAGCCACAGCAATGCTCAGTTGTCTTTACCCTCCGCTTCAAACAACCTGAACATAAAAATCAGGTTGAAGACAGTCATTGCTAGCATTTGGGTTCATTTCAAGTGATTGTTTGCTCCTAGGTCAATACATAAAATACTTCATTTTTAAAAATCATAGGACATGTACTGCCCAATAACCTGCTTGTCCTAAAACTATTACACACATGTCTTAAATCTTGAGATATTTTCTAAGATTGCAGTGTCTCTGGATGTGAAGTGTTTCTATGGGCATGCCCCACCCTTTCTTTACTAAGCTTTCTGTTGCCACATATTTAGGGGCTTGCCAGTTTATGTTTTTGTTTGGTTTTGTTTTCAGAGATATAAAAAAGGTCGTGGTGAGCATCTATATAGGTAAATGTTTATAGCATCTCTGTGTATTTCCTTTGAACTTACTCCTAGAAATTTAATACCTGCCTCAGAAGGTAGGTGCTTTTAAGACATCTGATACCTTTTCTCTAAATTTTCCTCCAAAAAAAGTTGTATGAATTTACAACCGCACTAGGAATATATAAGGAGCTCTGGTAGCAGAGTGGTTACGAATTGGGCTGCTAACCTCAAGGTCAGCAGTTCAATACTACCAGTGGTTCCGCGGGAGAAAGATGAGGCTGTCTGCTCCTGTAAAGATTTACAGCCTCGGAAACCCCATGCAGGGTTGCTTTGGGTTGGAACCAACTCTACAGCACTTAACAACAACAACAAGGAATGTATGGTCTTTTAATGAAAAAGATCCTATTAAATAGTACAGTGTTCTCTAACTCTTAGCTAATCTGGCAGATAAAAAAGAAGGGGACGCCGGGAAATCTGTGTTTTAGCTTGTTTTCTTTGATTACCACTCTGAATAAATATTTTGCTATGTTAGTTGGCCACTGAAGCGTCATGGACTATGGTAGTGTGGTGGACCATAAGGTCAGCCGTCTGCTGTTCAAATCTGCCAGTTGCTTTGTGGGAGGAAGATAAGGCTTTCTACTCCCATAAAGAGTTCCGCTCCTATACTATGAGTCAAAACTGACTCAGCAGCACACAGCCACCACCACTAGTTGACCACTGAGAGGAAGACCCTCACTTAGATGGCCTGGCACGGTGACTATACCAACGTACTCAGACGTGGAAACGCCGGTGGGCAGGCTGCAAGGCCAGGCAGGGTTCCCTTCTGTGGGACCTACACAGGAACGCTAGGGGTTGGAACCAACTCAATGACACCTAACAACAAGTACAGGTGCCAATTGAATGTCTTCTTTGTGAAATATCCTTCACCTTTTCTTGTTGCGGTCAATTGTCTTTATCCTACTGATTTACAAACTTTGTTTATCTGTGAAGATGTTAGTTCTTGTTAGGCCCCCCCTTGGACCCGTTCTCTTCTTGGTCACCTGAAGGTCAATTCAAAATGTCAGACTCACGTATTGCAAACATCTTCCCTGCTGTTGCTCCCTTTCTGACTGTGTAATGAATTTATAAAGAGCTTAGCATAGCCCAACACATTCCTCACTTTTTAAAAATGATTCCTGTCTGTACTTTTAAAAGGAAAGGTAGGAAATCCAGTCGTCCCCTCCCCTCCATACCTGCTCTGGGGAAACAAGGCAGTAAATAGTAACACTGGGCAAAAGCATTATCATCCAAGAAGGAGAGAAATAGATGGGAGAGCCTAACCTTGTATTCTAGACAAAGAAAGTTCAAGTGCATGGCTTGTGTGTTTCCTTCACCCACCGCCCACTCTCTCTCCCCCTGAGTCAGGATTCTGTGTTTGAAAAGTACCTTCTCAGACTTGCTTGACTTGGCAGCTGGAACTGCCATTGCAGTATAATAAGGGGTTTCTCTCCTTCTCCTCCATAATCAGGGCATCTTTTTAAGCATGTCCACATGGAAGATTTCAGGACTCTGTCCCAATGGCAAATCAGGAAAAGAGACATTTAGCTGTTTGATTACTTAAACGAGTTTCCCGTGATCACACACCAATGACCAACAGCACCAACGCCTTGAAACATCTGGATTATAACAGACTTGCTTACCAAACCCAAACAGCCAAACCCACTGTCTTCGAGTCCGTTCCAGCTGAGAGCGACCCTCTCTATACAGGGTTTCCAAGACTGTAAACCTTGATGGGAGCAGACAGACTCATCTTTCTCCTGCGGAGCACCTGGTGAACTTAAACCATGGACCTTGTGATTAGCAGCCCATCGCCTAACCCACTTGTTTGTTGTTGTTGTTGTTAAGTGCCATTGAGTTGATTCCGATCCATAGCAACCCTGTATAGGGTTTCCAAGGAGTGACTGGTGAGTTTGAACCACGGGCCTTGTAGTTCAAACAGCTTTGCATTCTGGAGCATTAACCCACACAGTGCCACACCAGGACTCTTAGGCCCTGTCTAAAGTGGATGTCGAGACCACCAAATATTATACCATTGGCTGAGTTACAAAAGTACTTCGGACTCATACCACAAGGTCTGAACTTGAAAGGTGAGAACCAGCAAATCCACACCCTTCTTAGACCCTAAGGCTGTGTGGTTACATTTGCAGAAACTTCTGGGTCATTGTTGTTAAATGTGTTAAATAGTGACCCTGTATAGGGTTTTTAAGGAGCATCTGGTGGAGTTGAACTGATGACCTTGTGGTTTGAAGTCCATTGCTGATCCTATAGCCCCATACCAGGAGCCATTAGGAGCCAGAAAGTCTTCCAGATCTGCGGACAACAGACTTTTAAGCCCTGCAGTCACCTGGGACTTGGTTAAAAGGCAGATGTCGGAACTGAGTCCCTGGTAACTCTGATCCAGGGGGTCTGGCTGGAGCCCAGGAATTTTTAATGGTGGACTCATCTGATTCATGGTCTACGTTTGGAGGAACTTTTCTAGGTTACACTTGATTTGGACAAAGAAGCCGAAAGTGGAATGTCTACATCTAAGATCTCACCCCAAGAACAGGACCCAATCCAGTCTGGTTCCCTGAGCCTCTGAAATGTCCTTTCCAGTCTTTGTTCTTCTGACCATGCAGAATCGCCAGAGCACCGAGCGGGAGGTCTGATGAAGGGGAGCCCGCAGTCCAGGGTGCTGCTAGGGACTAAATGGAGGGCCCCAGAGAAAAGCTATAGTGAAGTTCTGACCCTACCCTTGTGGATATGACGCTCTTTGGAAATAGACGCCGACCGTTGACTGTGCTCTGTTTTATTGCACCTCACTGATACGGCTTCGTTTACACACTGAAGGTTTGTGGCCACCTTGCATCCAGCACATCAGTGGGCAGCGTTTTCCCAGTAGCCTAGGCTCACTTCGTGTCTCTGTATCCAGTTTGGTCATCTTCACAATATTTCAAAGTTTTCATGACACTGTGGCACACTTACCAGACTACAGTATAATGCAAACGTCATTTCTCTGTGCTCTGGTTGTGGTGGTGGTGGTGTGTCATGGCGTCGGCCCTGACTCATAGCCACCCTGTATAGAGTTTCTGAAGCTGTAAACCTTACGGGGGATTCTTGGTGTGGTGCTGTGGGTTAATGCATCAGACTGCAAAGCCATTTGAACTGTTGTTGTTATGTGCTGTGGAGTTGGTTCCGACTCATAGAGACCCTGTACAGGGTTTCTGAGACTGTAAATCTTTACAGGAGCAGAAAGCCTCATCTTTTTCCCATGGAGCAGCTGGTAGTTTCGAACTGCTGACCTGAAGGTTCTCAGCCCGATTCATAACCACTATGCTACCAGAGCTTCTTACAGGAGCAGAAAGCCTCATCTTCCTCCTGCAGAACTGCTGACCATGAGATTAGCAGCCCAACTCATAACCACTAAGCTGCCAGAGCTCCTTTCTGTGCTCTGCGAAACCCAAAATTCATGTGACTGACTGTGTAGCAGTTGCCGGGAACAGACCCCACAGTATTTCTGAACTCAGCCTGTGGGATTTTCTTTTGTTATGTTAACAAGGTCTCAGAGTATAGATGGATCCTAAACAATCCTTTCTAAATTTGTCTTATCAAAACAGCAGGGGAGATACTGACACACACAAGGGGAAGACAGATGCCATGTGAGGCCCCATCTTCCAGCCAAGGAACACCAGGGGCTCCAACAAGGAAGGGAAGGACCCTCCCACAGAGCCCATGCCCTGATCTGGACTTAGAGCCTCCACAGTGTGGGATAAGCAATCTCTGCTCTCTCTGCCTTGTGGCAACCCTTAGGGGTGAGGACAGACATGCAGAAGAATCACCTGATGAGCTCTTTCGAAACACACGTACCACGCTCTGACTGGAGTAGCCCACCCGGGACCTCTGGGCATGCTTCCTGAGGGGCTCTAGTATTAAGAAAATGGAAAAGTGCGCTCCTGAGATAAAGGCCCGGAAAGGTGCACCAAAAACGGTTTTTCTTTTCCATTACAATAATGTACCTGCTTGTTTTCAAGGGCAGCAAGAGCTGTCAGATGTCCCCACCCATGCTACAGCCCTGGTCTGGCCCCTTCAGGCTTTCTTGTTCCCCCAAAACATGGAAAAGCATCACAGTTGTTGAGTCCTTCCAGGTCCCCCAAAGTGCCATTTTGATGTGGTGTGAATCCAAGTATAGAATTCTCCAGGGAGGGTCAGTGAGATGGAAATTATGCCTTCAAAAGTGTATAGACCTGGACAGAGGATCTGCCAAGAAATAGTAGCTTCACATGGTTTTAAGCTTTTTGTTGTAATTAAGTGATAGTTTACAGAACACATCATGACTCCTCCATTCAACAAATCATGAACTTCATTTCATTACAATGAATGCAATCCCCTCCATGTACCATCAGTTAACGGTGTTTACCTCTAGTCACTATAACTCTTAAGGAGCTCTGGTAGCGTAGTGGTTACGAATCAGTCTGCAAACCCCAGGGTCAGCAGTTCGAAACTACCAGCTGTTCTGCTGGAGAAAGATGAGGCTTTCTGCTCCTGGAAAGATTTACAGCCTCGGAAACCCTGTACAGACTCGTTATGAATCGAACTGACTCCACGGCACATAACAATAACAACAACTATAACTCTTGCACTCCTCCTTGCGTCTTCTGCTACCTTCCCCTTTCCTCTGCCAACCTCCCACTTGTTCTATGCTACCTTCCCTATCACCCAAGTTAACTTGTATCAACGCTGTAGCCTGTGAATAATTGCCCCTTACCTCCATTCCCTGGTAATCATCATAGAGTTTTTCTGCAAGACAACATTTCTTAACTTGTTACAATGGTGGTCTCAGTCAATATTTGCCCTGATGGTGACTGACTGATTTCACTCAGCATGTCCTCCAGGCACATCCATGTTGTGAGGTGTTTACTGATATTTATTAATATTTATTGATATTCTTCAACATTGTATAGTATTCCCTTGTGTGTATGTACCAAAGTTTGTTTAACTCTTCTTTCATGGATGGGCATTTAGCGTCTCTCCATCTTTTTGCTCTTGTGAATAGTGATGCACTGAACATGCGTGTTCATACATGTAGTCATGTTACGGCTCTTATGTCCTGAGCATATATATCAAGTAGAAGGACTGCTGGGGAATATGGTATTTCTATTTCCAACTGTTTCCGTAAGTGCCTTACCATTTCCCACAGTGGCTGCACTACTTTATAGTGCCACCAGCGGCATAACAGAGTCACAGTCTCTCCACACCTTCACCAACATTTGTTGTTTTCTGTTTTGTTGTTTTTTTTTTACCGTGTTTTCAATGCTGGGCTAAGATGATATGTCACTGTTGTTTTGATATGAATCTCGCTAATGGCCAATGATCCTGAGCATTTCTTCATATGCTTCTTCACTGAAGTGTCTGTGGCCTCAGTCCATTTTTAAATTGGATTCTTATCATTATTATTATGCGATATTGAAGTGTTTTATAAATTTTAGAATAGTCCCTTGTCTAATATGTCATTGCAAAAATATTTTTCCCCCAGTCTGTGGGTTCTCTTTTTACTCTTTTAGTGAAATATTTTGAGGCACATAGTGTCTAATTTCTAGGAGGTCCCAGTTGCTACTCATCTGTCAGTTTGTTGTGCTGCGATGGCTTGTGTGTTGTTGTGCTGCTAGAATCTATGCCACTGGTATTTTAAATACCAGCAGGGTTACCCATCCATGGTGGTCAGGTTTCGTCTGAGCTTCTAGACAAAGACTTACTAGGAAGAAGGAGAAGCAGACAACTTTTGAATGTTTACCTACTGAAAACCTTATGAACAGCAGTGGAACACTGTCAGATAACAACAGAATATTGAATATTGAAATGTAATGAATAGTACCAGAATATTGTCAGACAGAATACTGGACAATGAGCCCCTCAGCTTAGAAGGCACTCAGATACAGCTGGGGGAAGAGCTGCTTCCTCAAAGTAGAGTTGACCATGATGATGCAAATGGAGTAAAGCATTAAGGACTTACATTTGCTGATGGGGCACAACTCAAAATAAGGGGAAACAACTGTAACTATCCATTAATAATTGGAACGTGGAACATATGAAGTGTGAGTATAGGAAAATTGGAAGTTGTCAAAAATGAAGTGGAATGCATTAAAGATCAACATCTAGGCACTAGTGAGCTAAAATAGATTGATACTGATCTGTGTTGGATCTGACAGACATATGGTTTATTATATCAGGAATGACAAATTGAAGAGGAATGAGTTTACTTTTATCATCAAAAAGA
>NW_006408555.1:2927753-2937068 GCF_000296735.1 Chrysochloris asiatica | reverse complement strand
TGAAAGAATTGGCAAAGGACAAGGAACCAGGAATTGATGGAATACAAATTGCAATCTTTTAACAAGTGAAGTGGCACTGGAGGCACTCACTCAACTATGCCAACAAATTTGGACAACAGCTACCCGGCCAGCTGATTGGAAGAGATCCAAATTTGTGCCCATTCCAAAGAGAGTAACCCAACAGAATGTGGAAATCATCAGACAATATCATTAATATCACATGCAAGTGAAATTTTGCTAATGATATTTTAAAAACAGCTGCAGTGGTACATTGACAGGGAACTGCTGCCTGAGGTTCAAACCAGTTTCAGATGAGGCTGTGGAATGAGGGTTGTAATTGCTGTTATTAGATGGATCTTGGCTGAAAGCACAGAATACCAGATGGAAGTTTACCTGTGCTTTATTGACTATGCAAAGGCTTTCAACTGTCTGGATCATGACAAGATATGGACAACCTTTCAGGGAATGAGTATTCTGAAACACTTAATTGTATCTTGAGGAACCTGAACATAGACTAAGAGGCAGACATTCGAACAGAATAAGGGCACACTGAATGGTTTATAATGAGGAAAAGTGTGTGCCAGGGTTGTAGTCTTTCACCATACTTATTCAGTCTGTATGCTGAGCAAATCATTGGAGAAGGTGGATTATATGAAGAAGAACATATAGCATAAGGATTAGAGAAAGACTCATTAACAATCTGCCATATGCAGATTATACAATTTTGCTTGCTGACAGCAAAAAGGATTTAAAATACTTACTGATGATCCTGAAAGACCACAGACTTAAATATGGGTTGCACCTCATTGTAAAGAAAACAAGACTCCTTACCACTGGATACAAATATCATGATAAATGAAGAAAAGACTGAAGTAAAAAACTTTATTTTGCTTGGGTGCTGTATGAACACTCACGGAAGCAACAGTCAAGAAATCAAACAATGTATTGCACTAGGCAGATCTGCTGCACAAGACCTTCGAGTCAAGATCAAAGATGTCAGCTTGAGGACTAAGGTGCGCCTGACCATGGTGTTCCAATAACCTCATATGCGTGTGAAAGTTGGACAGTGAATAAGGAAGACTGTAGAAAAATTGATTCATTTGAGTTACGGTGTTGGAGAAGAATATTAAAAGTACCATAAACTGCCTGAAGAATAAATAAATCTGTGTTGGAAGAAGTACAACCAGAATGTTCCTTAGAAGTCAGGATAGCCAGACTTCGTCTCTCATACTTCGGACATATTTTCAAGAGAGACCAGCCCCTGAAGGACATCATGGTTGGTGAAGTGGACAGTCAGTGAAGAAGAGGAAGGTTCCCAATGAAATGTACTGAAGAATAGCAGTAATTGTGAGGATAGCACAGGCCAGGTAGAGTTTCATTCTGTTGTGCTAATGTCTCTATAAGTCAGAGCCAGCTCGATAACACCTAACAACAACAACTCAGTCATCTATTTTGTCTTCTGCTGTTTGTGTGTGTTTTAGTTATATTTGGTAGTGTCTTTATGCCATGTATCAGAATCCCTAAGCCTGTCCCTGTTTTTCCATTGGTGATCTATACGTTAGGTCTTCAATCCCCATTGAATTCATTTTTGTATATGGTGTGAGCTATGGGTCTTGTTTCATTCTTCTGCGTATGGATTTCCAGTTTTGTAAGCACCATTTTTTGAAGACTTCCCTATTTAATGTATGTATGTTGTTGTTACCACTGAGTCAGTACGGACTCATAGTGACCCTATGTACAACAGAACGGAACATTATATAGGCCCTTAATTGCAGATCAACTGACCATATGTGAATAGATTTACTTCTGGATTCTCAATTCTGTTACATTGATTGATGTGACTTTCATTGTATTAATACAAGGATGTTTTGACTACAGTGACTGTGTAGTGACTTTTGAGATCAGGAAGTGAGAGGCCTCCTACTTTGTTCTTCTGTTTCAGTAATGCTTTGCTTATCTGTGGTCTCTTTCCTTTCCATATTGTTAATGACTGATTTTCCCTTCTTTTAAAAATGATATTGGAGTCTAGATTGGGATTGCATTATATCTATAGATTTCTTTGGATATGGTTAATATTTTCACAGTGTGAAGTTTTCCTATCCGTGAGTATGTTATAATCTTCCGTTTTTGTAGGTTTCTTGTAGTTGTTTTTGTAGTTTTCTTTCCATAGGTCTTTTGTTTCTCTGGTTAGATTTATTACCAAGTCTTCATCTTTTTGAATGACTATTGTAAATGGAATTATTTTCTTTATTTTCTTTTCAGAGCTCTTTTTATTGTAATAAAGAAATCTAACAGATGTTTGTATGTTGCTCTTGTATCTTCCTACTTTGCTGAACCTTTCAAAGAATTCTAATAATTTTCTGATTGAATCTTTGCGATATTCTCTTTATAGAGTTGTGTCATCTAAAAGGAGAGAGAGTTTTGCTTCTTCTTTGCCAATTTGGATGCCTTAAATATCCCTTTCTTGCCTTATAGCTCTGGCGAAGACTTCCAGCACAGTGCTGAATAGAAGTGGTGAGGCTTTTCTGTCTAGTCTGCCGTCTTTCTACAAGTCTCTTCAGAGCCAGTAGTTTCACCTTTTGATATCTTTGTTTAGTAAAGGTTTCTGTGGCTTTGCATCAATACTTTCAGGCTTACCCTCATATAGTCATGATTTGTTACTGGGGGTGACATGTTCTTGACAGTGATGTGGGAGTGGCATCCAATGTGTCACCAGAATAGCATGTCTGTTCTGTCTCCTTTTTCTCCCAACCTGAGGATGGGAACCACAAGCTCTAAGAAGACCCAGAGCCCCGGGGAGAAGAATCCCGGCCCACTGAATGACCACTCAGGGCCCCTGCCTGCAATTCTTACAGAGCAAGAAGCAACCTTTGTCTGCCCTGTGACTGGAAGATGTCTTTGAGATCTCAACCTGACCCTGAAGGACCTTCCGCTCCACGTCTCTGTGTCCCCCTCACCAGCCCTGGGCATGTGACTGATGTTTGTATCTTTAACAGAATAGAAGCCAAAGACATTTTCCACCAAACTCTCTCTGCCCGTTCAACAGGGACCCAGTCTGCAGAGTCCCTCCTAGAATTGAATAACAGGAAGATGCTGATGATCTTGAATAGTTTCCATTTTGCCTTGGCTGCCAAGAAGTTCAGAGTATGTTTAATTACAGCACCTAACTCATCTCAGATTCCTGGAAATCGATCTGCCTTGCTTCTCAGTTCTTTTTGATGGATCTTTCGTTCTGCATTCCCATGGTGTTTATGTGTGCTCTACTCTGATACCACAGCTCAGATCCCTTTTTATATTTGTGGCTAATACATCATAGATATACACACACACATCTACAGGTAAATTCAGAGCATACTGATCCTTGGGGTCAGTAAGAAATTGGCACATATGGAGGAGGCTGGTCTTGAATTAACCAGTAGATCCTGGTGTGGCGCGGTGGGTTAATGTGCCAGACAGCAAAGCCGTTTGAACTGCTAGGTTGGCAGTTCAAGCTCACCAGCTGTTCCTCGAAAACCCTGTATAGGGTCACTATGGGTCAGAATAGACTCAACAGCACTTAACAACAACAACAATGAAATAATATGTCTTGCTTCCCTGACATGGGTCTGTGAATGCATCAGGCTTAGGGCAGGGTGTGCAAACATGCAATTTTTAGCACCAGGGAACATGCTGTCCAGTGGCGGAGACAAGTATGCTCATAAATAACTGTAAAACCTAGCCCAAATAATCATAATAAACACCATGTGAATATATTACAAGCAAGGGTGATGCTGAAAATAAGTGAGAGAAAGATGGATGGATGGATAGATAGATAGATAGATAGATAGATAGATAGATAGATAGATAGATAGATAATGGTGAGTGAATGGATGATGGATGGATGGGTCAATGACAGATGATGATGTATGGATAGTTAGATGGATGAGTGGATGATAGATGATGGATGAGGTGATGGATTGGTGGATGGATAGATAGATTATAGATAAATGGTGGATAGATGATGGATGGGTAGGTGGATAGATAGATGGACAATAGATTAATAGACAGATAGATGGTGGATAGATGATGGATGGGTGGATAGATAGATAGATGGATGATAGATGGATAGATAGATGGTGGATAGATGATGGGTGGGTGGGTGGGTGAATAGGGTCTCTCATATTGGGTAGGTTTCAGTGGATAAATGGGTAGGCAGATAGATGGACAGGTAGATAGATAATTGATAGATGAGGAGTGGGTGGGTAGATAGATAGATGGTGGGTGTGTGGACAGATGGAAGGAGAGATGATGGGCAGGTGGATGGATGGAGAGATGGATGGATAGATGATGGGTAGGTGTATAGATTGATGGATAGATGGATAGATGATGCATGGGCGGATAGATATCTAGCTTCCATTAGTTAGCTCCCACTCATTGTGACCACCTGTCTAGCAGAACAAGATGCTGCTGGCTCCTACATCATCCTAATAGTAGCCCGCATGTTCAGGTCCATCCTGGTAGCAATTGTGCCAGTCCTTCTCCCCAAAGTTCTCCTACCCCCTTGCTGGCCCTCTATGTCACCAAACACATGGTCTTCTCCAGGGGTGGGTCCGTCTTCAGGTTGCAAGTCGGACAGTGTTCTGTAGTGACTCGTAAGACTTTCATGGTGTCATTTTCAGAGGGAAGCCACCAGGCCTTTCTTCCTAGTCTTTCTTAGGCTGGAAGCTCCACAGAAACCTGTCCAATAGGAGAGACCCTGCTGGTGTTTAAAATACCATCTCTTCTAGCATCCCAGCAACCCACAGGCCACCACTACAGGACAGACTGACAGGTGAATGGTACCTGCCAGAAGGGGCAGAACAGACCTCAGAGGTGGTGGTGTCTAAGATGGGTTTTGAAGACTGAAAGATTTCGGCAGGTGGAGAGCGGGTATGTTTTGAGCAGAAAGCATCACCAAGTTGAAGAGCAAAGTGCAAATGTGCTGTTTGGGAAATTGTTTCACGTTTGTTATTCATACCACCCTCCTGCTCGTTGGAGTTTTAACCAGGATCTTTCTTAAAAAATTATTTTTTAAGTGGAATTGCTGAAAATATTTGCCGCATCCTGGTCCTCCATTCTGACTTTTTCCGAAACTGAAATCACAGTCAGTCAGTCGGGGAGGTTCCAACCTCGAGGACTTGCTGGAAGCCTGGTGTGTTGTCCTTGGCAGGGGAGAGCCGGCTGCCCGGCCAACAATAGAGAGGAAGATCATGTGGGTTTCAGATCTTGGTTCTGAAGAAAAGGCCCTCAGGGTTGTACTTTCTGTAACATAATGGAGAAAACCAGCAATTCCAAGAATTGTGTGAAAGGCCCCAGGGGGCACAGAGCCGGTTAATAATGTAGATGTTCAGAACCTTACACTTCAGCACCTCACACACTTCCCCCACCCCCCCCAGGAATACAAATTAGTATAAGTGACTGAGAAAGCCCCTTCAGAAAAGCTGCTGGAGCCACAGGGAATGGGAACAAGGACTTGACCCCATTCAGCTCCCACACTGAGGGGCATCAGACACGGTCTCTAAAAGGCCATTCTCAAGCCTTTGGTCTCAGTCGGGGACTCAGTGCAGGGTGCCTTCTGCAACACCCCTGTCCCCAGGGCCTCTGAAATCCTTCATGAATCTCCTGTGGAAATGGTCATGCTGGGCAGACACTAAAAACAGGGTGAAGAGGGAGCAGCCCCGAGCTGCCCAGCCCGCCACCTGCCTCCTCCAGCTCCCTGTCTGCCCGTGGCATCCAAAGACTGTGCCCCCGAGGCACCTGTCCTGATGGCAACCTGTCCTCCAGCTGGTCTCCTATGAGGTGATCACGGAAGTGCGTGGAGAGTGAGGCTCAAGTCTGGCTCTTCTGGAGTTTTGCCGGTGTCTGCAACCCCTATGTCAAAGCAGGGAACACGGGCTTGTCCCATGAGTGAAGGTGTGAGGGAGGGAGGGACCAGAGGGGGAGAGGGCTGTCCTTCAGAGACAGAACTTATGATTCTGTCTGGCCACAGGTGCCTCTGGGATGAGCCCGCCCTAACCCCGTGCGACCTCATCTTGTCCTGATAGAGTGACATCTGCAAAAACCATATTTCCTGGTGATGCCACGTCACAGGTGCGCCGGGTGAGTGCAACTGGAAGCTGTCATCCTGGCTCATGAATGATCCAGAGCTTCCCTTGGTCCTAAGTGCTGTCTTCCCATTTCACAGAGTGAACCACTAGACCCTGAGGGGTTCAAGTGGGTGCTCAGTGCTGCTACAAGAGAAATACTACGGTGGCCTTGTTGTTGTTAAGTACCCTGGAGTCGGTTCCAATTCATAGTGACCCTGTATAGGGTTTCCGAGGCTGTAAATTTTACAGGAGCAGAACGCCTCATCTTTCTTCCATGGAACAGCTGGTGGTTTCGAACTACTGACCTTGCAGTTGGCAGCCTGACTCGTAACCACTACGCTACCAGAGCTCTTTATGGTGGCTTTTGGGAACAGAAATGTATGCCTCACAGTTTAGGGAGCTGAATTCAGGACACAGACTCCAGAAGAAGCTTTTCTTTGTTGGCTCTGGAGGCAAAGTCCTCTCTCTCTTTTCAGTTTCTGTTCCTGGGGGATCTTCATTTGACTTGGCATGGGTCTCCCCTCTATCTCCGCCTGCTTTCTAATCTGCTCTTTTATATCTCAAAACGATTGACTTAGAACACACCCCACACTAACCTTGTCTCATTAACATAACAAAGAACCCCCATTTCCAAGGGAGATTGTAACTACAGGTACCTGTAGGTACCAGGAGACTTCAGAAAGTTAGTGGGAAAGCTCTCTTACCTTTCCATTCCATTTTTCCATGAATTTTTTTGAAGTTCCCCTCATAAATTGTTGTTAGGTGCTGTTGAGTGGTTACGACCCCCTGCAACGCGATGGCCAACACCAGTAGGAAAACACAGCACCAGCTTCACAATCGTTCCCACGTTTGAGCCCATAGCTGTGGCCACTCCATCTCACTGAAGGCTTTCCTCATCAAAGCTGACCCTTCCTTTGACAAACCATGATGTCTTTCTGCAGGAATGATGTTCTTGTGAAGTGCCGACAAGTCGGTTTTGACCCATAGCGACCCTGTATAGGGTTTCCAAGGAGCAGCTGGTGAGCTTGAACTGCCGACCTTACAGTTCAAATGGCTCTGCAGTCTGGTGCATTAGCCCACAGTGCCACACCAGGACTCCTTCTGAAGGAATAGGGGTTAGGATTTTCAGCACATATTTTAAGAGACACAATTCAAGCCCTAACGTGGTGAAGACGGGATTCAAACCCGCGTCTGCACTGAATCCTGAGGAGAAAGCCCTGGGCTTTTCTGTATCTGTCCTCAGCGAAGACTATGAAGTGGAGGGAGAGCCTGGTCCAACTGCATGAAGCCCACCCTGTGTCTCCTTCTTCCTACTACAGCAGCCAGGCCAGACCAGGCCAGGCGAGCTCCAGAACACTGGTCCTCTTGACACCCATTCTACAGATGAGGAAACTGAGGATCAGGGAGGGGTTTTTTGGTAGGAAAGAGGGAGTGGCTCTTTGGGGTTACACGCCACAGAACCCACCTCTGACTCCATAAAAGAAAAGGAATGTATTGGGGAAGCCTTGAGCATCAAACTGAGACCCTGAGGAACTGAGTATGGAAGTGCTGCTCCCAGGGATCCTCCTTGGATGGACATTGTCCAGTCTCCATGGTCCTTCCCTCCACCCTTCTCATGATCCCATTTCCACGCCCCTCCTGCAGTGGTTCAGGAGGGTGGGCACCAGAACTACAGAGATCTCAGGTCTTTGGAAGAAAGCATCCCCCTGAAAGGAAAGCCCGAACACACCATGCAAACAAGAGGGGCAGATGCTGAACCCAAAACCAAACTCATCTCCCAGGGGTCAATTCCAACTCATGGCCACCCCATGTGGTACAAAGTACAACTGCCCCACAGTGTTTCTAACACTGTCGTCTTTACAACACTAGGCGGCCAAGTCTTTCTTCCATGGCTCCTCTGGGGGAACTTCCAACCTTCAGGTTAGTAATTGAATGCAAACCATTTATACCATCCAGGGATGTGGATGAAGCTAGGCAGCCCCCAAACAATTCCTGTATGCCCTCCCAAGATCCTAAAGCACGCTCACTCATTCCCTCAGCTGTCCTTTACCGAGAACCTGTAAACTCTGGAACTTGAACTCAGATACCTGAAGCATGCTGCCTCGGTACTGCCTCTGAACTGGCTTAGGGGGGATTGCCAAGTCCTGGGCCCCTCGCAGGGGCAGTGGGGGCACTCCTATCACCCCTGAAGCTCTCAGTCACTGAGGCAGGTGACCCTGTGACCCTAGTCCTCACTGACCATGACAAATCTCACCCATTCCTCAAGCAGAGCCCTATCAGACCAAGGGCTGTCCCGGGCAATCGCTGAGAGACGCCACACCATCCTTATCTGACCCCTGGTGCCCTTCCCAGGGCCGCGACCCCAGCAATACCTGGCCCGGGGAGCAGAGCCTCCTGGAGACAGATGGGTCCCCAGCAAGGGGCCATAAATCAGTCTTCAAGTGCCCGACACAGCACATGATGGGCCCAGGAAGCGTCACATAGGCAATCTCTCCTCTGGACAAAGAATGACCAGAAGGATGCTACACGTTGGGCTGAGAATGTTCTCATTAGCAAGGAGTGTCCAGAACACAAGCACAGTGGACCATGGGGCAGTAGAGGTTGCTGACCGGCGGCAGGGGCTCTCCTTTCCTGAGACAGCATCCTCAAGTGGGGAGGGGTATGCACCCACCAGTCTAGGGGTTCGGTGGGTCTGCACTGGGGGCGGGGGGACAGATGGTCTCATGATCCAGCTGTGATTACAGACCTCCAGGTCACTTGGACAAGCCCCTTGGACCACCCTGAATTCCCCCTGAGGACTGATTGTACCTGAGAAAAAGCTCTAAGTCTCCAGAACACAGAAAGGGCTCTCGTCTGTCCAGCTCCACGTGGCCTGGTGTCACCCTCTGGCCAGTGAGCTGTCAGCTGATGGCCGTGTCTGGGAGGATGAGCTTCTCAGACCTTGTCCTCCACCTCCTGTCTCCTGTCGATTCTCCCAGCAGAGAGGACTACAGTTTATGGTCCATCTTTTTTGCCCCCTCGGGCCTCCTAAATGCCATTTCATTTGGAACAGCATTTTATTGTCAACTTTGCATCATTCATAAGCCATTTCCCCTGGACTTCTACTGTTTTGGAATTCTGTGACACACTGCAATTATAACTGTGATCCTGTTTTGTCATGACAAGAACCTCTAACAGTTGTTGTTGTTAAGTGCCATCCAGTCGGTTCCGA
>NW_006408555.1:2919877-2920803 GCF_000296735.1 Chrysochloris asiatica | reverse complement strand
ATGCTGAGTGTGTTCTTCCTTTTTGGTTTTCTGATTCCAGATCTTTGCACATTTTGTTGTAATATTTGGCTTTATCTTCTGGAGCTGATCTTTGAAATTTTCTGGTTAGCTCTTGGACCTCCTCATTTCTTCCATTTGCTTTAGCATCTCTACGCTGGAGAGCAAATTTCATCGTCTCTTCTGACATCCGTTTTGACCTTTTCCTTCTTTTTTGTCTTCTCAATGACTTTTTGCTTTCTTCGTGTATGATGTTCTTGATGTCATCCCATAACTCTTCCGGTCTTCGGTCTTTAGTGTTTAATGTATCAAATCTGTTCTCCAGATGATCTCTAAATTCAGGCGAGATATATTCAAGGTCATATTTTGGCTCTCGTGGACTTGTTTTCATTTCCTTCAGCTTCAGTTTGAATTTGCATATGAGTAATTGATGGTCTGTTCCACAGTCTGCCCCTGGCCATATTTTCACTGATGGTATGGAGCTTTTCCATCGTCTCTTTCCAAAAGATGTAGTCAATTTGATTTCTCTGCATTCCATCCTGTGAGATCCATATGCTGTCTAAAGAAGGTATTTGTAATGAACAAATCATTGGTTTTGCAGAATTCTATCATGCGTTCCCCAGAATAATTTCTATCACCAAGGCTGTATTTTCCAACCACTGATCCTTCCTCTTTGATATCAACCTTTGCATTCCAATCACCAGTAGTGATCAATATATCTTGGTTGCATGTTTGATGAATTTCAGATTGAAGAGGTTGGTAGAATTCTTCTATTTCATCCTCACTGGCTTTAGTGGTTGGTGCATAAATTTGAATAATAGCGGTATTAACTGGGCTTCCTTGTAGGCGCATGGATATTATCCTATCACAAACAGCATTATACCTCATGACTGATCTGGATATGTTCTTTTTGACGATGAATGCAACAC
>NW_006408555.1:2912592-2919777 GCF_000296735.1 Chrysochloris asiatica | reverse complement strand
TGTCAAATTGATTATGACTCATAGTGACCCTGTATAGGCTTTCTGGTGAGTTCAAACCACCCTCGAGGTCCAGTCCATTCAAAGTGCCACACCAGGACCCCTATGGTAAAAATGAACCCTGGTGGTGCATTGGTTAAGTGCTCAGATGCTAGCGGTCTAACCCAACCAGCCACTCTGAGGAGAAATACATGGCAGTTGGCTTCTGTAAAGATGCCAGCCTTGGAAACCCTGTGGGGCAGTTCTGTTCTGCCCTATAGGATCACAGTGAGGTGTCATCAACTCAGTGGCAGTGGATTTGAGTATTTTGATGTGATGCTGTAGGATCCGCACTGGACTGCAACTCACAAGGTTGGCAGTTCAAAACCCACCAGGTGCTTCTTGGAAACCCTATACAAAGTCACTATGAGTCGTAATTGATTTGACTGCGCTTAACAACATATAACAGTGGAAGTCTGGAGTGGTGCTGTATGATAAGCACTGGACTGCTAACTGCAAGGTCAGTGGTTCAAACACACCAGCCAGTTCTCGGGAACCCTGTACTGGGTTGCTATGAGTCCGAACTGACTCACCAGCACTTAGCAACAACATGTAACCGTGCAGATATCTTAAAGGACCCAGCATGATGGAGTTTTCACAGTGGAACATACCCTGTAAGGAACACCCACAGCAAAAACGGAATCGTGCCGCCCTCCAAAGTCATCTGTCATCTTTGCAAAAACCTCTTCACCCCCTAGACCCACGAGGCAATGGCTCTCCTGGCTTCCTGCAGCACTGACCGGCTTACCTGTTGCTTTGGTATAAATGGAATCTTACAGTGTTTTCAGCCCCAGCACTCAGCACTTGGGGGAGAGGCAGCCATGTTGCTGGCTGTGTCTGTGAACTCTTCACTCTTGTTGCTGTATGGTGTTGCAATGAGCCACTAGACAACCACATCTGCTTTTCTGAGAGGTGTCCTGTATCGTACCATTTAAGGGGCTGGAGGGTGCGGCTGTACGTAACGGGCAGGCATATCTAATCTGTGGTAGGCAGGTGCATCAGTATTCTAACAGTGTGTATGGACAGTGAGTACAGGCAGTGTACATGCACACTGCATAGACAGCATGCTGGACAGTATTTATAGACATTGTGTATGAACAGCATGTATGAGCAATGTTTATAGACTGTGTGTGGACAGTGTGAGTGGACAGCATGCACGGACAGTATTTATGGACTGTGTGTCTCTATAGTGTATATTGGCAGTCTGCATGGGCTACCGTGTATAGACTTCATAGGCAGTGTCTATCCTGGTTTCTAAGTTGCTGGTGGTGTCTGTGTTGCTTACATAAAAACAAAAATAATTGTCCTTCCCTTGAGTCTGCATTGCAGGTTCTAGATGAAAGCAAGAGGCTTTGAGTCCTGCAGAGAAATTGTGTGAGCAAGAGAGGAAACAGGGACTTGACTGTCTACATTTTCTAGGCATAGGTACTGAGCCATTTTTAGTGAGTTAAGCATTAGACTGAGAACCAGCCACCCCACAGGAAAAAGATGCCCTTGGGAATCATGTGACACGGTTTTACTCTGTCCTATTGGGTGGCTTGGCGTTGGAATGGACGTGATGGGTTAGGGTTTGTTTCTGAGTGGTTTAGAACACCACAGGTTCATTATGGCACCATTTTTGTGACTCAGGAATTTGGGCTTGGCTTAGGAGAATTCTCTTCTCAAGTCTCACCAGTCTGCAAACAAGGTGTTGGCTGGGCTGCGTTCTCATCAGCTGGAAAAAATTCACGTCTAAGGCCCCTTAGGTTATCATCAGAATTCATTTCCTGGCAGTTTATGGAACTCATGGTGGTTTCATTCTGTGACCTCAGGGAGGGGCTTCATCTTTCTTTTATGGACTTTCACCTGATTAAGTCAGGCCCACCTCAAAGAATCACCCTTTTGATGAACTCAAAAGCAACAAATTAGAGACTGTTATGGATTGACTTGTGTCCCCCCAAAATATGTGTCAACTGGGCCGTGTTTCTCAGTAGTTTGTCAGTTATGATAGTGATGTCATTCGGTGGTTACGTCATGATGTAAGCTGATGTGATCAGCCCTGATCTGGTGGGAGGGGATATAGTGGGAAATGACACCCTTACTCAGGGCGTGGCCCACATCACCCTTTCTCTAACAAGAGACAAAAGGCGCAGGAACTGAGCAGAGACAGGCCACTTACCACCCAGTAAGAAGAGCCAGGCGTGGGATGGGTCCTTGGAATCCAGAGTCCCTCCTCTGAGAAAATTCTAGACCCAGAGGAAGGTCAATGTCAAGGTACCTGGAGATCTCCACAGATCTGAAAGGTGACAAGGACCTTCCTCCTGAGCCTAGAAAACTCTTGCACAGAGCCAGCACCCTGACTTCTAGTCTCCCAAACTGTGAGAAAATGAATTCCTGTTTGTGAAAACCACCCCCTTGTAGTTTTTTTCTTACAGCTGCTCTAGAGAATGAAGACAGGGATTTGATTTACAAGATCTCTTTCCCTTCTCCATATTCCATTGGTGAGGAACAATTCACACGTTCCACCCACACTCAAGGGGAGAGACCCACACAAAGTGTGATTAGAATTCTGCCTATATCAAATGCCGTATACTTCAATAAATGTTGGATCGTAGTTATTTAAGGAAATGGGTTGTGAGCATTGTTGGCTTTGTCTGCATGTTTTTCTATATTTTTAAAACCTAATAATGTTGATAGAAATATTTTCTGAGAGTCTCCTCAGACCACCCCATTCCTTCCTACCTTCTGTGTGCAAAGACTGTGGCATGTTTTCTTCCACACCACACACACGCATACACCCAAGCAGAAGTGTCATTTTATTTCTTTATTTTTACCAAGATGAGATGAAACCATAAACACAATTCTGGAGCTCAGTCTGATCTGAGTCTCGCTTCATCGGTCTCCCTCATGCAGAGCTCGACTGTACCCAGAGCCGCCAGCTCTGCTCCCTCCCCATTGAGGGAGGCTCTGCTAGGTCCAGGCTTGCTTGTGTGGTGTCTCCTTCAGTATCATGCGCTGCTGTAACAAATGCCCTCACACCTCACACGCCAGAATTCTCCTTCTGTAGGATTTCCCACAGAGATCTCTGGGCTGAGTCTGTGTGGACATGCCCAGTGCCTTCTTCAAAGCTCAGAGCATGCTCAGTCCTGTCAGCTGTGAGGAAAGCCCCTGTCTCCTGACAGTGTCCAGCTTACCCAGCATGTCACCTACTTGCTTCACCAAGTGCTCCTGCATCATCAGGGACAGTTTGCCGGACTTTCTGGATCGTGGTTCCCCATCTGTAAAGTGGGATGGGATAGTAACTCCTTCATAGGGTGGCTGTGAGAACCAAATGTGTTAACAAGAAATAGTAAACATTCAGCCGGAGCCCTGCCTGTGCTATGATGCCAGTGCCTGGCAGCTTCTCTGATCCTGGGGAGAGCAGGGGGCTGGCATTCTGAGGGGAACCCGGAGCAGCCCTCTGCCATCTGCTGCCTCTCCCATAGTTGCTGTTGGAGCCTGAATGGAAAAGGGTCTGAAATACTAAGTCTGCATCTTCAGAAAGCCTGGTTTCTCAAACTAGTGAAAGAAAGCCCACTTGTCCTCATTGTCACCATCACCACTGTCATCATCATCACCTTCGTCTTCACCATTATCATCATCATCATCGCTACCATCACCTTCCTCACCACCATTATCTTCACCCTCATCATCACCATCGTCACCATCATCAACATCATTACCAACACCATCATTATCACTACCATCTTCACCTTCATCATCACCATCATCATCATCATCAACATCATCAACATCATTACCAACACCATCAACATCACTACCATCATCTTCACCTTCATCATCACCATCATCATCATCAACATCATCAACATCATTACCAACACCATCATCATCACTACCATCTTCACCTTCATCATCATCATCATCATCAACACCATCATCATCACTGCCATCATCTTCACCTTCATCATCATCATCAACATCATCATCATCAACAACACCATCATCATCACTACCATCATCTTCACCTTCATCATCATCATCAACATCATCATCATCAACAACACCATCATCATCACTACCATCATCTTCACCTTCCTCATCATCATCAACATCATCATCATCATCAACATCACAACATCATTACCAACACCATCATCATCACTAACATCATCATCAACACCACCATCATTATCACCATCCCCCTCAGTACCATAGCCATTATCTTCATCTTCATCTTCATCATCATACTGAGCACTTATATTTGTCAGGAAATTCCCCTAAAGGAAGATTACCCTGATGGGGACACTCAAGGTATCTGCCTTCTTAGCCTATGAACCAGAGAGGTGGTGTTTTGAGCTAAGTAGCAGGACTCCTGGTGTGGTGCTGTAGGATAAGCACTGGACTGTGAACCAAAAGGTCAGTGGTTTGGCAGTTCAACCCCACCAGCTGCTCCTCAGAAACCCTATACAGTGTCACTGAGAGTCGGAATCAACCGACAGTACTTAATAACAACATCAGAAGCAGTAACCAGACTCAAGGAGATTTATAAAATAAGGGAAACTTATTTTCATGCAGGACCGGAAGTTGAGAGACGCAACAGCGCCAAACCCCCAAGAACCAAGCCCATTGGTGTTGAGTGTGTTCCAACACATAGTGACCCTGTGTGCCACAGAACTGTCCCATAGATGTTTTCTTGGCTGTGATCTTTTATGGAAACGGAGTGCCATAGTGTTGCTGGCTGGGTTTGAATGACCAACCTTGAGGTCGGTAGGCAAAACCAAACCATTTGTGCCTCCTAGGGATCTCTTGGTGGCTCCAGCGCTGGTTAATTCATTGTCTTCTTCCTTCTTGCTGCTCTCCAGTTCTCAGTCTGTTATCCTCTTCCTCAAAGTCACAAGGTGGCTGCCAGGTTCCAGCTATCACTCGCAGATGTGAACACATCCCATGGGAAAATGTAAACCATTTCTTCTTTGTGTCTCTTTTTAAAAGCAAGAACACCTCCAGGGCAAGGATTGCATACTTCCCACCCAAGTGGTCCTCACTAAGCCACACGGTCTAGAACCAGACAGATGTGCTCATAGGATAACTGAATCCCGCCTCTAACACTCACAACGTGCCCGAGCCGAGTCTCGTTACCTCTGTGTAACCCAGCTCACTAGGCTATACAATGCTGTAAAATACCAGGACGCTGATAGCCATTTCACAGGGCTGCTGTGGAGATTTCTAAAAGACCTTATGAATGCCAATAATGTTCATACTATGGGACCATTGAAGATTCAGACTCTTCAAGTTGTCTCTGTTGTTGCTGTAGTTACAGCATGGGGACTGGGAGCCTGGGGCACTATCTGGCTTAATGGGTCCTTGAGATGCTGAGTGATTGACAGGAGGTAACGGTGACATCTGCAGGACCTGAGGACGGGGACGAGGTGTTGGAGAGGCAGGAGTTGACAAGCAGCTTGCACAGGACCACCCACCACGCTGCTGCAGGCCCAGGCTCTGTCCCAAGAGAAGACCCTGAGCCAGTCGGCTGCCCCCAGACCGTCTCAGTCTTTTGTTTTCATCTGGCTGCCCCAGGCTTGCACTTGGTGTCACCTCACTTCAGACGCTCAGGTGCCAGCTCGTTTGTCAATCAGCACTGAGCCTTTCAGCTGTCAACAGCACTGTGTTCTTTGTTCTAGCTCAACCACCACCCCTTGCAGAAGGCCCCCAGCTGCTCTGCCTGCAGCCCCGGGAGAGGACCACTCTCAGGGGCCGGCCCAGTGAGCCACTAGCTCAAGGCCAACCATGCTCACCGTTGAGTCAGCCCTGATCCACCTCGTGGGATTTAAGGTGCAAATTAAGATGGCCACAGTTGGAGACTCCTGCCCAGGCTATTCGATTGGTCACTGTCTAGCCAGGGGCAGTCTGGACAATGACATCACCTCTCTGAACTTCGGGGTCCTGAAGATTCGGGCCGATTGACCCACCCTAGTTGAGGTCCTTCCCATCTCTGACCCTCAGAGCCCAGTGAATGCAGAGATAGGCCCCTGCTGGGGAAACAGAAGACCCCCTCAGAGCAGCTGTGGCCATGTGACCTTAGGAGATGCCCTTATGTGTCCGAGTCCCGGTTTATGCAATTCAGGTCAGGGTCTTACCTCACCAATGTGTCCCAACCCACTGGTCTCAGCCCTTCCACTGATACTTAATGCCCTTCCATCAGCCCAGGGAGAGGTTTGATGCACAATTGTCGTGTCTAGTTGGCTCTCCTCCTATAAAGATGTTGTTATTAGATACCATCGAGTCGGTTCCAACTTATAGCGACCGTATGCTTGGTACTTCACCATCTTCACAGTTGCTGCTTTGTGTGACTCCAGTGTTGCTGATGTGTAAATCCGTATCATTGGGGGGTTCTTTTTCACTGACCCTCCACTTTAGCAAGCATGATGTCCTTCTCCATTCACTGGTCCCTCCTGACAAGTGGTCTAAACAAGAGACAAGATCTTCCCATCCTTGTGTCTAAGGAGCAATCCAGAAATACCTTCTTCCAAAACAGTTTTGTTCAATCTTTTGGCGATCCATGGTACTTTCAGTATTCTTTGCCAACACCATGATTGAAATCCATTGATTTTTCTCTGGTCTTCTTTATTCATTGTCCAACTTTCACATACGTATGCTATTGTTGTTGTTAGGTGCCATCGAGTTGGTACCGACCCATAGTGACCTTATGCACAGCAGAATGAAACACTGCCCGATCCTGGCCAACCTCACCATTATTGCCACACTTGAGTCCATTGATGCTGCCACTTGGCCAATCCATCTCACTGGGGATCTTCCTCTTTTTCTCTGACCCTCCACCTTTTCCATCGACTGGTCCCTCCTGAGAATATGTCCAAAGGATGAGAGACGAAGTTTGGCCATCCTAGCCTCCAAGGAGCACTCTGACTGCACTTCTTCCATCACAGATCTGTTGGTTCTTTTGGCAGCTCATGGCACTTTTAGTATTCTCCTCCAACACCATAATTCAAAGGCATCAATTCTTCTATGGTCTTCCGTTTCACTGTCCAGCTGTCACATGCATATGAGATTATTGAAAATACCATGGCTTGGGTCAGGCATACCTTAGTCCTCAAGCTGACATCTTTGCTCTTCAACACTTTAAAAAGGTCTTGTGCAGCAGATTTGCCTAAT
>NW_006408555.1:2901209-2909872 GCF_000296735.1 Chrysochloris asiatica | reverse complement strand
TTCTTCCTAGTCTGTCTTTGTCTGGAAGCTCATCTGAAACCTGTGCACCATGGGTGACCCTGCTGGTATTTAAAATACTGGTGGCATAGCTTTCAGAATCACAGCAACTCACAAGCCACCACAGTATGACAACTGACATATATATGAGACAATCTAAAATACCATGGTCAGGCATAACTTATTCTTTAAACTGACATCTTTGCTCTTTAATATTTGAAAAAGGTCTTGTGCCATAGATTTGCCTAATGCAATATATCCTTTGATTTCTTGATTCTTGGCTTCCATGAGTGTTGATTGGAGGTCCAAGCATGCTGAAGTCTTTGAGAACGTCAGTCTTTTCTCCATTTATCATGCTGTTATTTATTGGTCCAGTTGTGAGGATTTTTGTTTTCTTTACATTGCGGCATTGAGGTGCAACCCATACTGAAGGCTGTAGTCGTAGATGTTCATCAGTATTTTACGTTCTCTTTGCTTCCAGCAAGCAAGCTTGTTTCATCTGCCTATCACAGGCTGTTAATGAATCTTCCTCCAATCCTGATGCCACGGCCTGTAGAGATTGCAGCCAGGGAAACCTCATGGAGAAGAGCCACTCAGAATACATACGGGGTCTCCGTGAGTTAGAGATGAAAAACAATAGCAAGGGAAATATCTGGGTCGTCAGGGTAGGATTTCATTGGAGTTCTGTTTGTGTGAACTGGGTCACAAGTACAAGACTTTCTCACTGTACAGTTTCCTAGAGCTGTTATAGCAAAAGATGACTGACTTACTGAGTCCTGCAAAACAACTGAAAGGCAGTCTCACATAGTTCTGGAGGTTAGAAGTATGAGGTCAGAATGTCACCAGAGCAACGCTCCCTTTGAAGACTCCTGGGAAGGGTCCCTCCTGGTCTCTTCCAGCTTCTGGTGTTTGCCGGCCATCCTTGGCTTGGCTGCCTCATTCCCATCTCTGCCTCCATCTTCACATGCCCTTCTCCCTGCGTGACTGCATCTAAATCTCCCACTTCTCAGAGGAACACCTGCTCCGGTATGACCTCATGCTAACTTGGTTGCAAAGACCCTGTTTCCAAATACGATCGCATTCACAGATTCCAGGCAGACATAAATCTTGGGTACACTATCCAGCCAAGGAATCCTGGTGGCACTGTAGGATAAACACTGGCGTTCAAACCCATCAGCCATTCTCCAGCGGAGAAAGGGGAGACTTTCTGCTCCCATTAAGATTCACGGCCTTAAAAACTCTACACAAGGCTGCTACGTGTCAAAATCAACTCAGTGATGGTGGGTTTGCTTTTTCTAATATCCAACCAAGGTGTATCTGACCTAAGTCGTAGCCATGGTATTTTCAGTCACCATGTAGACATGTGAAAGTTGGACCGTGACTATGGAAGATGGACGAAGAATCCATGTCTTTGAATTACGGTGTCAGAACACCATGGAAGAACAAATCTGCCTCAGAAGAGCTACAGCCAGGATGCTCCTTAGAAGTGAGCATGGCGAGACTCCATCTCACATACTTTGGACATGCTAACAGGAAGGGCCAGTCCCTGGAGAAGGACACCATGCTTGGTAAAGTTGAGCGTCAGCAAGAAAGAGGAAGGCTCTCAGAGAGATGGGCTGGCACCATGTGAGCAACAAGGGGCTCCAGCAGGGATGGCTGTCAGGATGGCATAGGTCCAGACGGTGCTTCATTCTGCTGTAAATCTGGTTTCTGTGAGTCAGAACTCGGTGGCACTGAACAACAGCAACTTCCAAACCAGAAGGAGCTCTGGCGGTGCGGTGGTTAAAGCACTAGGTTTGCTAGTTGAAAGGTGGGTGGTTCAAACCCACCAGATGCACCAAGGGAGAAAGATGTGGCAGTCTGCCTTCGTGAAGGTGACAGCTTTGGGCAATGTGGAACAGCTTTACCCAGTTCTATAGTATTACCATGAGTCACAGTCAACTGGAAGACCATGTGTTGGCTTTGGATCCATCCCAGAGCACTCACACTTGGACATGGCTGAAAGGTTGTGAGTGAGTGCCTACCTCCTACACATATTTGGGGGCTTGCACACCCATGGCTTTGTTTCCTGCAGTCTGCTCTAGCTGTCTATGAAGCCGGTCTTTCCCACTTGGCTCCAAGCTCCAAGAGGGCCATGTTTGTTTGGAGGGTCCCTCTATTTCCAGCCCCTGATAGGCTGTTAGCACATAGTGACCGCAGGTCAGAACCACGGAGTGTTTCAAGGAGCTGGAGGTTGGCAACAGAAGGCCTCTCTGTCTCAGGTCAGACGCCAAGATGGGCATTGGGGTTTTTTGTGCGTCTTCCTTTTATGAACCCTGAAGGCCGCTTGAGTCTGACCACCAGGGTATTGGCCCCACCACAAGCATTTTCATCCGATAATGGGGCCAGTTGTTGGAGGCTTTGCTTCTCACAGGAGATGGGGAGGCCAGGAGAGCCAGAGGGGAGGAGAGAGCCAAGCAGACACCACAGAGCTGTTTCCAGAGAAGAAGGGGCCTCCGGACGTGGAGGGGAGTGTGGGGAAGGGCCCAGCCCAAGCCCTCACACAGTCCCTCGTATGCCAGTCCGCTCCCTTGAATCAGCCACGACATCTGTGGCTAGTGCCGCAAAGCTGCCAGCTTCCTGTCATTACACCCTTAAAGCAGAGAAAATCCCCGTTGTTTGGGGATTAAGTAATCAGCATGTCATTTATTTCTCCAAACCACAATGGCCGGGCCTGCTGAAAAGCTGGCAACGTATCTTACCACAGCCACCCTAGGCCCTGGGGACGAAGCAGCTGGTCTTGCTGGCCAAGGCCAGAGTTGCCGATGCTGCTGGTCACTAGCCTCCAGAATCTGGAAGGGAGGCCAGAGGAAGGGCTTGGCTCTGTGTGCTTGGGAAAATTACCTCACCTCTCAGAACTCTGTGTTCACGCCCGTAAAATACAAAACCAACAGGCGTAACAACCAGCAACGCAACAAGCCCCCAGCTGCAGTGCTTCCTACCTGTCTGGAATCCCTCCCTCACAGCATCCCATGGAACAGACTGCAGAAGACAGGCGCAGAAAGGTGCGGGCACTCATCCAAGTCTGGAGCCCAGCACCTGGAGGTGGTGTTGGTGTGCCATGGAGTCAGTTCTGATGCGTATCGACTCCGTATAGAATCTCTGAGGCTCGGCACTGGACTGCAGACTACAAGGTTGGCAGTTCAAACCCCATCAGCTGCTCCTAGGAAACCCTATACAGGGTCACTATGAGTCAGAACTGTCTTAACAGCACTTAACAACAACAACAACAACAACAAAGTCTTTACAGGAGCAGAAAGCCTCATCTTTCTCCCACGGAGCAGCTGGTGGATCCAAACTGCTGACCTTGTAGTTAACAGCCTAACACGTAACCCAGATCCCAGTACCTAAACCCACATTATTTTCATCTTGGGCAGCGGCCCCGGGGAAGCACGGCAGGAATTCTGCGATGAATAAACTTGTTTCGAAAACAAAAGCAATGCCCGTTCTTCATTTCAGTCATCAAGAGAGAGGTTCACCTTCAACACCATTTTTAAGTGTTAAGTTCAGTGGTTTTTTAGAATATTCACAATATGTACAACCATCAACACTGTCAACTTTAGAATATTTTCACCACCTCAAAAAAAAAAAAAAAAAGGAAGAAAAATCAACAATAAACTAGCGCCTTTAGCTCTCACCAGCTACCCTCTTATCCTCCGGAAACTTGCTTTTCCAATGTGTGAAATACGTCCAGCTTCTGATCATTTCTCTTTGCTTGTTTTAAACTTCACGCCAAGCTTTTGGGGCCCAATTATCCCCATTGCACAGATGAGAAAATTAAGGTGAAGAGTGTTGGACAAGATCCAAGTGCACATTCGTGTCAGGGTTGGGAGCAGCTGTGGGGATCCCATCAGAATGGAGGAGATGCAGCAATGCCGGGTAAACGCACTGGAGAGCAGGAGCTCCAGGTGACAATGAGAATGCTGCTTCCCCAGCTCAGCCAGGCTCTCAGATACGTCCAGATGTAGAGACATCTAGTGGGACAGCCCTCTGTCCATACGCACACAGCACCGGGGACCCTGCTGCAGGAGGGACAGGTGGCATGCTGTCACTGGACATGACCCTGGAGGAGCTTAACCTTGGCTTCTCCTAGACAGCACCCATGTGCTCTTCATGGCTACATCCTCATTGGCCTCTAGGAAGTGGACATTTTCCACCACCCCTGCTGTAGAGACTGGTCACCCAACCTTGGTGTTACTGGTAACAGTTCTCATCACAGATTCCAGCCAGTCCCCTGGATGAAGCACGCATGTGCACACACATGTGCACACACACACAGTGCTTTCCAAGACCCACCACTGCTTTCTCCACAGATCACTTCCCCGAGTGTTATGGTTGGTTCCTTTAAGAAGATGTCACCATTGGCCCCATGTTTGCAGGGTGGGCGGGTGAGAGAAAGAGGGCAGAAGAGCGGGCTGTCTCTCCATCACTGGAGGAACCCAGAAGCGACTTGCACAAGCCTACAGGCCCGGATGGAAACATGAACAGAAGGGTCAGGATTCGCTGCTCTGGTAGTGCCCTTTCAGGTTATCGCGTGTTCTGATTGGCCACCATCAGTGTATGTGTTGAATAAAGAATGAAGAAGCTGCTTGCATTTGGTAGCCAAAAAAAAAAAAAATTCAAAATGTAGGACCCAAGAGGGTGTTGTCATAAGTAGGGCCAAGCTCCACAGCCTCCCACCCAGCAATGCCCTGGATACAGCAGTGGACAGAGCTAGCAGAGAGAGCTTGTCAAACCATGACCAAGTGACCCAAATAAAATCTCACCAAGGCAAGGTCTTTGTTTCTGGACTAGTGGAAAACACCCGACTCTGGCTCATGATGGACGACCCATGTGTGTCAGAGCAAGAATTCGGCTCTGGATGAACAGATAGAGAGGGCCAGGTCTTTCTTCCAAGGTACTGCCACCCTTCAGTTTAGCAGGGAATGGCTGTAGAGTGAAGCAAGCAGGACCCTGTAGCCAGCGGTGGTCCCTGCTGAGGGGTCATGGTCTCTGGGGGCTGAGTGGAGGTTTGGGGGAAGGCTGGAGAACAGGTACTGTGTGTCAGTCACTCAGCAGAACCTGATTCTGAGAGCTGGGACTTCGAGGTCACCAGTACACTGACCTTCTTTGTGCCTGAGACTGTGTGGCAGTGCATCTCCCGACAGAACTCCCCACTGTTACAGGCAGCTGCGGGCACAGTATGACTGTTGGAACCGGGCAGGCTCTGTATTCACTGCAAACACATCACTGTTCTCACTGCTTCACAGATAGTGTGTCTCATGAACTTCTTAATGCACAAAGATGCTGAGACAAGCACACACACACACACACCCACACACACACAAACCTGCCATCTACGGCACTTCTCCCTCCTGGAGTCCCCAGGCTTCAGAGTCCTGGATGCGTCTCCAATGGAAGAGTGTCCTGCGGAGTGTGAGGAGCTTCGTCCTTGCAATGCCGTGCCTTTTCCATCGGCAGCGCTGTACTGCCCAGGCCTGAGGTCCTTCCTATGCAGGGATAGGCTGTCCAGTCAGCAGAGTAAGCATAGGCTTACAGGACTTGCTTACAAATCTGTAGTGGATAGTTTCGCATGGGATTGTGAAACTCATGTAAATGTGAACCTGTTTGTTAAAACGGTCCACAAGCACACATAAGCACATGCTTACCTTGCTTACTGAGTGGTCCTCTTACCCAGTCAGAGATTGCCAATTTGAAAAGAGGCTTCAATTCATTAGGAAGGGGCTATGGGGCTAGGAGAGAGAAAGATGCCAGCCAGACCTAGAAGCAGTCTTTGATGAGATGAAAAATGTAACACTTCTGACTATAGGTGAGTAAGTAAGCACAATCCAGCCTCTGCTTACCTTGCTTATTGGGTAATTCACTTATGTCCCTGTGTGTAGACGATCCTCTCTCTAGGCTCTGTCCGCGTCCTCCCTCAGCCTGACCCACAGGCCAAAGTACAGAATCTGCTTGGACCAGCAATTATCAGACAGATGTGGGACTGAGGTGCTGAGCATCATTTTCCTCAAGAAAGGTTCTTCATTTTGTTTTGTTAGGAAGAAGACAGGGACCCTTTGGTGCTCAGAAGGTTTTTGTTGTTAGGTGTCTTGTACTCAGTTCCAACTCATAGTGACTCCATGCACAACAGAACTAAACATCACTCTATCTAAAATAATTGTAGGCATGTTTCCCTTCCCAGCAATGTAAACACGTATTGCATTGGGCAAAGCGGCTGCAAAAGACTTTTTCAAGGCACTAAAGAGCAAAATTGTCAGCTTGGGAATTAATATGCACCGGACCCAAGCCGTGGTGTTTTTATCTGCTTCATAGGCATGTAGTGTTGTAGGATAAATACTGTACTGCTAACTACAAGGTTGTCAGTTCAAACCTAACAGGCACTCCTTGGAAACCCCATTCAGGGCCGCTATGAGTAGGAACTGACTTGATGGCACTTAGCCACAACATATGTGTGTGAAAATTGGACCGTGAATAACGAAGATCATAAAACAATGGATGCATTTGAATTACGGTGTTGGCGAAGAATACTGAAAGTACCACCAACTGCCAGAAGAGCAAGAAAATCTGTCTTAGAATTCCAGAATGTTCCTTAAAAGCAAGTATAATGCGACTTCAATTCTTGTTCTTTGGCTGTGTTGTCAGGAGGAATCAGTCCCTGGAGAAGGAAATCATGTTTGGTAAAGTGGAGTATCATTGAAAAAGAGGGAGCCCCCCAGCAAGATGGATTGGCACAGTGGCAGCAGCAATGGACTGAAACATCACAACAGTTGTGAGGATGGGGCAGGACCAGTCAGTGTTTCCGGCTGTTGTGTGCAGGCCGCTTTGAGACAGAACCAACTCCATGGTACCTAACAACAACATATACATGTGAAAACTTTAACAAGAATTTCAGCATCCGCCATTCAAAAACAGAACCAAGGAAAGCATGTTAATGAATAAGGAAGACCGATAAAGAACTAGCACATATGAATTATGGTGTTGGTGAGGAATACCGAATATGCTCTGGCCTGCCAGGACTAACCAATCCGTCTTGGAAGAAATACAGCAGAATGAACCTCAAAAGCAAGGATGGTGAGCATTTGACTCATATACTTTGGACATGTGGTCAGGAGGGACCAGTCCCTCGAGAAAGACAACCTGCTGGATAAAGTACAGGGTCAGCAAAAAAAACCAGGAGGACTCTCAATGAGGTGGACTGGCCTGTTGGCAGCAGCCATGGGCTCAGGCACTGCAAGCGTTGTGAAGGTGTCGCAGGACCGAGCTGGTTTCGTTCTATTGTGCTCTGAGTCACAACTGACTTGATAGCACTTAATAATGGGAGGTGGCCATGCTTTGCTGTACACATGGAGGTGTAAAGATTTGCATCATCACCTGGGAGCATGTTAGGAAGGCAGAGTCCCAGACCCACAGAGTCAGAATGTGCCTAGATGATCCCTACATTGAAGTCAGCTCCTGTAGGAGCACCTATGGAAAGGAAGGGAGAGATCGGGGTCACGTGATCCAAGTTGTCATCGGAGTGTGAAGGGTGGCTCCCACGTGATCAAAGTGCTTGTAAGGTCAGGTCCTGTGCACGTGTTCTGGAAGGATGTTCAGAGGAAGCAGCAGATTCCAGACGCGGTGCCATGGTCCTGCTTGTGGACAAGTACTGAGAGAGGGAAAGAAAGGGGAGTAGACGGGAGAGACGGGGACTCTCACCCTCGTGTAAGCGAAGAAGTCTGAAATCGCTTTTACGCAAATTTTAAGAACAGTGATAACAACAACCCGAGGAGATCATGGGTCACTGTGGTCTCCAACTTTGTCCTTCTCTTTCTACTTATCCTTCACTGGAAAAAGACAGAGAAAAGGGTTGATAGTCACGTTTCCTAAGTACTGAAACATAGTCACAGTGTTGTTGTTGTTGTTGTTAAGTGCCATCAAGTCAGTTCCAACTCATAGTGACTCTGTATAGTGTTGCTGAGGAGTGGCTGGTAAGCTTGAACAGCCAATCTTGTGGTTCAAACCAACTCTGCAGCCCAGCACATTAACCCACAATGCCACATCAGGGAGAGAGGGAATTTGTCAAAGCAATACCAATTGATTTACAGGGGCAGCATCAGATTTTACAGAGAGCAGGCCCCACCAAGTTCGTGGGCATCTGGAGTTTGGAGTGAAGACCACCTGTCTTGCTTCCTGGAAGTCTGGGTGACCAGCTGTGAGGAAGCAGGCAGGCTTCTGGGGTGTGCACCCACTGGACTGGGCATCAGGAGTGACGTCAAAGACCTCACAGGGCATCACACAGCATGTGAGGGCCGAGGGCCAGGCCTGCAGTAGGTTCTCAGTGCATTCTGCTTCCGTGAGGGGATGAGTAACGTTCTTGACTTGAATGTAAATGACGCTCCCTAGAAGAGCTTAGCTCTCTCTGTATCTTTCTTCTAGTATCTTGTTGCCCTCACATGCAAGTTAAGACATCTGTGAACCAAGATGTTGTTAAACCCTACTCAATAAAATTAGATGCTCCCCTTGAACAATGTGTCCAAGGAATTTCCAAAGAACAAGTCACCAGGAACTGATGGAATAAAAATTGAAATCTTATAAGAAAGTGAGGTGGCACAGGAGGCACTCACTCATCTCTGCCAAGAAATTTGGAA
>NW_006408555.1:2897969-2900089 GCF_000296735.1 Chrysochloris asiatica | reverse complement strand
TCTCTCATACTTCGGACATATTGTCAGGAGGGAGCAGTCACTGAAGAAGGATATCATATTTGGTAAGGTGGAGGATCAGAGAAAAAGAGGAAGATCTCGCACCGAGATGGATTGGCCAGGTGGCAGCATCGATGGGCTCAAGTGTGGCAACAGTAGTGAGATTAGCCCAGGATTGGGCAGTGTTTCGTTCTGCTGTACATAAGGTTGCTATGAGTTGGTACCAACTCAATGGCACCTAACAACAACAACAACAACAAAGTAGAGAACCCTAAAGAACTAAATCACAACTGTAGAGTTGCTTCTGACTCTGCAGGCCAGAGTACAACTGCACGGTGGCTTTCCAAGACTGTCATCTTTACGTGAGCAGACCGCCTCGTCTTTCTCTTGGGGAGTAGCTAGTGGGTTTGAACCGCCTGCCTTTTGGTTAGTAGCCTAGTGTTCAATCATTGCCTCCCAAGACTCCTTATCTAAGGTAAAGGTGATGCACAATTCAGAATGCCAAGCACGGGAAGGGAACTTCCTCAGCAGACAGAAGCAGAGACTCCAGTGAGCACATCGCCAGGCCAAGGTGGTATTGGGGACACTTGGAGGCTGCAAGCCTTAGAAGTGATACCTGCTGGGTTTCTATCCTGCCTGCCCCCCTTCTTTCAGGCATCAGACCTTGAATTGACTGGGCCAGCATCTGAGGCCCCCACCCATGAAACAATTTGAGATACTTCAGAGGGGTCTTTTCAGAGAGCTTCACTGTCCTCTGTCCAAAGAACAAAACCAAGGAGAGACGTGTGTTTGCACTCACCACGGGCTGGTGCAGTACTAGAACCCCAAAGTTCACGTGATCTGAGAGCAACCTGAGACCCTTGTATTTAACAATCAGGCTGCTTATCTCACGGTCAGCAGTTCAAAACTACCAGCTGTTCCGCAGGAGAAAAATGAGGCTTTCTGTTCCTATGAAGATTTACAGCCTCGGAAACCCTGTACAGGGTCGCTATGAGTCAGAACTGACTCCACGGCACATAACAACATGACAACTACAAATGAGGAAACTCAGGCTTAGACGATAAAGGATCGCTCCAAGGAGGAAAGATTAGATGGGTTCTGCCAAGCTCCTGGGCACCAAAATCAAAGGAATGAATGAATGAATGAATGAATGATGAAAATTCCCAAACAAAACTCAAAGCAACAACAAATTTAAAAAATCAGGAAAGTTGATTGATGAGAGATTACAGTACCCCACCCACTGCCGTCCGTTAGATCCCGCCTCGTAACAACCTTGTAGGGCAAGTAGTAGTGTCCCCACAGAGGTTCTAAGACACTGACCAGTACAGAAGCACAGGGTAGTTCATGGGTTTGAACTGCCAACCTTTCAGAGTGTTTAACCCAATGCACCATCAGTTATAAAGTCTATTACTTTCTTATCTTTCTATCAGATTGTGTCATCTTTATAACTTTTTAAAATGTCATTGTGATCCCTAACAAATAAAAAATATTATCACACATGTGTACGCATGCACACACAGAGAAATGACCACTTGACTCAGTGCACACTTGGATGAATTGGCTGATCCTCACATCGCCCAGTTTTGAAGAATCCGTTCTGTGCCATGTCTGACCTGGGAATTGGAACACACCATTTCCTTGAAGGACAGGACTGTCGCACTCAGGTGCTGACTGCCTGGTAGGAAGGGTCTGGGCTCAGCTCACTCCTCCTCACAAAGGAGCTTTCGAGGGGCAACAAACTCCAAGGAGGCCTTGTCTGGCTAGACCAGTCTGAATTATTCAACACCACTGGCCTTGCCTTTGCATCTACAGGCACATAGAAGACACCTCACGATTCTTGAACAATTGCAGACATACCTTGGGGACACTGCAGGTCCGCCACTATGAAGCAACCAGCTCAATTAAGTGAGTCTGTGGTGGCGGTGCCTGGGAGTTAGGAGGAATGGGGTCTAGAATCAACATCAGGAGCCAGATAGATTCTAGACCCCATCCTCCTAACTCCCAGGCACTGTCACCACCACACAGATAATGAATATCTATCACCAGAATCACCATCATCAGCAGCAACACTACCATGTCCATCATCATCATGATCATCACCACCATCACACCATCATCATCAT
>NW_006408555.1:2889554-2897809 GCF_000296735.1 Chrysochloris asiatica | reverse complement strand
TCATCATCAGTATCACTAATATCATCACCATGATAACCATGATCACCATGATCACCATCATCATCACCATCATAATCACCACTATCATCACCATCATCATCATCACCATCATCATCACTGTCATCATCAGTATCACTAATATCATCACCATGATAACCATGATCACCATGATCACCATCATGATCACCATCATAATCACCACTATCATCACCATCATCATCATCACCATCAGCATCACCACCCCCACCATCACCACCTTCACCATCTTCACCATCACCATCATTACCATCATCTTCATCATCATAACCATCACCATCATCACCGTAATCACCTTATTATCATCATCAATACCATCACCATCATCACCATCACTGTTAACACCATAATACTCATCATATTCATCATCATAATCCCCACTATCATTATTTTCATCGCTACCATCATGACACCATCACCATCATCACTGTTACCACCACCACCACCACCATCATCATCATCATTACTACCATCATTGTCCTCATAACCATCATCATCATCATCCCCCAGCCTCAAGGACAATGACTCCCATGATCTCATTCCTTTTCATGCCAGGATTGCGATCAGCCTTTCACCTACCTTATCTCATTTCACCCTCCTAGCATGCCACGGTCAATGGACCAATCTGTATGAACATCCTGTGTTGCCATTACAAGCTGGGTGTCTGAAAACAACAGAAGTGTATTCTGTCTCACAGGTCTAGGAGCTAGAAGTCTAAAACCAAGGTGTTGGCAGAGCCATGCCTTCTGAAATCTGGCAGAGAATTTGTCGGGCACCTGCAGTTGCCCTGCTGGGGCCATGGGTTAAGCATTGGACTACTAACAGAAAGGTCAGCAATTTAAACCCACTGGCAGCTCTGTGGGAGAACTTTGAGACCCCCTGCTTCCATAAAGATTTCAACCTTGAAACCCTATGAAGTGTTCTACTCGGACCTATTGAGGTCACTGTGAGTTGGAACCCACTCAACAGCAGTGGATGTTTTGGGGGTTTTGCTGTTGCTAGCAGCCCATGGTTCATGGCTGTATCGCTCCAGTCTGTTTCTGTTGTCACATGGCCTTCTCCTTGTGTATTTCTCTGTGCTTCCTTCCTCTCTTTATAAGGACGTCAGTCATATTAGATCAGAGCTACCTTAATGGCATTATCTTCATTCATGTGCAGACTCTGCTTCCAACAAAGGTCTTATTTGCACATATGGACAATGATTCTGCTTGAGAGATGCAGCCTGACCCATAACACCATCATTACCTCATCTTACAGGTGATGAAACTGAGGTTCTGGCAGGGTAAATAACTCCCCAAAGGACTCACAGCTGGGCCATGACTTTTATTCAGCCTATCCTGGCTCCTAAACCAGAGGTCAAAGTCAGGGATGGGCAAACTCCCAGCTCTCACACAAATCCAGCCCACCACCCAGGATGACAGCCAGATCAGACTTACACCCCCAAAACAAATTTCTCAGCCGAGTAAGTGGTTTCCTTAGACCACAGCCACAGGATCTCTCGGGGTCATCTAGGACTGGCTATCTCATACAGCAGCAAAACTGAGTAACTGATGCTATGAGTTGGAATCAACTTGACAGCACTTAACAACAATATTATCCTAAGGAGCCGTGGTGGTGTCATGGTTAAAGCATTCATCTGCCAACGAAAAGATCAGCTGTTTGAACCCACCAGCCACCACTTGGGAGAAAGATGTGGCAGTCTGCTTCCATAAATCTCCTCAGCCTTGGACAAACTCTGGGCAGCTTTGCTTTATCCTAGAGGATAGTTATGAGTCAGAATCAAGTGGACAGCATGGGTTTTGCTTTGATTTATGATTCCAGTTTTATAAATAAGGAAACTTCTGTAATTTTGTGACAAACTGATTCTGAAGCGCATCAAGTGCAATGCCAGAGTTAGGATTGTCCTTATAGACCAAAAGTTATCAAACTTCATTGGCAGCACCCTAAAACTCAGTATTTTTTTCCACTGAGACTAGAGATCAAAAGAAATATCTAAATGAGAGTCCCTTTGTTGTTGGGTGTCATTGAATAGGTTCTGACTCATAGAGGACTTCCAGGGAGCGGTTGATGGGTTTGAACTGCCAACCTTGTAGCGCTTACCCTATAGCACATCACCAGGATTTGGAGTTTTCTTTATTAGGCTGTTATATCTCAAACAATTCAAATATTTACACCTTCACAATAAAATGTATTTGTTGCTGGTGGGTGCCATGGAGTCGGTTCCAACTCATAGAGACCCTGTATAGGATTTCCAGGGAGCAGCTGGTGAGTTTGAACTGCTGACCTTGTGGTTCAAACTGACCTTGTGGTCAAGTGTCTATCCTGTGGTGCCACACCAGGACTCCCATTTGAAATACATAATATACATGAACGTAAGAAAACCTAAGCTTATTTCATCCTTCAACAACCACAGTGCTTACTGCTGGGGTGTGTATGGTTGGCACTCTACACTTCACAGATTTTGAAATCAGATTGGAAACCACCACCTTCTTTTCTTGCTCTATGTTGTGTTTCATGTGATACTTGTTGACTTTTATCATACACACTTGCACGCACACACACACAAAGAAACAAAAACAAAACAAAACCTGAGTAACTGAGACAGAAACAGTATTTTTGGCAGATGAACACATTTACTGTCGGTCCTTTACAGAAAGTTTGCTGACACCCTACTCTACTGCTGATTCTAGAATATGGTATGGGGCCGTGGAGTCGGTGTCAACTCACAGCAACCCTGTATAGGGTTTCCAAGGCTATAAATCTTTACAGGAGCAGAAAGCCTCATCTTTCCCCCATGGAACTACTAGTAGTTTCGAACTGCTGATCTTGAGGTTAGCAACCCAACTCATAACCACTACGCTACCAGAACTCTTTAGAAAGCAGGATAGTGTAACATTACTTTGGACATATTATCAAGGGGAACCAGTCCCCGGAGAAGAACATCCTGCTTGCTAAAGTAGAGGGTCAGCGAAGACCAGGAAGATCCTCAGTGAGAACGAGGTGGACCTACACAGTGACGGCGACACTTAGTACAAACAGTCGTGATGGTGAGGACGGCGCGGGGCCAGGCAGCACGTCATTCTCTTGTATGTGAGGTGAGGTCTCTGTAAGTTGGAACTAACTCAATGATACCTAACAGCAACAGTGTGCTCTGTGATCCAACACTTCCTGTTATATTCCTGCGCTTGGTAGGTTGCTAGGAGTTGGCACTGACTCAATGGAGGTAACTTTAACTGTGGACTTGCTATATTGTCTTATCTTTTATATTATATTGTTTTCATTGTTGTTAACTGCCACCGAGTCAGTTCCGACTCATAGTGAGCCCGTGCACAACAGAACAAAACACCGCCCGGTCCTGTGCCAACCTCACAATTGTTTTTACACTTGTGCCAACAGCTGTTGCCACTGTGTCAGTCCATCCCGTTGGGGGTCTCCCTCTATTTCACTGACCCTCCAATTTACCAAGCATGATGTCCTTCTCCAGGGACTGGTTCCTCCGTGTTCAAACTATAAGAGATGAAGTCTGGCCATCCTGGCTTCTAAGGAGCATTCTGGTTGTACTTCTCCCAGCACAGATTTGTTTGTTCTTCGGGCAGTCCACAGTACTTCTAATATTCCCCTCCAGCACCGTAACTCAAATGCATCCATTCATTCACTCATGAGATAGTGAAAGGCTTTGAATCTATCATCTCTTGGTCTTACTTGGACATTCGATTCTCCAATGAAATTACCCAGCAATCAGTTTAGAAAAATCAACTACTTTCTAAAGATGGTGACCTTTTTTTGTATGTGTTTCTCTTTCCACAGGCACATTTTCCAAATGGATAATCCCAAGGGGGACAGAGTTAGAAGGAAAAAGAGAAAGAAGAAACGCAAAAGCCTGACAATTTTCACTGCCAGCAACGTCTGAGTCAGGTTTGTTCTTACTGGTTTACATATCAAGATTTTTTTATATTTTTATTGTTGTTGGGAAAATACACGTAACAAAGCATACGCCGATGTGTTCCTGGTGTGGCACTGTAGGATCAGCACTGGACTACGGAAACATAAGCTCAGTAGTTCAAACCGACCGTTCATTCCTTGGAAACCCTATACAGGGTAGCTTTGAGTCAGAAGTGACTTGACAGCACTTAACAACATGTATAATGGGAGTCCTGGTGTGGCACTGTGGGATAAAACACTGGATCACAAGGTCAGCTGTTCAAGCTCACCAGTTGCTCCTTGGAAACCCTATCCAGGGTCACTATGAGTCAGAACTGACTCTACAGCACTTAACAACAACAACATGTATAATTTGATAATATTGGTTATATTCTTCACATTGTGTATCCATCCATTCTCAAGATCTTTTTTTCAAATTGTGTCATACCAAGAACCTAATTCAGTGTCCCTAAGCAAAAACTGCCCCTTCCCTCCCCACCCACCCCATCACCTTTGGAAACTGCTAATAACCTTAGGTTTCTATATGTTTTCTTATTTCATATGAATGAGATCTTATACGATTTGTACTTTTATGACTGGTTTATTTCAAGGTTCATCCGTGTGGCGGCGCGCACCAGGACTCTCTTACTGGCTGAGTAGTATCCCACTGTGTATGGACCACACTGTGTCTGTACATCTATCTGTGGGTGGCTAGGCGGTTTTCTCTGGGCACCTAAGAGAGAGATTGTGAGTCACATGGTAGTACTTTTACAGTCAGCTTGTGGAGGGCTCACCTCGCTGCTCTCCACAGTGGCAGCAGCAGAAAGTCTGTTCTTCATGATCCTGTACACGTGTCCGATATTTTATGCCAAAAAATAATGCTTCTACATCAATAGCTCAGCTCCCCATTCCCGACAGGAAAGGACAGCAAACGCTCTGGCTTGGTGGCCTCGTCTATCCATGAATGGTTGCCAGGATTCTCCGAAGGACTGTGGCTGGGGGGCATCCCACACACCATCTCTCTTACTGTTTAATGGGGTGGAGGTCACGGTGGGCAAGGCCACACAGCACAGCCTCCACATTCCCCTTCCGAAGGGTTCCCGAATCCAGGTGCAGTCAGGGTAGGGTTAGTGGCTCCGAAGATTCCTTCCCTCGTCTCTCGCAGCCATCACTCCTCAATTTGGAAGCCTCGGGTGAGGGTAGAACTGAGGTGTGAAAGACTCATGTCTCGGATGTCTCGGGATCAGACAAGTCACTGAGCCTCGAAGGGAGGCATCACCCTTCGCAGTGGGACAAAGGCTCCTGAAGCCAAACAGGTGGCTTTGTTCTTGTACGTCATCGTCATCTGACTTGTTAAACTGTTACACCTACTCCTCATTTCTTGACTATGGCACTATCTGACGTAGTAGAAAGCCCTACTATCCAACTATTTTGTGCATTAATGACGTTTGTCTGGTGGTAGCGAACATCAAGGTGTGAGGCAAGTGTAACGCTGGCTGTGATGATTAAGGTTCCGCGTCACCTTGGTTGGCCGTGATTCTCAGTGGCTTGGCATTGATGTAATGATGTAGTTAGTCATCCTCGATTTCTACATAAAGTCAGTTTTCCCATAATGACCTGGGTTTGGAACATAACCATGTTGGTGAGTGAGGAGTGGGTGTACTATTATTACTGATTAAAAAACAAATTACAGAACATGACTAAATGATCCCAGACACTGCACGGCCAGAAGCTGACCCCTAACCATGGCGTGCAAAGTGGAATCCTACAGATGCCTGTTGTTGTTAAGTGCCATCGAGTCAGTTCCGACTCCGAGAGACCCTGTATAGGGTTTTTGAGGAGTGGCTGGTGAGTTTGAACCGCCAACCTTGCATTCCTACAGCGCCACACTTGATGAGCGAGCAGATGGGTTAAATGAACAGCTCTGGGATCTACTGGCCACCACATGGGGACTTCATTAACAAGGATCCATACAGCAGCTCTGGGTACAGGGACCTTGATTACGACTGTTAATAAGTGTCCCAGGGACTCAGATTTGGGCTGAGCTGGGGTCATTGAACCACTGTCCTAACCACTGGCCACCTTCCCAGCCTGTTCCACCTCCATCTCCACCTTCCCTGCCCCCCAGCATGGTGACAACTGGTGACTTATGACAAGGGTGAATGGTGGGAGGCTCCTCCTCTCAGTCTGCGTACACCCTGAACCAAGAGGGGCGCCTGGTGAACAAACGATGCTCATGAAGAAATGAGAGCAAGACTCACCACTCTAGCTGCAGTGGGGTCGAGAGAGGCTGAGACAGACTGGGCCCAATGAAGATCTGCCTTCATCCACGTGCACAGCAGGACAGAGCAGGTGTCACATGTGCACCAAGCGTTAAAACTCAAAGTGCAGCCTCATCCCTTCTACTCGACTGCACACTATGGCACCAGCAGGTGAAGGGGGCTCACCCTCATCTGCCGATGAGAAAACTGAGGCTCAGAGGGACCAGCGAAGCTCAGTCCTGGAACCTCTGATTTTCAAGGCTGTTTTCCCCTCAAGTGTGGGTGTAAGGGAGAAGGATAGCGAAGATAAGGACTGAGTCTCAGAAAGTCAACAAACATGCACCGTATTAGGAGTCTGTGTCTGCAGGAACGAAATACCATAGGCTGTGCAACTTATAAAAACAAAAATGTATTTTCTCACAGATCTGGAGACTAGAAGTCTAACGTAGGGTGTCCGCTGGGTCATGCTCTCTCTGAAGACTTTGTTGTCGTTAGGTGCCCTCACGTCAGTGCCCACTCATAGTGACCCCATACACAACAAAGGAGAGACACTGCCCAGTCCTACATCATCCTCAGAATCACTGATGTGTTTGAGCCCAATGTTGCTGCCACAGTGCCAATCCATCTCTTTGGGGGTCTTCCTCTTTCTCTCTGGCTCTCCACTTTACCCAGAATGATGTTCTCTGCCAGGGACGGACCCCTTCTAACACAGCATGTCCAAAGTACATAAGAAGAAATCTCACCATCTCTGCTTCTAAGGAGCCTTCTGGCTGTACTTCTTCCAAGACAGATTTGTTTATTCTTCTGGCAGCCCTTGGAATATTCCCTATTCTTTGCCAACACCATAATTCTTTAGTCTTCCTTCGAAATATGCTTTCACGTGCGTATGAAGCAATTGAAAATACCGTGGCTTGGGTCAGACACACCTTAGTCCTCATGTTGATATCTTTGCTTTTGAATACTTTAACGAGGTCTTTTGCAGAAGATTTGCCCACTGCAATACGTTGTTAGATCTCTTGACTATTGCCTCCGTGGGTGTTGATTATGGATCCAAGTCCAATGAAATCGTTGACAGTTTCAGTCTTTGCCCTGCTTACTGGTTTCGGTGAGAGGGTTTGTTTGCTGAGGGGGAAGGTTTTTCTTTTCTCTCAGTATCTTTTCACCTCGGCATGACTCCAAACTGCCTGTGTGGTAACATGGCCCAATGTCTTCAAAGACCCTTTTTTTCCAAACAAGGGCACATTATGTCTTTAGAGGGGACAGAATTTAACCTCTGCCATCCTCGGGCTGTGTGATCTTCAGCTAGTTCCTTAATCTTTCTGTGTCTTAGGTTTCCTCTTCCAAAAAAACAAAACTAGTACAATGGTTGATCCCCACCTCATCCAGCTGTTGAGAATGAACAGATGTAAAACTGCCTCTTAGAACAAGGACTGGCTTCCAGCTCAGTCCGAGAAAAAGGGCTCCTACAGCATCTGGAATGATAACATGGTCTTGATGCCCCTTGTGGTGGTCGCCTTTCTTCTTTGAAGGGCAAGATGCTAATGTGGGATAGGGTCAGGAGGTGGAGGTGCCCAGGCTGCAGGTCGGCTGGCTGCTCTGTGCCAGGCAGTTTGATACTAGGAGGTGCACACCAGGCTCCCCAGCCCCAGCTTCAGATTCCAGGCTCTGCCCATGGTGGGTCCGGGAGGCAAGCCCTGACCCTCAGTGTCTTCCCTGGTGGAACGGACCAGGCCATCTTTTGGGGACACTGGAGAATGAAGTAAAATGCACAAAATTGCTGAGTAGGGTAATGCGTGTCTCCTCTGACTCCGAGAGGTGATAAGACCACGGCTGTGCTAAGTTCTCTTAGAGACCCTCTGGACTATGAAGGTTTTACTGACTGGGAAAGAAAGAAAGTGAAAGAAGGGAAGGAAAGAAAGGAGGGAGGAAGGGAGGAGAGAGAACATGTCTTCACACATGCATACACACTCATGTGTACACACACACACAAGTGTGGTGATGATATATGAACAGCGTACATAGACACACATGTCTTCA
>NW_006408555.1:2887431-2889399 GCF_000296735.1 Chrysochloris asiatica | reverse complement strand
GTCTTCACACATGCATACACACTCATGTGTACACACACACACAAGTGTGGTGATGATATATGAACAGCGTACATAGACACACATGTCTTCACACACACATACACACTCATATGTGTACACACACACACATGCTCTTACAGACACTCACACATACACACACCCCACCCTCACCTACTCACATATACACACATGTACACCCCCCACTCTCTCACACGGTCCTCTCACGCACACACAAAGGCTCCACTGGAGGGCTGGAGTGCATATAAACAAAAGGTGGGGGGCATCCCCTGAAGCCTTCTCCCGAAGCCGGTGGGGACAGTGATAGATGGGTGAAGTGATCTAACTTTCCACTGTTTTAGTTAGAGACTTGGGCTCTGAGGCCTCACAGCTGGCGGCTCACACTGCTGCACTGCCTGACAGAGAAAAATGTCTCCTGTAACATCAGCCAAGCTCCCCGCCTGACCTGAGTGAGCAAGACTGCTGGGATTCATAAACTTGTGGTTTCTGAGCAGAGCATCCTTTGAACCAGGCCTGTGTGGGGAGCGGTGAGGCAGTAGGACCCTCCTCCACACAGGCCCCCTCGGAAGCAAGTTCTGGGGGCACCACCACTGGAGGAGTGTTGTGCAGGAGGCAGAGGGCACCAAGGCTGGTCCCTGTGAGAGGGGAGTCTCCTTGGGCTGAGAATTGAGCCCATTTTGGAGAAGTCAGTGCACCCTGCTCCAAGTCACTGCCTTTGACTGCAGACTGTGTGCTCTCTCTGGAGTCTGATTTACGGCTTGTCCTCCGCCAAGCGATCTCTTCCAACCATCACTGCATCTGATGAGCACACAGCGAGGCAAGAACTCACCCTCCTCTCCCTGCTCGCTGGCTCTGGCCCTTCTGACTCACTCGGAAAAGCAGTCGGGTGGGGTGGTGAGGTCAGGCCCCCTAGATCCCAGTCTCCTCTCTGCCCTGAACCATTTTCCCACCTGTGAAATGGCAACCTCAAGTGTACGGGCTACATACAACTGTGGGGAATGAATGGGAGATCCAGCCAGCGCCTGAGTGAAGAACACCTATCCTATGTGTGATCAGCGCTTGATGCATGTCATTTCCATAAACATCACACAGATAACAAACCCCACCTTTTCCAGAATGCTCTCTGCTCTGAATGAACACCCACTGTTGTGCAGTATCTGCTGTGTGTCTACATTTCAGCTGTGCCTCGAAGCCATGCCCCGCACACAGTGGATGCTCAGAGGATGGACAATGGTAGACAGGATGTCCTTCATAGCTGGGCATTGGTCCAGTGATGAACCGTGAAAGAAGCTACCAATTCATGAGCTTCAAGAGGCCTGGAAAGATACCTGTCGTCTGTTCATTTCTTCACCTTAAAGCAACTCAGCTCAGAATCACACACATAGAAGATTCTCAAAGCATGAATAGATTGTCTCCTTTTTTGATGGTAAAATGATCAAAGCCTTCCTTGTAGATATCCGAGATACTTAAAGTATGATTGTGATTAATCCGTTTTTTAACCATATACAAATTTATTTTAACTTCTTCTTTTGGCCAAGACAGATCACAGTTATCCTATCCCCCGAAGCAGACATACACGCATGATTAAAAAGGCTGAAAGGGGCAAAAGGAAAAGATGCTCTATGATACTTGTGTGTGTGAAGTAGCATGGTGTCCCCTGAAAGGAGACAGAGAAGCTGAAGGTATGTTACGGATCCCAAAGGAACCACCACAATGATTAAACAAAGAACTGTGCTAAGAAGCCAGGCAAAAGAGAGAAAATGAGATCATAGGAAATAATTGATTAATCAAAAAGAAGACCGAAAAGCAGATAAAAGAAACAAAGAACAAATAACAAACAAACACAAAATCACATTAATAACCATATTAATGGGAAACATTCTGCAGTAAGAAACAAAGCAAAACATAAAAACAACCAGGTGTCGTCCAGTTGATTCATGGGAACCCCAC
>NW_006408555.1:2880520-2887331 GCF_000296735.1 Chrysochloris asiatica | reverse complement strand
GTCGTCCAGTTGATTCATGGGAACCCCACGTGTCGTCCAGTTGATTCATGGGAACCCCACATGTCGTCCAGTTGATTCATGGGAACCCCACATGTTTCAGAGCAGAACTGTGCTGCTTAGTTAGAGACTTGGATGGCTGGGATTTTTCAGAAGTAGTTTTCCAGGCCTTTCTTCCAAGGTGCCCTAGGTAGACTTGAACCTTCAGCCTTTCAGTTAGCTGACATGCCCTTTAACCATGTGCACTAGCTGGGGGCTCTGTAAATGGTCAGAGATTGTCAGACGGAATCAGTCATCAGAACGGAGTGATGGCTGTCAATAGGCAATCCCCTATTAATGAGACGGTGTGAACAGGCCCGAGGAGGAAGAGGAGAGCTGCAGTGCGGACTGACATGCCAGGAAGCCAGGCTGCAGTGGCCAGTGGACGGGCTGCTAGCAGGGTCATTGAACTTTGGGGTGCCAGAGAGCCAAGGTGAGCCCTGCCTTGTTTGGAAAAGTCTTAGGAACTGCTCTGGTCTTGGTTCTCACTTGGGACCTGAGATATTGAACACAAGGAATAGGACCTTCTAACTCCAACTGAGCCCGCAAGAGACCAAAGAACATCCCCACATCTGCAGTCTGCTGTCCTGGGTTCAGCCCAGACCTTGGGGGACACATCATCGTCACCTGAGGACAGTGTTCCTCCTACATCACCCAAAATCTGGGCCTGCCGGCGCCTTCCCACCCGGCCTCCAGTGCTTGTAAACTCAAGTTCCTCTCGAGAATGAACAAGATGGGAATCTTCATCCCACCACCTTTCTTTGGGAAACTCCCCGTTCCCACCGGAACCAGAAACGCCAGGCAGATCCCGCCAGCAGAGTCTGTGCAGACGCCCCGGGTGTAACTGCATCATGGGGCCCTGCTCGGGACACCTGTCGGCCAGGAGGAACAGGCCTCTTCAAAGTAAACACCCACCCGCCTGCTCCGGACATCCTGGCCCCGTAGTTGGGGCGGTCTGTCGGCCAGTTCCCATCTCCTCCTCAACTACAGAACCACCTCAGAAGTGCTTCCCCAAATGCCAGGACAACCCGGAACATGCCGCTGGGTTTTCATGTGTTCCTTCATGTATCCACTCAGCCAGTACTTACTGAATTCCGCTCAAGAGCCCGCACCTCCTTCTGGGGGACTGTGTGGCATGAAGCCCCTTCCTGCTCTGTTATTCCCCTCACGTGTGACAAAGTGCCAAGTTCCTCCTGCCCAGCCAGGACCCTGCTCCCCATCCCCCAGTGTGGCCTGTCCCTGACCCTGGCTATGGCTTCTGAGCACTTGTGCATTTGGCCCATCTTTGTCACGCTTTCTCTCCCCATCCACCACTCACTGAACACCCAAACCCAAAAGCCCACTGCTGCTGAGTTGGTTCTGACGTGTAGCGACATTGTAGGAAAGAGTGACCATCCCCCGTAGAATTCCCAGAGTCCTAGTGTGGCTCTGAGGGTCACCACCGGACTGCTAACCACAAAGTCAAGGATTCAAACCCATCAGCTGCTCCTCAGAAGTCCTACACAGGGTCTCTGTGAGTTGGAACCGACTCAACAGCACTTTGCAACAACGTAGGATTTCATAGGCACCTCATCATTCGCCTGTGGAGCCACTGCTGGGTTCTAACTACTGACCAGTGCCTAACCTCCACATCACCGGTTAGCAGCGTCACACCATGCAAGGCCTGGGACCCTGGATCCTGACATAGCCACCCCCTGTGTTTGATTGCAGTGTAAGTAGGCAGTGAGGGTCTGTGGTGCTAAGCCACGGGAATCTGAGGGCTTCTTTGTCACAACAGTTTGCATTACCTTACAGACTAGATCAGAGGCTCCAAATATGTTCTGTAGCGTGAGGGTCAAGCTCAGGAACTCCACCCCGCCCGTCACATCATTTGTAATCTATGGAGTTTCTGAGCCTGCTTGAGCTATGTGAGGAAGGTACTTGGGGACAGGCTGCTGGGAGGATGGGACCCAGGTGGGGAACCAGGTGAGGTAATGCACGACCTCCCTTCCTGACACTGAGCAGTCACTCCTGGATGTCTGCTGCCCAAACAGGGACAGAAGGCGAGGAGCCTGCTGGCCACCAGCCAACAGGCCAGCGGGCTCTGTGCACACAAAACAGATCCCAACATTGACGGTACATGCCCAAGGACGTGGGGGTCGCCAGGCATGTGAAGGACCGTTTGAAGGGCTTGCTGCTCAGTGAGGTCAGGGAGCGAAGACTGGGCGGCTGGGCCTGTGTGGGACTGTGTGACCATGAGCAAGTTGCTAGAGTTCTCTGGTTCTTTGAAAATTGCTAATTAGCTTGGGCTCCCCAAGAAGAGAGACTGGGGTCCAGACTTGGGTCCTGGCAATGGTGGGAAGCCAGGCCCGGGTTTCCAGTGCTAATTCCTTATCTTGCTCCAAGTCCCCACAAGGCCTGGTAGTTAGACCAGCTTCCACTCAGCCTGGCCCAGGACACATGGACACAAACAGAGACACAAAACCCACATACACAGACATACATAGACAGACAGATACAGAGACACACGCAGTCAGACATACAAACACAAAGACACATAGACACACACAGATACACACAGACATGTCCACACGGAGAGAGGAATATAGACACACACTCAGAGACACACAGGCACACATACAGACACAAGCAGATACGCACACACCAAGACACACATGCATACAGAGACACACATACACACACTCAGAAATACACATACTCAGAGACATACATACAGACACACGCAGAGACACACAGACAGACACACAGAGACACACACACACAGACGCACACAGAGACACAAACAGACAGACAGACACACAGACACACACAGACACACACACAGAGACACACAGACACCCCGAGCCCTGGGCCGGGCTCCGGGCTCAGTGCTTACTTACACTGACTTACTTCCTGGAGCCTGTTACCAAGGGGACAACTGAGGCAGGGAGCGAGGCTGTCCAGTCCCCACAGCCACAGAGTTCACAGTGAGCTGGGCCCTGACCCAGTGTCTGTTAAGTGCATCTCACAGGTCCCTCCCAGAGCTTCGCGCCCCCTGAGACTGTACTGGCTACAGTACGTCCAGAAGGATGGGCTGGGCAGTGAGGACAGTGAGAGCCATCTCTGAGAGATAAGGGGGACCGTGTGGGAGTCTCAGAGGGCATCCGGGCCTGGAAAGGAGAAGGGCTCCGGAGACACCACAGTAAAGCGCTGGCCTTCTGAATAGGCCATTGAGACCAGCCGGGCCAGATAAGTGCCCGAAAGAAAAAGATCAGGAAGCATCCAAGCTGCCCGCCCCACTTGGAGGCACAAGGGACTGTTCATGGGGAGACCGTCTAAGCGCCCATTTTTAAGAGCCAGTTCCTGGGGCATTTTAAGCCAAGTGTGAAATCACATTTACACAAAGAGGTGGGGACCTTTCTGAGCGTTCATTTATCCCCCAAAATAGGTTCCCAAGGTTGGGGAGGCCAAAGTCACGAATGCCATTTCACACAGCCCCAGGCATCCGCCAGAGCCCAGCGCCCGGGCTGCCGGGGTGGGGCTGGTGCGGCACCATGAGTGGGCCCGGCTACGGGCCGTTCTATTTTTGCACCCCAAATGTCTGGGTGCACATCCCCCAAGTGGGTGCATGTGTTGGACTTGGCAGCAGGTAGTTGGAAGGGGTTGGGGAAGCCCTGGAGATATTTGGGACCACGGAGACCGTCACAAACTCATAACAAATCTGCATTCCTTACATGGGTTCCTCTAGGGCTGGACTGCAGAAGGAGGCTTATTCATCAAGCAGGCTGGAATTTTGTCCCGGGGTTACTGGCTTCATGTCCTTGCCTCTGCCCATGACATCAGTCATGTGAAGACCAAGGACTCTCTCTGCGGGTTTCCCAGGGCAGCGGCTTGGAGAGGGTTTGGGCCTGAACATTAGTATGCATAGACGATTGAGAGGTGGCTTACCAGGTGCTGAGACTGGGGCTGTGAGCAGACAGCAGGAAGTAGGGTGGACTCTCCCCAGTAGGGTCACACACGTACCACCTTCTTCCACCTGGTCATATCCATATGACTGAGTGTCCCTCATTTCCTGACCCTGCAGCCCTCCTTCCCTGCGCTGGCTGGAGCAGGGATCTGGGAGGTGGGGTGGGGTAGCTTCAGTCGTGTGAATAAAACATCGCCTTCAGAGATGGCAGAGAGGGACCTTGCTGCATGACTGTACGGAGCGTAGCTGGGAACGTCCACTAGTAAAAGAAGAATCAATCAAGAAGTCCATTTGCGGTCCCCAAGAGACAGGTTGACACTCCATGACACCTGGTCTCATATGGTCGGTTTGGAGTGAAGGACCACAGAGAGCAGAAGACACCCCTCCCTAGGAATTCTCCGTCTCATCTCATGAGGATTTTGTCTTTATCTTGGAAGGAGGTTGGCTGGCCATGCATTCACCAGCTCAATATAATGTCCAGTAAGATGAGCTTTCTTCAGAGCTGAAGCATAGTGAGGTTGTGGGTGTCCACACAAGTCCCCCTACACTGTGCAATCTCCCTTGGAGAAGCGTGGGTTGGTTTGGCATGTTGATGACTGGGGCAGGGAAAGCTATCCAGGACAGTTCCTTTGATGACTTTTGGAAACCTACTTTTCAGAAGTCGCATTCAAAACCCACTGCCTTTGAGTTGCTTCCAACGCATAGCAACATTATTGGGCAGAATCGAACTGACCATGGAGTTTACAAGGTTGTCAGTCTGTATGGGAGCAAACTGCTTCATCTTTCTCTCATGGAGCGGCTGCTGGGTTTGAACTGCTGACCTTAGGTTACCAGCCCAACACTTACCCCACTGCATCATCAAGGCTCCTTGTTATTGTTGTTAAGTGCCTTCGAGTCGATTCCGACCCATAGCGACCCTGTATAGGGTTTCCAAGGAGCAGCTGGTGAACTTGAACCATTGACCTTGCAGTTCAAATGACTCTGCATTAGCCCACAGCGCCACACCAAGGGCACATAGAAACCAAATCACTGTCACTGAGTCACTTCTAACTCACAGCAAACCTACTGGACAGAGCAGAATGCTCCCTGGGGTCCCTGAGGCTACTACATGTCTTAACAGAAGCAGGCTGCCACATCTGTCTGACTTGGAATTAAGCAGATGTGTCCACATTTGGGTTCTACCCTTAACTAACAGGGCCAGTTACTGGTGCTGTGGAACAGTGCTTGCCAGCGCCCCCTCCCCAACACGCACACACACACACACACATTTGCTCCCTACTCAGCGTGTGGTAAGGTTGCATTTCCCAGCCCACGTGGGTGTGACTCTACTAGGAGAGACCATTCCATTTCTTACGTGAGTGCTGGGGTCTGAGGAGAGTTTCCAGAAATAGCCGCATTCACAATGGCAGTTGCTCCATCCACCTCACCACTCAAGATGAAGGTTTGGCATGACTATGGCTAGCCCCTGTTCTTTGGAGTAACTGAGCTAAGACTAGTCACTGCAGCAGAAATTCAACTACCCATGCACCCTTGAACATGTTTACTCCATGTCTCTGAACCCCCGTGTCTTTGTCCCTCAGAATTATAGGAATGAGAATTCCTACCCATTCAGCCTCTGTGACAACTGAGCAAATCCTCTACCTTCTAAGGCGGCTCCGGACCAATCATTGTGATTCTTGCCAATGGGCCCTGATTGATTGGCACTCTAACACCTAGTACCTTCTGCCCTCTCCCCTTTCCTTCTCCGTCTTGACTTTGTTCCCAGCCAGCGCGCTTTGGCCCAGGATCCTGGGGTTTGACGTGTGCTGTTTGACACTCAGGTGACAGCTAACAAAATCCAGGAACCTCCTTCAGGAAGGCAGGAGAGCGATGCGAGTCTGTTTCCACGAGGCTAGCGGGATTTGGGGTTCGTTTTTTATTTTTCCTTTGACTCCACCCTGTCCATTAGCTGAACTTTTATAGCTTGGAAAGAAGACAGTCAGCTGTCCACATTCCCGGGAATTTCACAGACAGGTTCCTCTGAACACAGGGCTCAGGAAGCATGGACCTCAGTCCCAGCTTCCAACCCTGAGGCTCCAAAGCCCCCAACAGATCTGGGGTTTATTCCGGGACAAGCTGACGCCTGTAACAGAGTGGTGGAGGCCATAGGTTCTGGACCAGGTGACCTGGGCTCCCCGTGAGCCTCTGCCACTCACAGACTGACTCCTGGCTTCTCTGCAGCCCCATTCCCCTCACTGTATGGTGGGGACAGGAGTGCCTCCCCTCGGAAGGCTGTAGTGTGGTTACGATTGTTGATTCATGAAAAATGTTCACACAGAGCAAATGCTCACTGTCTCAGTTCTCTGGTGTCGGTGTTGTTAGGTACCATTGAAAAGGTCCCCCCTCCCCACTCAGAGCAACCCTGTATAGGGTTTCCAAGGAGCAGCTGATGGGTTTGAACCACCAACCTTTCGGTCAGCAGCCCAGTGCTTATCCTACAGCGTCATGCAGCTGTAGCAACTACTATGCATGTAGGGCTTTAAAGAAAACAATTATAAAATGCCTTTTCCCATAGTTAAAGTCAGCCCACCCACTACTGTCTAATTGGTTCCATCTCAGAGAACTAAAACGCCGCTGGTTCTGTACCCTCCTTAGAATTCACGCTTGTTGCTAAGCGTGAGGCCATAATTGCAGCCACTGTGTATGTGTGTACTTGTGTATGTGCATACATGTATGTATGTATCCACATGCACACACATAAAAAGGGGCTTCAGAGACTTTGTGGAAAGGTTCTATTATCTTTTCCTTCCATTTCCCACACACTTTTGAAGCCCCTCATATATGGATACA
>NW_006408555.1:2864767-2879340 GCF_000296735.1 Chrysochloris asiatica | reverse complement strand
TCGGTTCCGACTCGATGGCACCTGACAACAACAACATACATGTGTGTGTTTGTATGCATATTAGACAAGTTCAGTGAAGAGAGAAATATATAAGCAAACACAGAACTATCGACAGGGGCACTCTGTTAACCCACTGACTGCCGTTCTGCCCCACAGAAACATTCTGCAGTTGTCTCTCTCTGTCTCTGAGCTGCCATTGGTTTGACCCTCACCCTGGTTCTGAGTATATCTGGGAGAGGTAGCATGCTGAGGTTCAGCGTTTTTGTCTCTTTCCAGAGTCTACCATTGTCACGCTTCCTGCGACTCCTCTTAAAGCACATTGACACGTCTCCGGGCCCACACTACCTTCACAGTCACAGATAGGAGTGCTTTTGAACCCGGGGCTCATCTTCCAGCTCAGCATCAGACAGTAATTGGAAGCAGATCTCTAGGTCTTTGCTCCTAGTTTGTCTTAGTGTGGAGGCTCCGCTGAGACCTAGCCACCGTGGACATTTGAAATATCATTGGCACAACTTCCATCATGACAACCACACACATGCCTCCATAGTCCAACAGCCTGGAAGACAGGTGGCAGAACAGCTCCCTGACCCTTACTAAGAAATACATCCCCCCCACACACACACCCCACCTTGCGTCTGATAGAGCGAATAGGACGGAGACTGGTAACAAGCTTGAATTCGCTAATATCCGTTTAGTTTATGCAGCTTTTATCTTTATTTTTGTTGTTCAGTGTGGTCAAATCAGTTCCGACTCCTAGCGACCCTGTGTAGGGTTTCCGAGGCTATAAATCTCTGCAGAAGCAGAAAGCCTCATCTTTCTTCTGAAGAGTGACTAGTGGGCTTGAACTGCTGACCCTGTGGTTTGCAGTCCAGTGCTTACGCTCTGAAGTGACCTTGGTTTTCCATTTACAGTAGTGATGGACAAACTGGCCAAAATGACTGTAGATCCAGAGGGGGCCGAGAGAAGTACAGGGTCAGGTAAAAGAGAGGAGCGGTAAAATGACTGGGGACCGTCCAGAACCCCATTGTCTCAGACCTTCTAGAACCCCAGGGTCAAAAGGCGTGGTTTTCAGAGTCCCCTCACTCCCTCCACCCCCAGCCAGCAGCAGCATCACCTGGGAGGTTGCTGGACATGCTTCCCCCCCTCTCCAGATCCATGGAGTCAGAAATTACTGACATGGATTCCCAAGTTCACTCAAACTTGCTGCCTGACCCAGTGTGTGGTCTTCTCTGTTGCCTCCTATGCATAAAAAGAGCTGGACAATGAATAAGGAAGACCAAAGAAGAATTGATGCATTTGAATTATGCTGCTGAGGGAAAATAGTAAATACACTGGACTGTGCGAAGACCAAGCAAATCTGTCTTGAGAGAAGTACAACAGAAGACTCCTTTGTGTCATGTACTTTGGGCATGTGGTCAGGAAGATCAGTCCCTGAAGAAGGACATGATGCTTGGTAAAGTGGAGGGTCAGCAAAAAAGAGGAAAAGCCCCAAAGAGATGGACTGATGCAGTGGCGGCGGCAATGGGCTGAAACATCACAGGCATCATGAGGATGGCAGGATGTGGGGCCGCTGTGAGTCAGGGCTGACTCAAAGGTACCTCACAACAAGGCTGAGCAGGAGAGAGCACACAGTGGAAGACTTCAGAGCCCACACGCCAGAGGTCCTGCGTCTGCTCAGGAGGGCTGTTCACAACTGACCATCTTGATTCACAACTCCTGCTTCCTCTGCACGAGTGCTGACCTGGTGTTTCAGTCCTGAAGGGCTAAGAGAGCGATGAATTGCCACAGTTCAGGGCTCTCAACCTTCGTGGGAGACACATCCCAGGCTCACCAACACCCCCAAACCAGTGTCCAGGGAGATGCAAAAGCTGCAAAGCACCTCAGCCCTTTCATTCTGGTGTTTTTAAACCTTGATGATGCTGGTCTTGGTACACTCAGGTCTAACTCTGTAGAGCAACAACCCGCAGACCGTTTCCTACAGGGCTTCTTGGCCACAGGGTCTATGTGGCAACTTCTCCCCTACCCTCGGAAAGGTGTGAGATCAGCCACACATCACATCTGAGTGGATGGGTCTGACTGTGCTCCGCTGCAGACCTCCTGATGGAGACAGGCAACAGGAGGGGTTTGGAGTCAGCCCTGGAGCTGGAGTTTGCTGACCCTGTTATGCATGTGGCTCTGGGGTGCTGCGCATGTGCCCTTCAAACCAAAAGCCAAATCCATGCCACCGATTGATTCCGACTCATCGCCACCCTATAGGACAGGGCAGGACTGCCTTGTAGGCTTACTGAGGCTGTACATCTTTATGGACTGCCAAATCTTTCTTCCCAGGAGCTTTCTGTGGGTTCCAACCACCGACCTTTTGGCTTAGCAGTCCAGTGCTTAACCATCACGCCACCATGGCTCCTCAGATGTCCTTCAGTCCCCAGAATTCCTCCCCCATTTGCCACCAGAGACTGTGCTCCCTCATGACTGAGGCCCCTCTGAGGGGCGGCCCACATGGAATTACCTCAGATCCAGGACAACTCTGGGTACCACGTCAAGGGGCTGGCCAAGGTCCCTCTGCCCAATGCCACCACCGTCCCCAGTCCCAGCACCTCACCTGAGCCTCAGTGTTTATTCCCAGGGGACCAAGACAGGGGCTGATGCCAATACCAGGACCCCACAGTCATCATCTGCTCCAGTGGACGGGAAGAGGAAGGACATGGGGGTGCGGGGTGGGAACAAGGGTGAGCTCCAGTGTGAAATATCAACCCCAGACCCAGTGGAGACATGGAAGGCATACGGCGTCTTGTGTCGGCCGAACCTTCGCTGCTGTTCTGGCCACCCCCACCTCCCACTGCATTTCATTGCACCTTCTAGCAAATTGTAAAGCAACCCAGGCGTTTGTTCGGAAAGGTTGGGAACGACAGAAGGACACAAAAATGTCACAGAATTCACCTTTTCTCTCACCCAGGAAAGTGGCAACTGTGTGTCTGCTTCTAACGACATGTTGTGAAGAGCTGTTGAGTTGGTTCTGACCCATAGTGACCCTGTGTAGGGTTTCCAAGGAGCAGCTGGTGAGCTTGAACCACCAACCTTGCAGCAATCCAGCGTGTTAACCCACACCACACCAGGACTCCAACTACATATAAATAATACGTGGTATTTCTGTTCAACCAAAGGGGGACCAAATGATGCCTACTGGACTCCTGTGGGATTGCTGTTGTAGGATCAGCACTGTACTGCAAACCACAAGGTCAGCGGTTCGAACCCTCCAGCCACTTCTTGGAAACCCCCCGCAGAGTTGCTATGAACTGGCATTGACTTGATGGTACTTCACAACAACAACAAAAATGGTGCCTTTTATAGAGCACGGTCTCCCAACTCCCACCCCATAGACTCGGGTGGTGGGGGGGTGTCTAACCGCACCCGTCTCTCTCTTAGATGCCAAAAGCACCACTGCTCCCCAGTTGTGAGACTGAACGTGTCTGCAGAGAGCCCCTCATGTCTTCTGGGACCACAAAGTCACCAGGCCTGAGCAGTCCCGCCGTAGCATCCTCTGCTCTGCCCACTGACTGGCATGCCGTTGACATTTTTCGGGAGCCTCTAAGGGAATTCTCCAGTAGCTGGCTGCATGGCATCCGTTGGTTGGCCACACGTGATTGCCACATTCGGGGCATTCCAGCAGTCTCCAGTTTTGATCAGCTTGTGTTCAGAGCTGGATCATCATGTACGTCTTTGACTCAGGATTCATGCCTGGGTCCAAAAATTGTCTTACTTTTGCACTCCAGAAAGTGCCCAGGAAGTCTGAGTGGATGGCGGGCTCTGGAAGGAACTCCTTCAGGCGGGAGGAGCTGCTTTCAAAGGCTTGGCAAGCATGGCCTTCACCTCACCGTGGACTTCCTGTGACGAGCGCTGGGGCCCTGGGACGTGAAACAATAGACCTGCGAAGGGACCGCGGTGGCCTGACCTCTTCCCCTCCCTGCTGGAAATTGCTGCGGACTAGCTCTGCTCAATCCTCTTGACCAAATTTTTCAGAACTAATTTAAAACTTCCGATTAAGCCAAAGTGTCAAAATGGCAGCCTCATGGTGTTCCTAGTTCCTCAGAATAATCACGGAGTAACTGGTAGACCTGGCTGGTCTGTCTGAGGAAATGCCTCAAGCAGCTCTTCCTGGGGTTGCAGTAGAGAGAAGGCAGAACCACTGGCCCAAATCCACTCCCATCAACTCGATTCCGTCTCACAACAGCCCTATAGAACTGCTCCATAGGGTTTCTGAGACCATAAATCTTTACAGGAGTAGACAGACTCATTTTTCTTCCTTGGACTGGCTGTTGGGTTTGAACCGCCACCTCATGGTTAGCAACCCAATGTTTCGCCCACTGCGCTACCAGCACTGAGGGTCAGAAAACTGGGTTCTGTCTTGGTGCCTGTCGTAAGGTTCCAGATGGAACATCAGCAGGGACTGCTGGTCCCTGAAGGTTTGGCTGGGGTTGGAGGATCTATGTCCAAGACGGCGCCTCATACAGCCGTTGACAGGAGCCCTCAGTTCTTCAACACAGAAGCCTCTCCATTGGGCTGCTTGAGCATCATCATATCACGATGGCTGGCTTTCCCCAGAGCGAGTGATCGTGGCTGTGCTGTGTGGACTTAGGACCCTCTTGGAGATGTTTGGGCCTCAGTCCTGGTGTAGCACTGTGGGTTAATGCGCCAGACTGCAAAGCCGTTTGAGCTGCAGGGTTGGCAGTTCAAACTCACCAGCAGCTCCATGGAAACCCTATACAGGGTCGCTATGGGTTGGAACCGACTCGACGGCACACAACAACAATAACAACAACTTCAGGAGGATGAAATGAGTTTTCGTAACTAAAGATGCTTCACCCACTGTGATACCTGACAGAAGCATAAGCAACCAGTGGGGTATTTGTGCAGAAGACAAGGCTTTATCCCATATAAAGCTGTCTGCTTCATTAGATATGGTTTCACTTGAGATTCTGAGGGAAAAACAGAGGTCACTCTAGCTATTTGAAGCAGAAATGGAATCAATAAAAGAAATTGGGTCTTTTCCCAGACTACCTCAGAATTGAACCGCCAGAACAGCTGCCACCTTGGCCCCAGTCTGGGTGGCAGAACATCCGGGGGCAGACACTGGAACTGTCAAATTCACAAGCACACCTGTGTGGCTGTGAATCAGGACACACGATGAGGAAGCTCCCCGACAGAAGCCTCTTTGTGCCGTTGGAGATGCTGCCTCAGAAGAGAAAGGTCCAAGTCTCCGTAACCACGTGTGCTGGCAAAAACAGCTCCAGTGGCCTCACTTCCCTCTCCTAACCAGATCCGGGGGTGTGGGTTTCCGTCAGGAGCTCTACTGGGGAGGAAGGCTGGGAGATGTGGCCTTCAGCTTCCCAGTCTCACACTAGGAATATGTGTAGGGCTGGGTAGTCGGGAGAGGAATTGTGTGGTGTGAAACGTTCATGGCTACCCTGGAGGCAAAGTTGGAGGGGAAATTACTTTCTCTCTAAATCCTTTCAAACACTGTAATATTTTGCCATGGATATATATTACCCATGCGTGAGGTGATTTTAAAATTTTTATTGTGGCGAAAACATGTATAAAAGAGGACTCACACTTTCTGACCTCGGACCCTAGTACATTGTCAGAGTAGTCAAAACAGCCTGATCCTGATAAAAATACCAGTCAAACATCACTGAGAATTCAGAAATCAGCTGGATGACTGATTTTCTGACAAGTCCATTGAGTGGAGAAGAGATAGTCTCTTTAACGAATGGTGCTGGAAAAACTGGAAACCCATTTGCCAACCAATGAAAGAGGACCCATACTTCACATCACACATAAAAATGAATTCAAAATGCATCAAAGACCTAAATCTTAAACCTATAACTCTTAAGTTCATGAAAGAGAAAAATAGGGACAAAACTGGGTCCCTTATTTATGGCATAAATAGAATATTAAGCATAACATAAAATGCATAAACAGAAAAAAGACAAACTAGGTAAATGGGACCTCCTAAAAATTAAACACCTATGTTTATCAAGCGTAGTGGTTATGAATCGGGCTGCGAACCTTAAGGTCAGCGGTTCGAAACTACCAGCCGCTCTGTGGGAGAAAGATGAGGCTTTCTACTCCTGTAAAGATTTACACCCTCGGAAACCCTGTACAGGGTCGCTATGAGTCGGAACCGACTCGATGGCACTTAACAACAACAACAATGTTTATCAAAAGACCACCAAAAGAGTCAAAAGAACCTACAGATTGGGAAAATGTTTTTGAATATGACATATCCAACAAGGGTCTAATCTCTTTAATTTATAGAAAACACCAACATCTCAACAGCCAAAAGACAAGCATTCCAATTTAAAAACAGGCAAAGGACATGAACAAACACTTCTCCAAAGAAGACATTCAGGAGACAAACAAACACAGAAAATGATGTTCACAATCCTTAGCCATTAGACAAAAGCAAATTAGGACTAGGATGAGATACCATGTTACCTCGGCAATCATGGAATTCATCAAAAAAAAAAAAAAACCCAGAAAATGAAAAACACTGGTGAGGCTTTGTGAAGATTAGAACTCTTATACACTGCTGGTGGGGCTAGAGAGTGGTATGCGCATGCTTTAACAGTTAGAGAAATATTGTACCATCCAACAGTCTTCCTCGTAGGTGTATATCCCTTCAAAGAAGCGCTGTGGCGCTTGCAGACCGGGGCACACCCGTAATCACCGCAGCATTATTCACAATAACAAAAGGATGGAGACAACCTCAGTGCTCCTCAGTGGATGAATGAATACAGAAATTGTGGTACGGGCATACAATGTGCAACAATAAAGAGTAATGATGACCCCACCAAACACCTCATAGCAGGGAAGAACCTTGAGGACATTATGCTGAGTGGAATAAGTCAGTCTCTAAAGGACAAAGATTGTACGATACTACTCTTGTAAACAGCTGAGAGAATGAGCTTTCTCACAGAAAAACACCTTCTGTGATGATTACAAGGATGCACAGTGGAGGAAGGGAGAGTCACCGACTGGAGAGCAGACAGGCGTTGATTCTGGGGAAGGGAAAGGCAAGACACAGCCTGTGGGAAACCGGTACAATGTGACAATAAAGGACAACAGTGGGGAATACTAGAGGAGCTCAGGTAGCATCATGGTTACGTGTTGGGTTGCTAACCACAAGATCAGCAGCTCGAGTCCACCAGCCACTGCGTGGGAGGAAGATAAGGCTTTCTGCTTCTGCAAAGATTGATAGCCTCGGAAACTTGATCCAGGGTCAATATGAGTTGGAACCAACTCAACGATACACAGCAGTGGCAGCATGGTGAATATTGTAGTGTATACAATCCTGTAACAACAGTAGCAACAAACAATCATTTGTGATCAAATACATAAGTAGATGTTTATGCTAAACAGGTGTGGGAGGTTGTACAGGCAGGGCCACGCCCACTGCCTAGGGTTGTGGATTTGTCTAGAAGCTATGTGTACCTGTTGCTTGTATATTCATATATAGAATAAAGCACATAGGAGGAGTAACTCTGGAAACTTCTTCGACATAACTAGACACTGTGGGGACTGAGCTACTGGCCATGAAGACTAAGGATCATTGTCTCTGGAACATCTTGATCCACGGGCATAAAGATCGTTTTCTGTAATCTAATTTGGTGAGTGTCGTCTGGAGTCTTAAAATCGTTTGAGCTTCCATCTAAGATCGTATTGGGCTCTTACTTCCTGGAGTGAAGGAGAATGTAGAAACCAAAGACTCAAGGAAGCAAGGCGTCCCCAGTACTAATGGCCTACAGGAACCCCAGCTTCCTTGAGCCTGAGTCCAGGAGAACTAGATGCTGCCTGACTACCACCACTGACCATCCTGACCAGGGTCACAATAGAAGGTCCTGATTAGAACAAGAGAAAAATGTAAAACAAAACTCAAGTTCCTCAAATAGACCAGGTAAACGGTTATCATCAAAAACTAGAGGAGTTCCTGAGATCATTGCCCCAAGTCTCCCTTCTCCCAAGGAACTGAAGTCGCTCCCAGTAGTCACCTTTCAACCAAATGTTAGACTATTCAATGAACCACAGCTGTGAGGAATGTGCTTCTTAAAATAATCAACTATTCAAGGCTAAAATGGCAACATTTGCTCCAAAACTAAACTAAGATGACAAGAAGGGGCAGATAAACCCAAGTGGAGATGGGGAACCCAGGGTGGCAATCAGGGGGGTGGTGCTGACCTATTGGTAAGATAACCAATTTGTGTGGAAATTATTGAATGGAAAACTGATTTGCTGTGTAAACTTTCACTGAAAGCACGATAAAATGTTCAAAGAGCCAGAAAAAATATATAGAACTAAACATGCCTTGCCAACAATTCTCCATGAACAATTCAGTGGCATGGATTACATTCTTCAGTCGTAAGCATTCATTTCCAAATCAACTCACTACCAATAAGCATCAACTCAGTGCTCTCGAAGCATGATCCCCCCCTTTCCTTCCTTCCTCTCACCCCTGCTAACCCCAAATGCTCTTTGGTTTCTACAGATTTGCTTATTTTTTTATAAGGGAGATGATCCAGTTTGGTCTTTTAAGACTAAGTTATTTCTCTCAGCATGTTGTTTTCAAGGTTCATCACCCATGCTGCGGCACACATCAGGGTTTCTCTTCTCGTTTTGGCTGAGTAGTTAGTATTTCATTGTATGTATGGTGTTCTTGGGTGCTGTCGAGTCAGTTCCAACTCATAGCGATCCCATGAACAGCAGAAGGAAACAATGCCTGGTCCCTCCTGTACCATCCTCACAATGGTCCTATGCTTGAGCCCCGTGTTGCTGCCATGTGTCAATCCATCTCACTGGGGGTCTTTTATTATTCATCCAGCTGATGATGAACACCTTGGCTGTTTCCACTTTGGCTATTTGGAAAAGCCCTGCAATGCTCATTGTTGAACAGGCGTGTATTCCTGCTTTCACAACTTCTGGGTATACACCTAGGATTGGGACTGCTGGGTAACGTAGTAGCTCTACATTCAAGTTTTTGAGGACCCATCAAACATTTGCGCAGCATTTGCACCATTTTACGTTCACATCAGCAAGGTATGAAGGTTCCAAGTTCTCCACAACCTCGCCACCCACCGGGTGTTTTTCTTCTTCTTTGGATAGTTACCATTCTAATGGGGGCAGGGGAGATGGCATCTCCTTGTGGTTTGGATTTGCATCTCCCTGATGGCTGATGATGTTGAGCATCTTTTATGTATTTGTCAGCTATTTGAATATCCTCTTTAGTGAAATATCTGTTTAAGTCCTTGATCCATGTTTGGATTGGGTTGTTTGTCTTTTTTGTGGTTAAGTGGTACCAGTGTTTATATATATGGATATATATTGGGTATTAGATCCATCTTGGGTCCACGGTTCTCTTCTGTAGATGGTCTTTTCATTTTTTTGATGAACTTTTCACTTTGATGAGCAAAAGTACTGAATTTTTATGAGGGCCCATATTTTGTGGTGTGCTCTCTGAAATGAATCTGTTTGAAAGCACCTCGACAGAAGTTAAGTAATGTGAGGTCTGCACGTTAGGAACTCCAGGCAGCTCGTAGGGATCTTCAGTCCCACCGGTTGAGAGCAGGCAGAGTCTTGCAGATGGGATGGATCGAAGGAAGCACAAACCCTTTGACTTTTAAGGTGCATTTAAGGAGCCTGTGGGTCAGACTTGTACTCTGCAGTGAAGTGTGAAGCTAAGGAAGACCTGGCCCCTTCCTTTGAGGAGTGCACAATCACCAAAAGAAAGAGCCAGAAGACTTGAACTCAAATCCCATCTCTCCCTAGACAACTTCAGTTGTCTCCTCGGTAAAATGGGAGTTCCCAACAACTGCTGCTGAGGATCTGCTACGTCAAAGTGGTCAAGTCAAGGGTCTGAACAGATGTTGGCTGAAGTGGAATCAGTTGGCCCTGACACCGGAGAAATGTCGTGGAAGGAGCTACAGCCTTCTATGTTGTTTTCTCTTTACTTTTCTTTCTTTCTTTCTACTGTTCATCTGGGCTTAATCAGATCACTTTTTGCCCTGTTGAGTCTCATCATTTTTTTTTTATCTCCTCACTCAACCAACGCACACACAAACACTATTCGAAGTTATTTGTGGGGGATAATCTGCTTAGTGTCGTATCAAGACCTTGAAAGCTGTAAATCAGTTCAGATCAGGGCATTTTAGGGCTGCAAAGGGGGAGGGAGAAAGAATGTCAGGATCCTGGGATTATCAAGATTTGGATTAGCGAGCAATTTCCTGAGTTCCCCGGCTTCGTAGATGAGGTCAGAGAGGTTTGTTCTGAATGGAACCCATTAATCTCCTTGCTGTTAGCGAGGAAACGTTGGAAAGTGCAGGTGTTAACAGTCTCCGTGTTATTTTGGGGAGAATGTGAATTGAAACGCTCGCAGGAAGTGTACGATTCCCTTGCCAGCATCCTGGAGTATTATTTTAGGCAGCAGAACTGAGGCTTGTGAGCAGAAGCCGGCTTTCAACACACCTTTAAAGCAAGGGCACTTCACAGACAAGAATTTTGCTGCAAAGTTTGGGAAAATTAAAACAATCAACATGCTCTGCAACGATGCTCAACAAGGCTGCCCACAAACCTCCCCAGGAAAGCAATGCCAATGTCCCAGCCACAGCCCTGTCTGCCTCTACAAACTGCACGGTCCAGGATCTAACCCTCAGACCAACAACCAATAGACACACATGCTTTTCCCTCCAAGTGCTGGGAAAAATGGCCAACTGATTCCAAGGATTTGAGGAATTTCTCTACATTTAGGCAAAACTTCTACATTATAAAAAATAATAAATTGAAGTGTGTATTTAACTCTCCTGAAGTAGGAAACAAAATGGAGTTTTCTTTCTTGGCTCCTCTTACTGCACAGCAGTTTGGAGTAAAGGTTAAAAGTAGACCCTTCATATTGGACAAGGGGTGCTGGTGGGGCAGTGGGTGGCTGCTAACTGAAAGGTCGGGGGTTCGAACTCCCCAGCTGTTCTCTGGGACAAAGATGTAGCAGTCTGCTTCCATAGAGATCACAGCTTTGGAAGCCCGATGGACAGTTCTTCTGTGCCGTGCAGGATCACTCCGAATTGAAATCCACTCATTAGTGATGAGGAATGTTGAGCTGATGGCTTCCAAGCCTGTTGGGCAGATTTCTTTAACTCTCTGTGCCTCAATTTCTTCATCTGCAAAATGAGGGGTACATATGATGATGATATTTTTGTTATTGTTAAGGGCCATCCAGTCAGTACCGACTCATAGCGACCCTGGTCTTGGGTCAACCTCACAATTGTTACTATACTTGAGCCCATAGCTGCTGCCACTGTGCCAATCCATCTCGTTGGAAGTCTTCCTCCTTTTTGCTCACCCTCCACTTTACTAAGCATGATGCCCTCAAAGGACCGGTCCCTCCTGATAATATGGCGGAAGTATGAGAGACCAAGTCTGGCCATCCTGGCTTCCAAACAGGAGGAAGAGACCACTTCTTCCAACACAGATTTGTTTGTTCTTTCAGCAGTCCATGGTACTTTTAATAGTCTCCTCCAATACTGTAACTCAAATACATCAGTTCTTTGATGGTCTTAATGGATACATTTACAGCTGTTTCTCTTCATTTTGAGCAAATGAAAGTCTTGAAAGCTTTACTCCATTGGTGTCATCTTGGTCAATGCTACTTTGAGGAGACAGCACTTCCCCAGTCGTACTTTGAGTGTCTTCCAACCTGAGGGCCTCATCTTCTGGCTCTGTGTCTGACAATATTCTGTGCTCTTCATCATGTTTCAATATTCTGGTGCTATCTGACAGAGTTCCACTGCTATTCGTAAGGTTTTCAGTGACTAAATATTTGGAAGTAGTCTATCTCTTTTTTCTTAGTCTAACTTAGTCTGGAAGCTCAGCTGAGACCTGTCCACCACGGGTGACCCTGTGGGTATTCAAAATACCAGTGGCATAGCTTCCAGAATCACAGCAACACACAAGCCGCCATAGTTTGACAAGCTGACCAACAAGTAGTGATATGATAGCATAATCTAATAAAGTTGTTGTGAGTACTAATTGAATTAATGAAAGTAAACCACTTGGAACAGTGCCTGGCACATGGAAGTGCTTCATGTGCTGGTTATAATGATGATCATCATCATAGTGATGATGATGATGGTGACGATGATGGTGATGGTGGTGATAGTGATGGTAATGGTAGTGGTAATGTGTAACAGTGATGATGGTAGTGGTGATGGTGATGGTGGTAAGGATGATGCTGGTGATGATGGTGATGGTGATGGTGATAGTGATGGTAATTGTAGTGATAATGTTGGTAACAGTGGTGATGGTGATGATGATGATGGTGATAGTAATGGTAATGTTGGTAATGGTGATGATGGTGGTGGTGGTAGTAATGATGGTGGTGATGATGGTGATGAGGAGGAGGAGAAGGATGGAGATGGTGATGATGAATGGTGGTGATGAGAATGATGACGGGGGTGATGATGGTAATGAGGAGGAGGAGGAAGATGGTGGTGGTCGTGATAATGATGATAGTGGTGGTGATGATGGCTCTGTGTATGTTTATATGTAAGATACATACCTGAAGTCTAGGACTTTATACCATGGTTGGGTTATTCATGAAGCCTATATGAAGTATGTGTTTTGATGTGTTTACACTTGCAAGCACAGACCTCAATAGGCCTATGTACTAGGATTCACTTTTATGGAACCTGACACCCTGAGAACACACCCTGCTGGCCTGCTAGAGGAGAGGTCATGGGGGGAAAGAGTCAGATGTCATCACTAAGGCCACCATACAGCCAGCTGACCCCAGACTCGTGAAAGAGTTAGCCAAGCTGACCATAGAAAATCTACCCAGGACACAACAGACCACAGATGCTTGAGTGAGACCAGCCACACCCAAAAGAAGTCCCCAATGGATTCAGAAAGCTATGAACAAGAATAGCAACTCGCTGGTGACTCCACTAAGGATCCCTGGTGGTGTGTTTTGCACCATGGGGACAGCAGTAGCCAACTGACCTAGCGCTAATTTCCAATAAATGAATGGTCAGAGAAGGCTGTGTTGAGGGGTGACCAGGTATGAGAACTACATCACAGAAGCTTGGTGCACAGCCTAGACAGTGATGGAGCAGGTGAGACAGGGCTGCCCACTGATGGAAACAGAAGCCACTTGCCCTGAATGCAGCCAGGAACTTCCATCAAAGGACCAAGAGGAGATTGAAGAGTGTGTTGACTATGAAGATCATTGAGGTGGGAATATAAAAACTAGGTGAGCAAATATCTATAGATGAGGGTGTTTTCATGGACTTTCTCCCACCCTTCTCCTCTCCAGTCTTACCAAACCCTAACCTAACCACCTGTGTACACATCATCCTCACAGCCTGGAACACCCTCTCCTGCTTCACCCACCTGCCTGCCTCTGCTCATCCTGCAGGGCTTCTCCAGCATCACCTCCTCCAGAAAGTCTCCCCTCGTCCCACAGTGCTCCTAAGTCTCCTGATTTCCCCCTCATCACAGAATACAGTGCTCAATGACCTGCTATTCTTCTCAGTCCAAAAGGGTACAGCTGTCTCATCACCTCTGGATGCTAACAGTGCACCCGAGACCCAGCACACAATAGTTGTTGTGAAGTGCGGTCAAGTCGGTTCTGACCCTAGCAACCCTGTATAGGGTTGGTGAACTTGAACCACCGACCTTGAGGTTCAAACTGACTTGGCAGTCCAGCTCATTAACCCACAGTGCCACACCAGGACTCCCCAGCACATAGTAGGAGTTGGATTAATGCCTAGTCCCACTACTCATCTGTCAGTTTGTCCTACTGTGGTGGCTTGCATTTTGCTATGATGCTGGAAGCAATGCCACCAGGATTTTAAATAGCAGCAGAGGCAGATTTCAGTGACGCTTCCAGATTGAAAGAGACTAGGAAGACAGACCTGGAGATGTTCTGCTTCTGAAAATTAAGTCAGCGAGAGCCCTACGAATCACAACAGACTATTATCCAGCATAGCATTGGAAGATGAGACTCCTAGATTGGAAACACTCAAAGTAGAGTGGCTACAACAAAGGGTAAGAGCAGACCAATGACTGAGGACAGTGCAGGGCTGGGCAGCCAGAAAGCTGGTATCATTGTGTGGATGCCGTACGTGAGGACACAGCGCCAAAAAGAACTGGAAATTGCTCGTTCAAGGTCCAATGACTAGTGAGAAGCAGAGCCAGGATTTGATGCTGTGTTAATGTGTTAATTTTGGTACTTTCTTCTTTTTGGATGTGTGCATTTATTGCAACAAACTGTCCTCTCAACACCGCTTTTGCCATGTCCCAAAGACTTTGGTATGTTGTGTTTTCATTCTCATTTGTTTCTAGGAACTTTGTGAATTCACGTTTAATTTCTTCTACTATGCAGTTGCTTTTCAGCAGGGTGTTATTCAGTTTCCATGTATTTGACTTTATTTCCTTGGCTTTCCTATTGTTGATTTCTAATTTGATAGCATTGTGGTCTGAGAAGATGCTTTGTAGTATTTTGATATTCATACATTTATGGAGATTTGTTTGGT
>NW_006408555.1:2833889-2862021 GCF_000296735.1 Chrysochloris asiatica | reverse complement strand
GGGGGGTGTCCACTCATTCAGGCACCCCCTCTAGTCACCAGAATGGAGGTGCACAAACATTGGGGGGACAATGAACAGATACCAAAAACAAAAAGCAAATGAGAACATAGCAAAACCGACAAAGTGTATTGTCCACCTTTGCTCCGTGGTTCCCGCGGCATTTTTCCATGGTGTTTCTGCTCCCCCACTTGGTCTTGCCATTTGGTCTCACCCCAGTTGTTGGATCTGGGCCACTGAGCCCGACTGATTCAAAAGTTTGCGATTTCTTACTTCTGCTTCAAGTTCCACTAGCTATAAGCCTTCAAACTTTTTAAATATTCCTACCTATGTGGTTCTGAATTTTGGAGTTCTGAATCTGAATCTGGAGCTCTGAATCTGCTTGGCCTGGTATGCTGTGGTATTTCTGACAGCAAACTTCACTGCACCTCCACCCTAGCCACTATCAAGCCCCACCTTTCCAGAGCCAGGATTTGAACTCATGACTGTCCTACTGCAGAGTCAACAGTCTTAATCTTTACCCCTAGTGAGTCTCTAACCTTCACTGACATGACATTTCTCAGTGGTTATTAAAATTCTTCCTAGGCACAGCCCTGCAGATGTTCTGATGGAAAAGAGCTGAGGTGGGTCCAGGGTCTCTGCATTGTTCCACAAGCACCCTTGTTGACCCAAAGGCAGAAATATACTCTATTGCCTTTTGTCCTCAGCTCCAAAATGCCAGGCAAATAGGACCATGCCATTCAACTCAGCTTTGTTGCACCACTAGCCAGAACCTCTCTTTGTCTCTTTGAGCCTTAGTCTTTTGATCTGTAAAGTGGGTGCAATGGTCCCTCACATAGTTGGAATCCATTGAGATGGTCCTTCTGAAATGTCATGTGTCCACCATTCATCCCCCTTAGGACTAGAACCTAAGACCTCCTTCTTCATCTCCACACCAGAGGAACCCTCCCTAAGGTGTGGTTGCAAGGTTGGGAGTGGTGCTCTCCCCAACAAGAGGAAACTTGTCAGCCCCACAAGCCCAGCTTTCCTAGAGAGAAAGATTCTGATGATTTCGTTGTTGTTGTTAAGTACCGTGGAGTCAGTTCCAACTCATAGTGGCCCTGCACAGGGTTTCCAAGTCTGTAAATCTTTACAGGAGCAGAAAACCTCATCTTTATCCCATGGAACAGCTGGTAGTTTCGAACTGCTGACCCTGAGGTTGGCAGCCTCACTCATAACCACTATGCTTAAGATAACATTACAAGGACTCCAGTCATAAATACTAACTTTCTCTTTTAACATTTTTACGATCCTCCCTCTTTCCATGGGCAATAATTTAAACTAATGTGTTCCTCCCACCATGCTCCTCCTCATCTGACATCTGTTTAAACATCTAAGCAGCAAGACCAGAGTGACTCACTTCGTGCTGATTGTAGAGATTCTATTCTACTGTGAGCTGCGGAAGCCATGATGGTTTCCCATGCGGATCCCAGGACCACAGAAACCAAGCTCCCCTCTTTGAGTAATCTGGACAACTAAAACATAAACCCTAACTCCAGCACAATAAGGATTTGCCACAGCACCATGGAGTCCACCCAGCTTTCACGGCATTGCAATGGAACAAAGCTGTCTTGCGCCATCACTGAGGGAGCCATGATTCCATGTCTCCTGAACCAACCACTTAGATAATTACCACAAGAACTTCAGGAGGATGCAGGGCGAGGGACGTTACCTACTGTCTAAGTTCACATTGCATGGAATTCCATCCTGATCTGAAGTCATTTAATCAAATAGAACATGTCTCTGTTGGGAATTTGGATATGCCATCAGGAGGGACCAGTCCTTGGAGAAGGACATCATGCTTGGTAAAGTGGAGGAAGACCCCTGAGGAGATGAATTGACAGAGTGACAACAAAAATGGGTGTAAACATAACGATTTTAAGGCTGGTGCTGGACTGGAAGTGTTTCATTCTGTTGTATACAGGGTTGCTCTGAGTTGGAACAGACTTGGTAGCATCTAACAATAACTAGAACTAAATATTAATAATAGTATGCAAATGAAAAGTCGATGTATGCACAGTAGTCTCTTCTTCTGCATATAAGAAAATAGAATGGTAAGACCAGGGCTGGTATAGTAGTTCTATAGCATTGACAGGGACACAGGTTCCTTTGAATCTCTCTACAGTATGGCCCTCCTCCTCATGACCCAAAATGGCTGCTAGCATGCCAGCCATCACATCCAAGTTTCTGACAATAGGATGAACAAAAGATAGAAGAAAGGTCACCACCTTCCATTTTTTGTCATTTATACTTTATTTTTAGAACAGTCTTAGAGTTACAGAAAAATTGAAATGAGATCACAGAGCATTCCTTTATTCTCTGTACTCAATTTCCCCTGTTCCTAGTGCTGGGGTATACTTGTTATCATTAATGACCCTATTGTTGTTGTTAGGTGCCATCAAGTCAGTATTGACTCATAGCAACCCTATGCACAGCAGAACGAAACACTGCCCGATCCTGGGCCAACCTCACTATTGTTGCCACACTTGAAGCCATCGATGCTGCTACTTGGCCAATCCATCTCGTTGGGGTCTTCCTTTTTTTCTCTGACCCTCCACCTTACCAAACATGATATCCTTCTCCAGTGACTGGTTCCTCCTGACAACATGTCCAAAGTATGAAAGACGAAGTTTGGCCATCCTGGCCTCCAAGGAGCACTCTGGCTGCACTTCTTCCAACACAGATTTATTGGTTCTATGGGCAGCCCATGGCGCTTTCAATATTCTCCTCCAACACCATAACTCAAAGGCATCAATTCTTCTACGGTCTTCCTTATTTACTGTCCAGCTTTCACATGCATATGAGGGTATTGAAAATACCATGGTTTGGGTCAGGCGTACCTTAGTCTTCAAGATGACATCTTTGCTCTTCAACACTTTAAAAAGGTCTTGTGCAATGACCTGTACTGGAACATTATTCAGTTCTTCCCCGGTGTCATTTTTTTGATCCAAGACCTCAACCAAGACACCACATTGCATTCAGTTGTCATGGCTCTTTAGTCTCTTCCTTTAAGAAGACTTCTCAGAAGAGTCACACGATACTTTCTTCTGCTTCTCATTGACCATCACTGATTCACCTGTCACTCATAGCTGCAAGGGAGTCTGGGAAGTTCATCTCTATTCCAGGATGAACAACAAGGAAGAGGTGGAGAGTGGATCCAGGGGGTGATCAGCAGTCACGATACAAGAGAGCCCAGAGAGACCCTGTGTGACCACAAAGAGGAGCTGGCCCTCTGGGCCTGGTGGACGCCGGTCAGCTTTCTGATTGTTTACTTTTGCTACATCAAACAAGATTCCAGCAAGAACTAGTCATCCCTCTGAAATTGGGACTGGAAGAGATTGTGAGCCAAGAACGATTTACAAGGAGGAAGTGAGGGCACATGGATATTGGTGAGGGTCTGGCGTGATCTGGGTGGGGAGGAGCAAGGTCAGGGTACCTGGCACCAGTGGGTGGAGTTCTGAAGGGTGAGGAGGGAGTGAGGGAAGCAGAGTATATGGCTCACCAAGCCCCTCAGCTGTCACCGTTGGTCCCCAAGTCCAGGTCACCCAACACCTGGGCCTTTTTGTCATCCTTTGCTCCTGAAAAGCCCCAGATGGTGGGGTGGGCCTCAGGGGCCACACCATTCCCTGCTAGGCTCCCAGGTTGAAGGGACAACTGTGTGCTTTTGTCCTATCTCAGAGAGTGACAGAGCTGTGGGTCCGGCCCCTGTTGTCCCAAGGTGCCTGGGAACACTTCACAGGCAAGTCTCCCAGAGCTGGCCCAGTGTCAGGCCTGAAAGCCGCTGTGATCGGGGATTACGAGGGGCCGGCCAGGCCGAGGGGCAGGGCCCCAGGAGAAGAAAGCTATTTACATTTGCTGACGGCTCCTGGCGATGAGGGATGACAGGGCCCTGGCTCGAGCATCACGTGACGATGGGCTTCTTTTCTAGCACACACTTGAGCTCTCGAGAGGTCAGACTCAGTGCAAGGCAGAACCATGTCACAGGCATGATGCTGTGGAGGCCACAAAGGTCGGGGTGCTATGTATGTGACACTCAGGCCCGTGCCAGCTTACCTGTCCTCAGGTCTCTGACTATCTCGGCTCCACCGAGACCCCTACGCACCATATGGCACATCCATAATGTGCCCCTGACTCTGGGGCTCCCCATTACCAAGTGAGCTCAACTGGAAGGAGAAGCAATTACCAGTGGCAGCAGAGCCAGGGGCACGTTTCCACCTGGTCTACCTGGTCACACCTGGTTTCCCTGGTCAAACCTGGACTCCCCTAGTCAGACTGTTTACACACCTGGTCTCCCTGGTCACACCTGCTCTCCCTGGTCACACCTGATCTCCCCTGGTCACACCTGGTCTCCCTGGTCATACCTGGTCTCCTGTGGTCACACCTGCTCACACCTGGTCTCCCTGGTCACACCTATTCTCCCTGGTCACACCTCCTCTCCCCTGGTCAGACTGTTCACACAGGTATTTACACCAACTCTTAGAGGCGGCTTCCCAAAGTGGAGCAAATGCACTTGGGACCATGTGGTGCTCAGTTCTATAAAGGACCCTCCTATGGGCCCTTTCCCATTCCAAGCTGTCCCCTCACTTCTGCTTCCTGGGGGTGCACCCCTAATCAAGCAGTGCTTTCTACTTGACAGTCTATTGTGCTAGGTTGGTTTATGTGCCTCTGTGATGTTGGAAATGATGTCACCGGTATTTCCAATACCAGCAGGGTCGCCCACGGTGGACAAGTTTTAGAGCAGCTTCCAGAGTCAGAAAGACTAGGAAGTAAGGCCTGGATTCTGAAAACCAGCCAGTGAAAACCTGATGGCTCACAAAATGTGATCCAAGCCTTCTGCTTGTTTGCTTTGGACGCATCATCAGAAGGGGCTGATGGCTGGAGAAGGACAGCCCGCTTGGTAAACTGGAAGGCCGGGAAAGATGAGGGGACCCTCAGTGAGATGGATTGACACTGTGGATCAAACCCCCCAACAATCACAAGCCTGTACAGACCAGCAGCATTTTGTTCTGTTGTGGATGGAGCCACATGAGTCAGAGCTGATGCTACTGCAACTCACAATGACAACTTGGAGGCTTTGGGTTCAGGCTCTGCACACGCCAAAGTGGTTGCTGTGTTGATGCTCTCTCTATCCGGACAAGTCGAGGCTATCTCCCTCTTCCTTCTACAAGATGATGAGGATCAGCAACTTGATTCTCATCACTGTGGCTAACCTGTACGGAGCTCCTGTGGTCAGTTTTCCCACAATTGTGTCCTATCCACGTCTCCCAACCTCTGTTGTCGCTCTGGACAACCATGTAACTGAGCTGTGGCCAGTGGAGTAGCGTTCAAGTGACCTCTCCCACCTCCACCTTGATCCACAGAACCCTAACATGCAGTGCCCCCACATCTCCCTTCACCACCCACCCACTGAATGAAGAGGTCTCCCAGGACCTGGCCTAGAAGTTCCATCCTCACAGAGAAAGTTCAGGCGCCGAGCACACAATGGCAACAGATTGTAAAAGTATCAGAATGGACCAATTCCACCCCACCACACACACACATTCAACCTTTCTTTCTTTCTTTGTCTTTTCACCCCTACATAGTAAGTACCTCCTACCCCAGCTTTAGAAACCATGGCCACCCACTGACTTTCCCACTCCCTCATTAAACCAGGCTTTCAGGAGAATATCTAATATCCGTCAGATAATGTAAACCCCGGAGACGCTTTGCCTGAGGAGCTGTGCCTGTTTAGCCCGAGTGCTCAGTGGAGGTGTGAAGAGTGCGGCTGCCGGAGACAAGGGGCTTTGGGTCTGAGCTGGCAGAAGGGTGCCGGTGGACATGGGCAGCTCCCTGTCCCAATCAATGCCCAAGACCAGGCACCATGTCACCAGACAGCAGGGATGGTTCCTTCTCTCAGAGCCATTTTCCCACAAAACTTGCTCTTTCTTAAACTTTTAATTGTGAATTGAGTGAAGGCTGACAGAGCAGATCTTTGCATCCAACAGATTGGAGACTTTGCCATATTACAGTGAACGCATATTACAGTGGACCATCAGGGAACAGCATTTACCTCTTAACTGTCTATCACTCTTGAATTCTTCCCTGTGCCTCCTTTACCTTTATCTTTCCTCTGCCAACCTCCCTCTTCTTGTATACTGCCTGCCCCATCACCCAATTTAGCATGTGTCTACCCTCTAGCCTGTGGATAACTTTCCTTTCCCTCCCATCCATGGTAATCACCATAGAATGTTTCTTTTATCCAGAAAACCTTTTCTCAACATTTTACAACAGTTGTGTACAATATATCTCCTTTGTGATGGACTGATTTTCACTCAGCATAATGTCCCCCAGCTTCATCTGTGTTGTGATGTTGTTTCACAGATTCACCATTATTCTTCAGTGCTGAATAGTATTCCATTGCGTATGTGTTGGAGTGTGTTTAACCGTTCTTCTGTGAATGGGCATTTAGGTTGTCTCCGTCTTTTTGCTGTTGTGCATAGTGCTGCAATGAACATGTTGTTGTTGTCAATTGTTGTTGAGTTGATTCTGACCCATAGTGACCCTGCATGGGGTTTCTAAGGAGCAACCGGTGAGCTTGAACCATCGGCCTTGCAGTTCAAATGACTTTGCAGTCTAACACATTAGCCCGCAGCACCACACCATTGGTGTGCATATATCTATTCATGTCACAGTTCTTGTTTCTTGAGGATATATACCAACTAGAAGGATTGCTGGGCAATATTGTATTTCTGTTTCCAATTTTTTGAGAAAGTGCATTACCATTTTTCACAGTGTTGCACCATTTTACAGTCCCATCAGCAGTGTAGGAGGATCCCAGTCTCTCCACACCCTCACCAGCATTTTGTTGTTTTCTGGTTATTGTTTTTGTAATTTGCTATTAATACCGGAGTAACATGGTATCTCACTGCTGTTTTGAATTGCATCTGTCTAATGATTCTATGAATGTTTTGAAGCCCCCTTGTATTCACTCTGGTTTGACTTTTGGGATCTGATTCAGGAAAGCAAGGCCCTCCTGAAGCAGCAGGTCTGGTATGCTAATATTTCCGGGAAGGGCGGCTCAAGAGCATCACCTTAAAAGTATCAGAGACACTTTCCCAGAGAAAGATGTAAAATATAAATGGTGACGGGAAGGAGGAATGCAAAATGTGTTACTATGTACTACAGGGGGTTCTGTGATAGAGCAGCCTCAGTTCTCTTCTGGTTGAGCAGCCAAGTTCTCCTCCCATCTTCTCCATAATAGCCCTCCATCTATCTAACTGTCCTCCATCCACCTATCCTGTACCCATCCTACACCGACCCAACCACTCATCTGCCATCTGTCCACCTACCCATCCTCCATTCACCTGTCTGATTACCTGTTCATCCACCCACCCACCCATCCATCCACCCTTTCTCCTTCTGTCCATCTGTCCATACATCCATCCAATTGTCCTGAATCCATCACCCATCCATCCATCGGTGCATCCATTCATCTAGTTGTCCTCTTTCATAAATCCATTTAGCCATCTATCCATTTATCAATTTGTCCTTCATCCTTCATCTATCCACCTATCAACTCAACCTCTCGTTTGTTACACACCTAGCAATTCAGCATTAAATATGGGTCAAGTACTGTGCTCATCGACAGAACATGATAATGAGCAAGATAGACTGTGGTCACTCTCCAACCCCCACCCCAGGCTCGAGTGCTTCTTGACTTGAAGACATTCCTCACACACATACTCTCTGCCCCCCATTTGTGTGTCTATATCTGTTTTGCTCTTTCCCTAAGACCCCACTCAGAAGGGATTAGGGTTAGGATCCACCCTACTTCAGCTTGGCATCCTTAGCATGATCAAAGAAAACCCTTCCTTCCAAACAGACTCCCTGACAGGTCTTGGAGTTAGGGTTTTAGCGTGCTTTTAGGGGGCGTAATCCAACCTACAACAGTCATCAACCAGTGGTAAACAGAAGCTCGGTGCTGCTGGACACTTCTTGGAGGTTTATAGAACATGCCTCAGAGTCTCCCCAGCTGAACGTGAAAGAGCTGGGGGAGCTGTCCTCTGAACCCTGCTGCCATTTTGTGTAGGCTGGGCATGCCTGGGCCCCAGGAGGAGAGGCAGAGCAGTCTGACGTAGAATATACGCATCCATACGTCATAGCTGCGTAGACGTATTCTGAAAGGACAAAGGCCACTCACAGAGTGCAACAGCCCTTCACAGACCCCCAGCCAACCTCAACCCAGCAAAATGTAGGTGAGGCCTAGGAACCACGTTAAAACTATTACCGAATATTACCCAAGACAGTGGCCCTTAGTCACCCTTCAAACTTGGAACATAACTCACCCCCTTAGCTCATCTTTTAGCCAAACACCAGACAATCCTGTAAGATGAACAGTAACACCAGGGAGGTAAGCACTCCTTAGAACAGTCTGTGAGCTCAAAATTGCAGCATTTTCCCAGGGAGAAAGCTCAGAAGGCAGGAAGGGACAGGAAAGGAGGAAGAATGGAAACAGGAAACACAGAGAGAGAGTAGGAAGAATGTTGTTCCATGGTGGGGATCGCGGTCAATGTCTTGAGTGAGACAAAATATTTATGAACTGTGGAAAGTACTTTGTAAATTTTCACCCAAATCACAATATAAAGTTTGCCCCAAAAAAGCTATTACCAATTAATATGTCATCTCAGTAACTACGAAACCAGAAGCTCCACCCACCCATAACCATCAAGTCCATTCCGACTCATAGAGCCCCTACAGGGCCAAGCCGAGCTGTGTGTCTTTATGAAAGCAGCCACATAGGTCTCTCACAGAGTGGCTGGTGGGTTCGAACCACCAACCCTTTGGTTAGCAGCCTGATGCTTAATACACTAGGTCACCAGGGTTCCTTAGTAGTTGTGAAGCATCTGGGAATTTTCCTAAAGAGAAAACTTTTATGGAGAAATGTAAGTTCTAAGAATGTGAAAGAAGTTACAACCAATGAAAAGGCCCTGTCTGTAGAGTGTGAGACTTTGCCAGTTAGAATGTCGGTTCCACACAGCGTCGCCCAAAATGCCAACGGGCTCTTTTCTGGAACTCACAACCAGCTAATGCAGTTTAAAAAGAGTGCAAAATGCGCCCTTTGACATGTAGTACCTTCTTCGAGTCTTTTCTACACAGACATCACAGCAGGCACAGCTAATGCCTGCCATCTCGGGATGTTAGAGGTGGCTGGGACGAGAATGGTGTTGGGTGGGACGTTGGCTTCACCAGAGGGCAGCAACTTTTTGTCTGTGTTGGTTGTCAATGCTGCCCCCAAAACAAGTGATCAGTAGAAACCACATAGCAGCCATCAACCATTAGAAAGGACCCAGAAACGTTCACAGCACCCGAATGCAGTGGGCAGGGGCTGACTGCAGGGGTCCTGAGAGCAGGGGAGTGATGCTGCCAACCACACCTGCCCAGGGTCTTTGCAGATGGCTCTTCCAGGGTATGTTGTGAGGCTCAGGGAGACAGGCAGGAGCGGCTGGCCCAGAAAATGGCCCATCCTCGAGGATGACCACCCCCCTGCCCACTGCAGAGCCCTACTCGCCTTATCTACCTCTGCTGACGGGAAGGGAAGGCATTTACAAGGGGTGAAATCACCCTGCTGGCAGCCAGCCAGCTCCCACCCTCTGCAGCAGGCAGATTTTGTGGGGTTTTTTTTTCAGACTTCCATGTTCTGTTAGACTGGGAAAAGCATTTCTCACACAGAAAGTCAAGAAAAGTAACAATGAAAAACGTAAGGATTAGGCTTTGTCGTCATTGTTGGGTTACTGTGGAGGTGGCTCTGGCTCCTGGTGACTCCCCACACAACAAAGGGGTACACTGCCAACCCAAGGGGATCACTTTCCAGCATCATGTTGAGAAATGTCCCGCTGTGATCCATACTTAAGGTTTTGTTACTGCTTACTGTCGTATAAGAGTCTCAGAAATACAGTTTCTGCTTTTACGGCTCAGTGATGTTGATGGCATTTCTCATGTGGTCCTCCTGGACTCACTCTTCTTTCCCCAGATATTTTACCTTTACTATGATCTCAACATCCCCATCCACAAACTTCTTCTTTTCCACTCCCTCCCACCCTTTTTGTTGTTGTTGTTAGGTGCCATCAAGTCAACGCTGACTCATAACGACACCACGCACAACAGAATGAAACACTGCCCGGTCCTGCGCCATCCTCACAGTCGTGGATACACATGAACCCGTAGCTGCTGCCACTGTGCCAGTCCATCGCGTTCGGAGTCTTCCTCTTTTTTTCTGACCCTCCACTTTACCAAGCGGAGTCCTGGTATGTGGCACTGTGGGTTAATGCGCCAGACTGTGAAGCCATTTGAGCTGCAAGGTCGGCGGTTCAAGCTCATCAGTCACTCCTCGGAAACCCTATACAGGGTCGCTATGGGTCAAAACCGACTCGACAGCACTTAACAACAACAACTTTACCAAGCTTGTTGTCCTTCTCCATGGACTGGTCCCTACTGACAACATGTCCGAAGTATGAGAGATGACTTCTGGCCATCCTGGCTTCTAAGGAGCATTCTGGCTGTACTTCTTCCAACACAGATTTGTTTGTTCTTATAGCAGCCAATGGTATCTTTAATATTCTTCTCCAACGCCATAACTCAATTGCATCGATTCTTCTACGGTCTTCCTTATTCACTCCCATCCCTGACAAACCTGGAAATGACAGTGTTGACACATTGAAGTGATTACAACCAATGTCGCAGGGCAATTTGGGCATGAAGTACTGAATGCAAGATAAATTTGCTGTGTACACTGTCACCTAAACTCAACAAAATGTTCAGAAGACAACAAAACACACCTCTTCTCAGTCATCCCTCCGTGGGCAAGTCATTCTGCAACCATTCTAATTTGATGCCACCTCCTCTAGTGCCAACTTTACCTTTCCCGCCCCTCACTGGTTACTCTGATAATCTCGGGTTTCTCGGTATCCGCTGTTTCATGAGGTGAATCATACAGTATGAGGTTTCCAGGGTTCATCAGTGTGGCGGCGTGCATCAGGACTCCATTGCTCTTACTGGCTGAGTCGTGTTCCATCATGTATATGGACCGCGGTGTGTTTCGTCTGTCGATGGACAGGTTGTTTGTTTGTACCTTTGGGTTGTTGTGAAAAGTGTTGTGGTGGACATCAGGGTGCAGGTTTCTGTGTGTGTTCAGCCTTCACGGCTTCTGGGTGGACACCTAGGAGTGGGGTTCTGGCTCTGGCTCTCAGGGTAGTTCAATGATCAACTTTTAGAGGAGCCACCACACTGTTTTCTACAATTTTAAATTCCCACAACCTTGCCAACAACTGTTGTTTTCCTTTTTAAAAAAAAAAAACTGTGATTCTAATGGGGATGAGGTGGTATCTCATTGTTTTGAACTGACTCGCTGGCAGTTAACCACCACAATGGCTAACGACTAACAATGGAGAAGGCATGGTGGCTCCATGGGATAAGCACTGGACTGAAAATCACAAGGTCGGTGATTCAAGCCCACCAACTGCTTTGTGGGAGAAAGATGAGGCTTTGTGCTCTGGCCAAGATTTAAGCCTCCTTGAAAAATCCTCCCTATAGAAGGTTGCTCTAAGTCGGAACTGACTCGACATCACTTAACAACATTCTTTCTAGATTCCTGGTGTGGCACTGTAGGATAAGCATTAGACTGATAACCACAAGGTCCGTGTTCAAACCCACCAGTTGCTCCTTAGAAACCCTATACAGGGTCACTATGGGTCAGAACCGACTTGACAGCAGCGGAAGACGTTGAGCTTGTTCACGGGTTTGCTAGCCATGTGAATGTCTTCTTGGATGCATTGTCTTTTCAAATCCTTTGCTCTTTAAAAAAAAAACTTTTTATTAGATTGTTGGTCTTTTTGGTGTTAAGCTCTTAGAGGCTGATTTTCAGCAGCCTTCTTCCAAGTCTGTCTTAGTCTGGAAGTGTCACTGACACCTGCCCACCATGGTATTTGTAACACAAGTGGCATAGCTTCCAGTGTGGCAGCAAGACACAAGCCACCTCGGCATGGCACACTGCAGACACAGTAGAATCCTCAGGCCTGCTTAAATTAGAAGATTTGGATGCTAGAATAGCATCCTTCACTTGAACCCCTCACAGAAGCAATGAATAGTATTTCCGCTGGACAGACCTGCGTCTGCAAACATACTTCCTCATTTTACGCCTGATAATTCAGCAACCATGAATCCTTCCAGCGTTTGGGAATAATCTGAGAATATACTCATATACCCAGAACTGTACAGGTGGCAGCCATATACGTTGCATTAGTAAAATCTCACTCATAGAAATATATCGTGAAGGAAATAGGTCAAAACAGAAGCAGAGCTCGCTGTCTAAAACTGTTGACGCAGACGCCATTTCTTTGTGACGCACATGAGGTCATACTGAGTCCCGGCTGACTCGGCGACAACAGACAACAGCAGCGTGTTCGTTTTTCATTTTGGTTTTTATTGTACTATGGGAGGAAGCCTACAGAACAAATGGTGTTCCCATTTCATACACGTGCTACAATGTAGCAGAATGCTTCCCACTTCCTCCCTGAGCAGCCATCGCTTTAGACTAAAGAAAAAAGAACTGGCAAGAGGAGACACCACATCACCAGCTCAATGGGACTTTACAGGGCCTTTAAAGCGGAAAACAAAAGAAGAATACAATACCAGTAGTTTAATAAGGGAGAAAGCACATACTGCTATAGGAACAATAAATAAAGTTATGCAGATAGATGTATAAAGAATGAAAGGAAACATTGTGGTTGAGATGGGCCACCAAGTCGGTTCCGACTCACCGAGACCTGTGCACAACAGAATGTAACTCTGCCGGGTCTCGTGGCATCTTCACAATTGTTGCAGCCGCTGTACCATACCAAACCCCAAAACCTCGGCTGTGGATGGAGTCATCGCCAACTCCTAGCGGCCCTGCAGGATGCAGAACTGACCCAGAGGGTTTCTAAGGCTCTCATCTTTCTCCTGCAGAGCAGCTGGTAGGCACTTAACCACTGCGCCACCAGGGCCCCTTGAAAAGAAACATCAACCAGTAGAAAAATCAAAGCAAAACATTGGACCTAAGCAGTACGGCCATGAGTCGATTATACTTATTTAACTTAGAGGGCTATTCAGGTAAAAGGAGGGTTTGGGTGTGATTTACAATATTACATAGAGGGAATAACACTTATACTGACAAACGCATGCTGAACCCAGTCAACCGGCAGATGTGAGGTCGGGCGCCTCCGTTGCTGCGGCACATATGTGGCGTGCATTCTGCCTCATCAACGTGGCGGTGGTGTGCCATCAAGTCGGTCCCAATGCTTCGTGACTCTGTGTAGGGTTTCCAAGGCTGTAAGTCTTGACTGGAGCAGAAAATACTTCATCTTTGTTCTGCAGAGAGTCTAATGGACTCAAACTGCTGACCTTGCAGGTAGCAGTCCAATGAGTGTAAACCCAGTATGCTGCCCAGGCTCCGTGTGGGTGCACAGCCCCTCATTAAGAACACACTAGGTTCAAATCCTGACACAGCCACTCACAGCCTCGTGACCGTGGTGGGTAATCACCCTCTCATGTCTTCGTTCTCCCCACTTAACGTTCCTAGGAGGTGATGATGGCGTATTCTGTTACCCAGTTCTGGGGTACCTATGACTTGATGTTGTTAGGTGCCATCCATCGAGTCGGTACCGACTCACAGAGACTCTATTCAAAACAGAATGAAACACTGCCCGGTCCTGGGCCAACCTCACAATTGTTCCCACGCTTGAGTCCATCGATGCTGCCACTTTGCCAATGCATCTCATTGGGGGTCTTCCTCTTTTTCTCTGACCCTCCACCTTACCAAACATGATATCCTTCTCCAGCGACTGGTCCCTCCTGACAACATGTCCGAAGTATGAGAGACGAAGCTTAGCCATCCTGGCCTCCAACGAGCATTCTGGCTGCACTTCTTCCAACACAGATCTATTGGTTCTTTTGGCAGCCCATGGCACTTTCAGTATTCTCCTCCAACACCACAACTCAAATGCATCAATTCTTCTACGGTCTTTCTTATTCACTGTCCAGCTTTCACATGCATATGAGGTTATTGAAGATACCATGGCTTGCGTCAGGCCCACCTTAGTACTCAAACTGCTGTGTCTGCTTTTTAACACTTTAAAGGGGTCTAGTGCAGTCCTATGACTTAGGACCTTTCTAATAAAGGCCAGGCGTTCTGGTGTGGCACCATCGGATAAGCAGTTTGAACAGTAAAATCAATGGTTCAACCTCACCACCGCTCCTCAGAAACCCTCTACAGGGTCTCTGTGAGTCAGAACCGACTCAATGGCACACAACTACAATAAAGGCCCAATATCATGTCCCAACCCTACCACTGTACTATACTTTGGGGAGAAACATTTAGAAGTAAAAAATCCCTCCTCCATTCTGGATGATGGATGCCTGAAGTCCACAATCCTAGCGTCCTTGTCCTTGGCTCCCATGGGGGCTTCTGCACGGGATGGGAGGCTCTCTGGGGTTCAAGTCTGAGCTGTCTTTGAACTTTCTCATCTACGTAGAAACCTTAAACGTCCATTCGACTATGTGTCTCACTTGAGTGCAAAAGCATATGGCCGCTGCCACTCCCACCCCATTCTCCCATAACAGCTCAGACACATTGTTCAGCTGGATGAACACAAAACCTCATGGTGGGTGCCCATAAAAACGCGTAGGCATTAACTTTTCTGTTTTTTCCGGCACCAGATCTCTCAGGAAATGCCACCCTGGGTGGATTTCACTCTGTTCACTGGGCGGCCAGTGGGCATTGACATCAGCTCTGAATGTGTCATCCGGACTTGCTGCCAGCCAGACCCTGGGGGATGGGACTTGAGCAATGGGGCCTCCAGGAAATTATATGAGGCTAGTGACAAAGAGGAGGCTTTCTGCTCCCTCGAAGATTTAAAAGCCTCGGAAACCCTGTGCAAGGTCATTGTGAATCAGAACCAACTTGATGGCGCTTAACAACAATAGTGGCTCAGGAACCCTGGTAGTGCTGTGGGTTGGGTGTTGTTCTGATAACAGAAAGGTCAGAGGTTGGAATACACCAGTCTGAGTGCATCGAGATAACATCCCCGGAACCCCTCTGGGCAGTTCTCCTGCATCCTATAAGCCTCCGTGTGTCACTGTCGTCTGCACAGCACTGGGTTTGGTTTTAGTTTTTGCTTTTTATAATAACTAGTCCTCCATCCGAGGGCTGGTGTGGTGCTGTAGGATAAACACTGGACTGGTAACCACTTGGTTGGCAGTTCAAATGCACCAGCTCTGAGGAATCCTATATAGGATCACTATAAGTCAAAACCAGCTGAACAGCACACAACACCGACCGAGTCTCCTAGGTTGGACTTTGTTGTTGTTAACTGGTGTCAAGTCAGTTCCTACTCATGGTGACCCTGAATAAGGTTTTCAAGGAGCAACTGGTGGGTTTGAACTACCGACCTTGTGGTTCACAATCCAGTGCTGATCCTACAGCACTACACCAGGAGTCCACAGCACTGTTAGTGAGGGAATATTCCACTTATTTATTGCTGGATAATGAATCGTCCCAAACTTGGTAGCGTTAAACAGCCACCATGTAACAGTCTTCTCTGGCTTGTGCCGTCTAGAACTCACGGAAGGCTAAGGGCAGCAGCTCAGGTTCAGGTGTCTTACAGTTGGTTGCGGACAGCTGGCTGCTAGAAATGGAATGGGCTAGAAGAGCTGCAGACTTGCTGGAGACTGGCCGGACTTACTTGTTCATGCAGCCTCAGGATCACTCGGCCAGCTCTCTCTCCATGAGGCTCCGTGGGCTTGCTCGCAGCATGGTGACCTCCGGGCATTCGAGCTTCATCCATGGCAGTAGAAAGCTTCAAGAGTGACTATTCCAGTGAGCAAGATTGAGCTGCAGAAGTTACGTGACAGAGCTGTATGACTCATGTGATAGAGCAGCCAAAGTCACATGATGTTGCTCTGTCATCCTCACAGACACCTGTGAGTTTCCAGGGATAAGGACACAGGACACAGCTATTAACAGTAGAGTGTGGGATGGGAGAGACCACCACAGCCATCATTGGGGGAGCACCCCATACTGCCGGTGAGCGCAGCCGCCATGGAAACGTGGGAACTAAGTCCCCAGGCCCGTAGAGAAGGGGAGGCTTAAGCCCAAGAGACGGTGGGCAGCAGTGAACCGGACAGGGAAGCAGGAGTGGTCATCTCGGCAGAGTGTCCACCTGTGCCAAGGCCAGGGAGCAGGAAGAAGGGCACCATCAGGGATCCCACTGGGGTAGAGCGTCTTCCAACCTCACAATAGCCTCGCCACTAGCTCCCAGGTCTCTGCCCTGAGACTCACAATAACTAGTGTTGCCGTATTCTCTGGACTAATGAAGTGACTATCTGTTCACCAACAACAGTCACAGAGCCCTGGTGTGGCACTTTAGGAGAAGCACTGGACTGATAACTGCAGGGTAGCCGGTTCAAACCCACCAGTAACCCTATTGTTATTGTTGGGTACCGCAGAGTCGGCTCTGACGCAGTGACGCACAGAACTAAACATTGTCTGAGCCTTTACCATCACACAGTTGGTGTTACGTTTAAGCCCACTGCTGCTGCCATTGTGCCAATCCATCTCATTGGGGGTCGTCAGCCTTCTCACTGACCCTCCACTATACAGGTTGGAAGTGACTTGATGGCCCCTAATACCACCACCACCACAACGACAACAACACAAGGGTTGTGATTAGTAGTGTTGGCTTTGTCTAGATCAACAGTCAGCAGACTTTTCTGCCAAAGAATACTGTCACAACAACTCAATTCTGCCACTGTGCCTTTGACAAAAGCAGCCATGGACAAGACGTTCACAAATGTGCCAAGAAAACTTTATTTACAGACACCAGAGAGGGAGGCAGAGATGGGGACATGGAGAGAGGGAGCAGCTGAGGACTCTAGATTCATGGAAAGAGAGGGACTGAGAGCTGGTGGCCAGGAGGCAGGCTTGCAGAATGTGCCCTTTGGTTGGTTAAATTATTATATATGGCTGAGAGAGTGTTTTTAGAAAGGTGCTAAAATGAATAGAGAGAAATACTGTTAACTGATGGTACATGGAAGGGATTATATTATCATCATTGTAATGAAACAAAGTATATAACTTGTTGATGATAAAACTGATCTACCCTGTAAACTTTCACTTAAATCACAATAAAAACTTAAAAAAAAAAAAAACTATTTACAAAGCCAAGTGGTGGGCCTGCCATGGCCCCTGGCCACAGTGTGCTGACCCCTGGTCATAGTACAGGGTAGAAGTATGTTCGTCACCCTCCCATCGACACGTGCTTCTCAGGTGACAGCTTTTCTGTGCCTCGGTCACAGTAACAGCAGTCATTAAACAGAGATGCACCCTAAACCAACTTTCGGGGATCAAGAATGAAGCTGAGGGTACAGGTGAATCCCATATCCACACTGGGCCAGCACCAAGGAGGTCACCTATAGGCTCACCTGGCCCCCTGCCCACTGGACCCAGGCTCGGTCACCAGCTGCCCTCACAGCAGAACCCCCACTTCCTCAGGGAGAAGGTGCTTCCTCGCCTGGACATGTCCCTCCCACATGAAGGAGCACACAGGACCAGGCCCATGTGGGGGACTGGTATTCCTTCACAGCTGTCTGCTTGTTTTACGGCCTTGCTTTGGAAGGTTTCAAAAACATCAAGGCTCTGAAATCAAAGGTTTCCTGTTATAAATTCATTTCTACACCTCAGGTACTCGGTGGGGAGGGGAAAGGATTGAGAAAAAAAAAAAAAAACTAAGATAAAATGAAAAGTAGGTTTGAAAGTGCTCTAAAAATACTCTGCTCGGGGTGGAGCCAGGGCAAGCCATCCTTGGCGGGAGGGTAGAGAAGAGATTTGAGTGGTTTGTGGGATTTGTTGACGGCATTTTACACATTCATGCATTATTTTCTTTTCGGGTGTTTAAAATATGGGATGCATTTTTTCCGATTGGGGGACTGTCTGAGAACTCGGTACATGAAAACACGTGTGAAATATAGAAGCATCTTGGCAAACAGATTATCTCATCTTGAAGATGAGAGAAACTGAGTCAACAGACATGAAAGGAACCAGGTGGCTAAACACTCAGTTACTAACCAACGGGTCAATGGCTCAAACCCACCAGCGGCTCCACAAACTTGGAAAGCCTCTGGGACAGCTCTCCTCTGTCTTGTACGGTCACTATGAAAACAGCTAGCCGACACCCAGGAAGAGTCATTCCTGTTGGTGTTGTTGTTAAGTACCGTGGAGTCGGTTCCGACCCATAGCGACCCTGCACAGGGTTTCCGAGGCTGTAAATCTTTACGGGAGCAGAATGCCTCATCTTTCTCCCGCGGAACAGCTGGTACTTTTGAACTGACGACCGTGAGATTAGCATCCCGATTTGTAACCTCCACGCTAACATTCGTTCTCATAGTTCAGATTCAAAGAATCAGCTGCTCACTGGAAAGGTTGATGGCTCAAATTCACTCAGTGACTCTGCGTGAGAAAAGACCCAGGAGTCCTGGTATGGCATTGTAGGATCAGGCTGGAGGTTCAAACTCACCAGCGACCCCTTGGAAACCCTATACAGGGTCACTATGAGTCAGAACTGAATCAACAGCACAAAACAACAACAAAAGCAAAGTTTTCTCCTAAAGAGAACAGTCCTGGAAACCCTCTGGGGCAGTTCTGCTCTATCCTAGAGAATCAGAATCGCTGTGAGTCGGAATCAACGTGTCAGCAATGGGATGTGGGCTTGGAGTTCAGAATAAGAGGCAAAGGGGAAGCTAAGGTTACAGCAGGTGTCGGGTGGGTGGGTCACCCAGAACCAGGCTGAGATTTGCCCTTCATGAATGAAGTATGGAACAGATTGCTGCAGGAGCTGGTTTCAAATCTTGATGATGTCATATCTGGCATCTCAGTCACGTTCTTGCCTTTTCCTTGTGGTTGCAAGATGGCTGCCACAGCTCCAGACAAGGCCTTGCATCCCAGAAGAAGGACAAGGAATTGAATGGACATCCTCAGCAGTCTGTCACTTGGATTAGAAAATGAGAAGCATTTCCCGAAGTCTCCATAGCATAAAGTTTGTAGTTCTTCATGATCAGAACCAGGACACCCGCCCCTTCTAGCTATAGGGGAGGATGATAGAGTGAACTGAACTTTCCCAACCCTGGTAGTGGGGGCAAGCATGGACAGGGCTGGGGAGTGGGTGTTGGGTCAGGCAGTCACCCGTGTATGCTGGGCAGGTGTGTGAAAAACATGGTGCTGTGATTGAACTTGAACTTGAAAAAGATTCCTGAGCAGTATGTTGTCTCTGGTGGAGACAGGCGTCAGTTCTCTGGTGTTGCTGTAACAGAAATGCCCCAGGTGGGTGCCTTCAACAAGCAGAAATCTATCCTCTCATAAAAGTCTGAATTCGGAGCCCCAGCTCTGGAGAAAGCGCCTTATCTCCTTTCAGCATCTGCAGGTGCAGCCTGCCTTAGAGATCTCCTTGTGTCTTGGAATCCATCTTCCTCTGGATCTAGAACTCCACAGCACAGGGGCCCCAGGTTCACTCGAGCTCTTTTTTCCTGGAGGTAGTAAGTCCCTCCTTCTCTCTCCTTGTATTTCTTGAAAGATGAAGGGTGTTTCAGGCCACATCCCTGGGAAACTCCCAGACATTGGATCAGGGTTATGATGGGATTCAAGATATCGTGGTCCACCCTTCATCCTCTCATTGGTTAATCACGTCAGATCACATCATGGGAAGTCATCTTGGAACTCCCACATCGCATCACTGCATAGCTGCCAAAGCACTGAGACCCACGCCCAAGTCAATTTGAAATATATTTTGGGAGGACACAGTTCGATGGTACTCTCTCCACAGACCTTGGCCCAGGCGTTCCCTCCATCCAGGCTTGGCTAACACTTATGTTTGCCCCTTTGGGAAACCATGCCCTCTCCAGGTCTGCACAGGGAGCCTTGTCTGTGCTTCCCCATCCCTGTTCCATCTGCATTGTCCCTCCTGACCCACATCCTCACCACCTGACCCACCTCCTCACCAAAACTTAGTCCACGCTTCAGTGTTCTTCACTTCTACCCTCTTGTTGTCTTTGAAGCTTTGTCTCCTCTTGGCCCACGCCCATGCTTGACTCCGGGGACATGCACACAGGAAGAACATGACACTGAGCTCTTGGTTCCCAGACATTTGTGCTCAACAACCCAGACCCCACTTGGGTGAAGGGGGCTTGAGTACCATGTGCACCCCTTCAAGTAGTGATAAGTGAAATCCAACCACCAGACTATGGTCTTGTGTTTACCTGCAGCCAAGATCCAGATTTAATCCTGAAAATTTCCATCGACTCTCCCCATTTCCAAAGATCCAGATGTTTGGCACCGGATTCTCAGAACATCTGTTTGTGGAGCTAAATTTTCTGGTTGTCATTCTCATGTTTCATGTCCTGGGGACACAGACTCCACAGGTGAACATGTCACGCCTCATGCCCACACAGGGGGGAAGTCACCTCTCGGGGAATAGCCATCACCGTGACCCTTGAACGTCGGATAATCTGAAAGCCACAGGCAATCGGGACACAGCTGGACACTGGAGGCTTCCAATGGTCACACCCAGCCAGCTTCCGTGTATCTTTCAGGGCATTTGAATTATTGCAGGATTAAACTGGCAGTCTGCCATGTGATCAAAATAAGTCACATACAAGCTAGCTCCACTCAGCCCCCACCCACCCACCCAGACACCCAGGCAGTGCATACATATGGTTTCAGACTACAGTTGGAGCAAATGGAATTTCTGAGAGATTTGCTTTACAGTTCCCCTAAGTAACATTATCTTGTTAAAGACATTAACCCCAGGCCTTTTTACTCTTCTATATTTGCTTTTATTATTTTCATCCGAGGGAGCCACCCCAGGAGGGGTGTGCGGCAGCGAGGGGGGTCGGAGGTCATGAAAACATTGATTTTCAAGATGGCTGAATGGCCGTCTGGGGAGCACACCTCAGTTATAGGAAACAGACAGCTCTCAGCGCCTCCTTTACCATTAAAAAAAAAAAAAAAAGATGATGAAATCCCAAACATCGATAACCACTGCGTCGTTTTTCCCAACAGGATATAGCCCAAAATCACTACAGTAAGATTTCTGGGGGTTCCTATATGTCAGGAACTGGGACTAAGCACGTGCAAGCCCCCAAGACTGCTTGGTCCCCCAGCTTCTCTTCCGTGTTCCCACCCTGTCACCTACCCAAACCAGTTCGAATAGGAGATTCCAGCAGGTCTCTTCGTGGGTCCCCCAGTCCTCATGTCCTTCTCAGCAATATAGGGACTCAGTGAGGTTGGGGTGAAGATTTGGAATGTGGCTGAAGTGAACACCTTCACCAACAGTGGGTATTCTGGCCCCATTGGGGTATCTCTGGCTCTAGCCCTCCTTCGGTCCCATTCTTGCTCTTAGGACAAAATTTATCCAAAAGGTTTGAAAAGTTGTACAGCTCTTGAGAGAAGTCACCAGGGACAGGGGACAGGGGGAAGGATGTGCAGGGGGAGCACAGATGTCTTTAGGGAAGTGTCCCTAGTCTGTGTGGTGCCAGAAGGGTCAGTATGTGACTTTATATGATTGTTCAAACCCCCAGGACTGGCCAACACAGAGTGAGTCCTCGTGGGAAGTGTGGACTTGTGAGAATCATGATGCATCATTTATTGTAACTAATGAACCACAGCTCTGGTAGCGTAGTGGTTACGAATCGGGCTGCGAACCTTAAGGTCAGCGGTTCGAAACTACCAGTTGCTCCGCGGGAGAAAGATGAGGCTTTCTACTCCTGTAAAGATTTACACCCTCGGAAACCCTGTACAGGGTCGCTATGGGTCGGAACCGACTCAAAGGCACTTAACAACAACAACAACAATGAACCACAGCAGCACGAGATGCAAACAACAGGGAGACCAATGTCGGGGTGGGAAGGTCAGGCAGTAAATGGGAGTGTTGCTCGCCTGGTCACTATTGCTCTGTGAATCCGAAACTGTGATTTAGGAAATCTCCTAAAATCCAGTAAACCCAGCAGGTCTCAAACAGGGACAAAGAAAATTGTGGCTGGGCATAGCCCACTCACTTTTTAAAAGAGGTAACAGGGAATCTTGAATGCAAATCCAGGAATACCACTTTACACAAAGGGGAAACCAGAACCCAAGCCCCACAGCCGTACACTCCATTTGGACTCTGAGTGGCCCTGTAGGACAGAGCAGGGCTACTCTATAGGGTGTCCGAGACTGTAAAATGTTACTGGAGCACACAGCCTCATCTTTCCCCCACAGAGCAGCTGGAGGGTTTGAACCACCAACCTTGTGGTTAGCAACCCAATACTTAACCCACTGTGCCACCAGGGGAAGAGGACTATGAATGATCGATTACTTCTAACCAATAATAACGGAGAATGGAAAACATCTTTAAAAAGTTACAAGATAAAACATAACATCTGAACCCTGAATTGAAATCCAATGAAAATAGTCCTCAGACATGAGAAGAAAATAAAGACATTTTCTGATAAACAAAAACAGAATTTGTCATAAGCAGATGTACCCCACAAAGACCGTTACTGTTGTGAAGTGTTGTTAAGTCGGTTCCGACTCAAGCGGCCCTGTGTAGGGTTGCCGAGGAGTGCCGGGGGAGCTTGAACTACCGACCTTGTGAGAGTGTTTATCCTATAGCACCACCCAGGACTACACAAAGACTGTTAGAGGAGCTTGATTAGATGGATGGAAACCAGAAATATTAAATCTGTGTGTCTATTTTTTAATGTGACACCAGGCACCATCGTGTGCATCTATGGGATGGGTACCACACCCTTGTCATGTCTTCTCGTATCCTCACAGCCCTATGAGATTCATGGAGGAAGCTGAGAGTCTGGGGAAGACCCAGAGGTGGAATTCGTCCCCACACCTGTTGACCACAAAGCCCACCTCCTTTCCACAACCCCAGCCTGTCTTCAGTTACTGACTGCAGTGAGCAGCAAGCTTCTGGGAACCCTCTGTATTTTGTGTTCAAGCTTGTCCAAAGGCCTCTGGGGCCACTGGGTCTGAATAACCCATCCAAGTATGGCTGGGTGTGGGAGCCCGGGACAGAAGTGTTACTAGGCCTTAACCTACTGAAACACATTTGGATGAATGTGCTTCACCAGCCCTACTCTGATGAAATGGAACATTTCATGAGTTCACATCCAGTCATTTCAAATCTCCTCCTTGGAATCATCCCGAAAACTTTGTGGTGCTCTCTGATAGAATGCACTCCAAACTTTTCTCACAAATGTCAGCTTCATGCAAGAGTCATCTGGAAGACAAAACATGCAACAGCTCAATGCTGGAAGACCCTTGTTCACAAAGTCTGTGCAGGGTTAGTGCCCTCAACCCGCTTGCCCTCGCCTCCCTGCCCTCCGCAGCCGGTACAGACAGCTGGCTCAGCTTCTCAGGCAACTGGAGTATTCCTCCTTGGAACATCGTCGAGGATTCAGTGGCCAAGAGTACCTCTAACACATCAGAACCCTCCTTATGAAAGACTGTTCAAAGCCTTGTTGGTCTTGCTCTCAGTGAATTTCTTGGACGCGTACATTTGCTGTTCAGCTTTTCTGGAGGGCAACTTAGCAATGTCTACCAAAAGGGCAAGCTTGCGTAAACAGTGCCTCAGCTTCCTGCTGTTACAGATTCTCAGAAAGGAAATCATTAAAGGATGTGTGCAAAGAGGTTTCACTGTAAGATGTCCCCTGCAATGGTGCTGATCTTGACAGCAAACTCTCTTTGGGGGCCTGTCTATGGTGTGCAGTTCTATTTGTGGAAATGGAAGTACGCTCTGGCAACACTATACAATAAAGAAATCTGTGCGTATGCACATGGGTGTAGCAGCATCGTTCATCATACCAGTGCCCCCACCCAGCCACTGCCATGCAGTCAGTTCCAACTCTCAGAGCGCCACTTGACACTATAGGACACAGTGGAACAGCGCATCAGGGTTTCAGAAACTGGAAATTGTGGGGGATCCCTTGATAAAAGGATAATATGTGTAAATCCCTAAGCCAAGAAAATGCTAAATAAACTTTGCTGTTCTTGTTAAGTCAATTCCGACTCCTAGCCACTGTGTATAGGGTTTCCAAGGAGCAGCTGGTGAGTTTGAACTGCCGACCTTGCGGTCCAGCGCACTCTCCTACAGGACCACACCTTAAGCCCATTTCTAAAGATCATTAAAGGCATAATCATCTAAATGAAAGGAGCTCTGGTAGCGTAGTGGTTACGAATCGGGCTGCTAACCTCAAAGTCAGGAGTTCGAAACCACCAGCTGTTCCGCAGGAGAAAGGTGAGACTTTCTGCTCCCGTAAAGATTTACAGCCTTGGAAACCCTGTACAGGATCGCTGTGAGTCGGAACTGACAACATCTAAATGAACAGAGGCAGACCCATTTAAATGAAGTGCTTTTAAGTGCTTTTTTTTTTTTTTTTTTTTGACATAGTTGTTTCTTTTCCTTTCTCTCTTGTTTTTGAGGAGATGAGATTAAAATTTAGAGAGCAAATCAGTTTTCTGCTCAACAATGCACACACATCTTGACTCAGGATTGCAGTCTGTGCTCATGTTGTTTATCTCGATAAACACCAAAATGGAAGAAGCACTCTTTTGGTTTCGCCCTGTGTTTCCCACTTCCATCCACCCTGCTTTCCGAATCCTTCCCGCCTTCTGAATGTTGGCCCTTGGCAAATGCTGCTATTTGCTCTGGTATAGTGCATACCTCCCCGGTGTTATTGCTCCCCTTGTTGTTGTTGTTAGGTGCTGTGGAGTTGGTCCCGACGTGTAGAAGCCTTGAGCACCACAATGGAACACTGCCCGGTCCTGCACCATTCTCACAATCACTGCTGCCACTGCTCCAGGCCATCTTGTTGGGGGTCTTCCTCTTTTGGGCTGACTCTCCATTTGACCAAGCATGATATCCTTCTCCAAGGGCTGATTCCTCCTGATAATATGTCCAAAGCAGGAGAGATGAAGTCTGGTCATCCTGCCTTCGAAGGAGCATTCTGGCTGTACTTCCTCCAACACAGATTTGTTTGTTATTCTGGCAGTCCATGATAGTTTTAATATTCTTCTCCAACACCATAACTCAATGCATCAATTCTACGGTCTTGCCGGTTCATTGTGCAACTTTCACATCCATATGCGGCTATTGGAAATCCCATATGGCTTATGACCTATAATAGTCGTTGCTCCTGAAGGCAGGGAGACCACAGTTGGTCTTGTTCATACTGATCTGATAGCTCAGTTTTCCTCCTGGGAACATGTTGCCTTCATGTAGAATACATACATCGGAATGTGGAATGTCTGTATCTTTGGTCAATAGAAGGAATGAGCTCTCTGAGGAAGCCAGGGAGGTGGGACAGTGTCCCAGTCAGCCAGCCCTTGGGTCCTGATGTGAGTGGCAGGCAAGAGCGAAGCAGCATGGGAGACACCAGCTCAGTGGCAGCTTGCTGCGGTTTGGGCTCGGTGCCCGGCTAGAGCAGAGAGAGGAGGTCCAGTGCATTATCCTAGTAGGCAGCTCTGCCTCAGCTTGGGAAAACATCATGCTCTTTCCCAAACTCAGATGTATTATTTGCTTTAGCCCGGTTTTTTTCCCGTTTATTTTCTGTTTAAGTATTTTTAAGGGTGGGGAAGCTTGAGCTCTGAGGTAGGACCCCATGGGTCCCTGTCCTGGCTACAGAGATTAGCAGGTGCTTCCCCATCTGTGAATGGGAAGGTTTTAGGGTGGCAGTGGACACCTTTAGGGATGGCACCGGCTTCCTGCTGGCTGGGCTCTTGGGGTGGGTGTTGTCTGCTGGAATTTACCTCAACTTTAGATAGGTTGACCTGGGGACCTGAGCCCACGTCCAGCTCAGATATCCTCTCCTTCCCACCTCTCTTGATCATACCTGCGTAGGTATGGAGAGAAGAGGCAGGAGAAGAAAGGGTCCCACCCACCCACTGGCAGTGGGAAGGGGTTGGGCAGGATGGAAGACTTGAAGACTGTCCAGACTTCAGGGGGCTAAGTCCAGGAGACAGAGCAATGTGCTGGGCACACCGAGGTCCTCGGGCTGGCAAGTGACCCGTCACCCCACATGACATGATGCAGGGCTGACCAATAAAGGTGCTCTGAGTCCCTGACAAGCTCTTCAGATGAATGCCTGGGCTGAACTCTGGCGGTCCCGCTCCAACTCGGCAGACAAAGGACCACAGTTCGGAGCTGAATTAGGCTTCATATCCAAAGAGGGCAGCAGGAGAGAGGCGGGGTACCCTGGGCAGTAAGAACCCCCATCCCCACCTTCACAGTGCTCACTGGACCTGCAGTGGAGTCCACCAGCCCTCCGCTCCTCCTCTGCAGCTTCAGGATGGTGGTCGCCTCACAGTAAGGAATTTTCAAATCCAACAGCTCGTGGGGAGCTCTTGTTGGTGTGAATTGTTAGTGTTTGTCCCCAAGTGACTGAAAAACCAAGTGTGGGGATCCCAGCACAGGTCAGCCTGGGCAGTCCTGAGGACTAAATGTCCCTGTGTTCCCAACCCCTCATAGGACACAATCTGGCCTCAGAGCACTCCCTGGGGGAATGAAGTGGAGGAAGTCAGGAAGGCTTCTGGGAGGTAGGACATCTGAACCAGACCCTTCAAGAGACCTGGGAGTCAGCAGAGGAGGGACTTAGGTCCCTTAATGACAGAAAGTGAAGAGTTTCCCTCTCAACTATTTCCCCATTGTCTGGTTGCAGGGTCTCTGGGGTCCTGGTGATTCATCATCCTCAACCGCAGTGCAGAAAGGTGGTGGCGACCAAGGGGGCCAGCCAGCGACTAGCCAGGTGTGGGTGTGGGTCAGCACAGGGTGGGCTGACAATGATGCCAAGTCAGCAAGAGAGAGATGAGGAGCGGTAAGAAGGCGCTGGGCCAGTAACTTCATTTCTCTGACCCTCAGCTCCCCACCCCCCACCCATTTCAAATGAAGATAAGACTATTGACAAGTGATGGGGAAAATCCAGTGAGCCACTTTCTTTTTTTTTTTTTCATGTTTTATTGTGAATTATATGATATTTTACATGGGAGAACTTTAGTTTTACATTCATTCCACCATATATCGTTTCATTGCCATGGTTCCAATCCCCTCCATGCATCATCAACCGACCAAAGGGTATATCCTATAAACCCACCGCCTACACTCCCCCTTCCCCATTCTTCAGCACACAGTCCCTCTCCCTTTCATCACTAAAAATATGGAACGCTTCACGAATTTGCGTGTCATCCTTGCGCAGGGGCCATGCTAATCTTCTCTGTATTGTTCCAATTTTAGTATATGTGCTGCCGAAGCGAGCACTGAGACACTTTCTTAGCTGGGAGAAAAACCCCAAAAGGAGTTATTTGAACTATATAGCTGTTTCTCTGAGGCAGCTGAATGGATCCTGTGCTCCACAGCGTCCGTGGGATCCAGGATCCGCCTGGATCACCAGTTGGCTCCCCCATGCCCTCTGCTCTCCAAGGTGGCAGCTGGTCTCCACTCATCACACTGTAGTTGTTAGGGGCCATTGAGTCGGTTCTTACTCACAGTGACCCTAGGTACAACGGAACAAACCCGGTCCTGCTCCAGTCTCCCAGTTATCGCTACATCTGAGCCATTGTTACTGCCACTATGCCAATCCATCACCTTGAGGATCTTCCTCTTTTTTCCCTGGTCTCTACTTTACCAAGCATGATGTCCTTCTCTAGGGACAGGTCCTTCCTGATCACACGACCAAAGGACATGAGATGAACTCTCACCACCTCTCTTCTAAGGAACGTTCCAGCTGTACTTCTTTCAAGACATATTTGTTTGTTGTTCTGGGAGGAAGACCCATTGGCCAGGAAAAGATCCAGCGTTCTTCACCAACATCATGGTTCAAATGCATCAATTCTTCTCCAGTCCTCCTTATTTATTGTCCAGCCTTTCATGCTTATGAGGCAACTGAAAAGACCACGACTTGGATCAGGCACACCTTGGTCCTCAAAGTGACATTTCATTTCTTAAGAATACAGAGAAGACTTTTACAGCAAATTTGCCCCAGGCACTAAATC